>NC_056735.1:526916870-527083076 GCF_019279795.1 Protopterus annectens | reverse complement strand
ACACCTTTGTCCTAGGTTAGGCTGTCTTCACCCCTAGATCTGGGCACTTGGTCTGTCTCCAGTCTCAATAATTTAGCACCCTGCTCTTGATCAGTAGCTTTGTACCAAAATAGATATATACAATGAGAATGTTTCTTTTAAGTCTTAATTCTAGCTCCTTCTGGCTGACATGACACCACTGGGCATGATCCCATATGCATGCCCTTGAAAGCTGCCATCACCAGCTTGGGCTACCACCGCTCCTCTCTCTCATTAAGTGTCTCATGTGCAGACTTCTGCCTGCTTGGGGCCCAACAACCCACTGAGGCCACTTCTCCTTCCACCTAGGATGGGCTAGTCAGTGATTGCCTTTTAATCCTTATACCCCTTCCATCTCTTCCATTTGCAGTGCTACTAGATGAAGTTTGGTTGTGGCTCTAGCCCTCTATGCTGCAGAGCTAGTCTTCCCAAAATGAGAATATTGGGATGATAATCATTGCATTTAATCACTGCAAAGGCTTTCTTTCAGATCAGTTCTCATGGTAAGTAGATATGTTCTGTTTTCTGTGGATAAACCTTTCTCCAGGTGCCATATTTAGACTTTTTTTTCAAAATGCATTTTATTTTTTTCCAGATTGTAAATTATAATCCATACAGTAAAACAAGAACAATTAATAGAATGTGACAATGTACAATATAAAAACATAATCCATGCAGCAACATAATTAGTAGAATAATTTAAGAATGTACAATATAAAAACCAAGGATAAACAGTAAAGACATAAGAAACTATATACATTATAAGAAATTCTTAACAGATTTGTCCTGGCTCTCATTTAAATTATGGCGGATAGTGCCACATCACATGCTTTTATCTGCTTTTGCAAATCAGATTTATGATTTGATATTGGCTAAAAAGCTTTGTAATGTGAGGAAGTTACATTAACAAGTTCCTTCCTGTTCCTCAAATGTATAGATGACAGGGAACACATTTTTTGTGATATAGGATTTAATAAAGGTCAACATAAAATATGCAAGTTAAGTAGCCTCAATTCTTATGAAAAGTGTAGCAGTGCAAATTGCCAGGTGTTGTTTTTAGCCTTTAGAAAATTCTTAAGACATATTTCCAATGATGACCATAATTTCTTGGTGTGTTTACATTTCCATAATCTAAGTGTACCTAAGGGATATTTATTAATGGTAACTTTAATCAGTAATATTCTCAAATATCTTTGAATGTAAAGATGAAAAATCATAAAAATAGCCCTAATTTACATTTTCTGCTTTTTCCCTTGTTTGGATGTCTTTAGGCACTTTCTGCAGGTTTTGCTGTTCTCTCTCTTGCCTAACTAATGCTCCTTTCAGCAAGTTTTAAAAAAAAAACTTGCATTTAGTGATATAAAAGAGCAGATTTCTGTATAGGAAATACACAAGTGAATATTACCAGAAATTTGTTATGCATGGAGTATTACTATTGCATTGTATATGATCCTTTGGTTTAGAACTCCCCATATAAGCATTTGACATTGCCTTTCTTATGCCTACATAGTCCTTTATACTATCTTCAGATGTGAAGTTGGAATGGTAGTGTCTGCATTTGTTACTGAAACAAAAGGGGTGAAAGGTCAGACAGTGAATTCTAACTGCCTCCTGTACTTCTGGTCCTAATTCTTACCTTCGGGCCAAATACAATTCAAACAAAATATTATGGATTTCAACTACTGGCTTAGCTTCTGTTGTCACTTAAAGGTGGACGAATGTATATCAGCCTGGGAGGAGATGGTGGACAGTTCAAACAACTTTCCTAGAGATGGCCTGCATGCATCTCCCCAGGCTTTCTTATATTGACGAAAACCTTGTCCACCCCCATAGTGACTTTTTTGGGCAATGTCAGTCTCCAGAATCATCCAACATAAACAGGAGCCTTAACAGAAAACCCCATTTCCTACAAGGACTCTACCCTACAGTGCATAAACATATGCATTGTTAGAGAGACTTGATTCTAGTCCATAAAGAGCACCCCATCAGTGCATGGCCTCAGTGTTTACCATGCATTCAGGTATACCATACTAAACAAGGAAGTCTCTGTATTCATTAAAGTGCCAACTCCAGACTTGTTAGGATAATAACTTGGAATTCCTTGTGTCCAATCTACCATTACTAGAATCCTGAATCACGTCATGGCCAACAGTCCATGTCCCCTCAATCCCATGCCTCCAACTTCCTACACGACAAGTATGAAGTCCCTGTGCATCAAGCCAAATACCATTCTCTTAGGGGATTTTATCTGGAATTTGGTAAACTTTTACATCCCCCAACATTTATAACAATATATCTCTAGACTTCATTAGTACAAACTGTGTGAACCAGTTCATCTGCACCCTAATTAGGGATGTCAAAATCCTGCTTTTGACTCTTACCACTATGGGGCTGCTGTGTACCATACCAGCTGTAACTTCATCCCTAGTCAAATCTGACCATAAATCAGTCGCATTCACTGTAAGACTGAAGCCAGTATTCCTTTCCAGTAACTCTCTATTCGGAGATTATGCTAAGGCTAATCTACCTGAGTAGTAGTGATCTGGCTAAATTCAATATTCCCCTCCCAACCTGATGACCCCTTTGTGTATGCCGAATCCTTTTCTGTCAACTTCTATGCTCATCTAAATAACCGCACAAGGTGTCTGTCCCACTCCGATGTAAATACAATGTGTAATTTAAAAATAATCCTTTTATGGTGGAGCCCAAATATAAAGAGGCTGTACAACAGGAGCCTAAAAACTCATCATATGTTAAAATATATGCAGCTTCCAGCATGCCAGAAATGCTGTTTTTAATTTAGCAGGGGAACTCCTTTCCCTGTTTAAATCGATCAAAGCCAGATACGAGGTAAAAACAGATGTTTTTGTAGCTGGAAGTTGCATGTGTTTTTTTTAAATATCTAATACCAGAGTTAAAATAATTTTAAGAACTATTTTATTTTATTCTCAAATATGGAAAGTAGACAAAACTACTTAATTACTAGATAATTTTCTATGAAAGTTTTTTTCTATATAATTACTTCTTTAATTCAGCCATTTGAAAAACATGGTCATCTGTGCTGCGGAGCATCTTGGAATTTAGTAACCAGTTCCAAACTTTGTAGCTGAGGTAATATAGAGTGCAAAGCTTTTGAGTAATATCAGGAAAGGCCTCCTCCAGTAGGGTATGTGATTTGTTGAGCTATTTGTTGAAGAAATATTCTGCTTTTAAATTGTGCTGCTGCTAATAAATTTCACTCTGTACTCTTGTTACATAATCTGTTCTTGCACTCAGGGTTTCTGCACTTTAACATCTAAGGCACTTTAATTTGTTACATACTCCAATGATCATGAAATGAGTATTTTATACTGTAAACTATTTGTCACCTAGCACATTACTGTATTTATTGCTCTCGTGAGCATTTTCCAAGTTGGTTGTGTCCATTAATGTCCCTGAAACTGTACACTGTATTCCAGATGACAAAACTGTTATTTTATATAGTTACCTTTATGTCTTAACTAATATAGGCCCTTGAGAATGTGGGTCCCTGTTTTCAGTGGTGGTGGTGTTTTGATTGGTTTAACGAGTTGCTCAGTTTCATAGTATGCACCCAGAAACTATGGGAGTTGATGTTATGTCTGTAAGATGCATCTCATTTGCAGCTCACTAATCTGTTAATGCAGCCGGCTTCCTTTTTTCCTGCTAATGAGCCTCAAGCATACTCGTAGCTTTATTTACTGCTTTGTCGCATTGTCTCCTGGGGTGGTGAGAAGATAAAGGTTCCTTTTTGGCTTAATACATTCAACTTATATACCTCCCTCCTGATTTGCTTTTCCAGAGTTTCTTTTCCCGCATGCATAAATTTACATTTCTTACATTAAATTTCAGTTCCCAATTCTTTAGCTATTCCTCAAGTTTTTGTATGTTCCTTCACATTCTCTGTTTGCTCCCTCAGGATGATTTCTTATTAAAAATTGAGTTAACGGTAAGGCGGCAGTATTCTGCTTCCCATGTGAACTGTAACAAAAAGCAGTAGGCCTGTCAAAAGTATTTAAATTTTCACTAGCTTGTATGCCGTATGAAGAGCAGCATACATTTACTGCTAAAGCTCTTCCTTTATACTAAATCTCCAACCTAGCATACTTGAAACCAACCACTGCCATGTTTTTTAGCTTTATTATATATTTGTGTTCCACAAAGGCTTTACTGAAGTCTGGGGGTCGAACACTGTTATTTTGTTCCTAACTTTCTACAATTTTTTGTATCCCATTTGGGAACATTCTCCTATTGTTTTAACTAATGATAAACATGTTTTTTTTGTTGTACTGGGGTTTATATGTGCAGTCATCATAGTTTAAGAAATGTGTGAAATACTGTCACATGAAGGAAAAGTAACAAAAATAGTTTGAAAAGAGGTCATTCAGCTTGAATGTATTTTCTGCAGAGCACATCCGCAGAGTCTGTATTAATTTTTTTTTTAACAAGGCAGTATTTTGTTGCTTGACTTAAAGCAGTGCCATCCATTATTTTAAATTCTAGCTCTGAATAAAGCGGCTCATATGCCTTTGTCATAATGTGTTTTATGGGGGGATAAAGGCAAAACAAAATGCCTTGACCTTGAATCACAAATTGTAGAGACAACTGCATTCATCAGCTTGAACCATTTTTCCTCTTGAGCAGTTGCAGAATTTCTGCCTTATTCAGGAAAAGTAACAACATATTGACATGTTGAATAATGTAGGGTTCGTGTTGGGGATAGGTAAACGCATTCAACAGTTAGTAAATTAAAAAAAAAAAAATATATATATATATATATATATATATATATATATATACACACACACGCACACACACACACATATTTTTATTTAATGGTGTAACTCTCAAAAATAAAGCTCAGTAATGCCAGTTAGCAACAATTCTTGGTGCCGGGTGGTCATTTTAGTTAAGTGATCAGCAGCTACCCAATAAGAGCTGATGTATTATGTGAATAACTTTTCTCACCAGGAATTCTCATTAAATACAGGGAGTTCTGCATTATTACAAGCTTGCTAGACTCCGTCTTTCAAAAGTGTCTTTAACCCCTCCACCCCAACTGATCTTGGGTACAAAAAGCAATGAAGCCACTGTAAGAAAATTATAGTGGAGAAGCTTTAGATCTGGAATTACTAGGTTTACTCAGCCATTAAAGTAGCAGCAGGTATCCCTTATTTATCGTTGATAGGAATAGGAGAAATCAATTTAAATAACACTGACATGCTATGGAAATTAATCAAAAGTTGTCAGCCTGCATGGTAGAAAAATAACACCCTGGCTTATGGGTTCAGTGATCTAGTATTTGCTTCAAAAACGTAATTATTGATTTGTTGTCACATCAGAGTGTTGTGCTATCAGTGAATAATTTCAAAAAACAAAAGTAATCTAGATTAAAGGCAAATATTTTGCTTTTGTCTGTTCAGACTGTAGTAATTGCAACATAAGATATTGCCTTTTATGAGTTTTAACAGAAAACAACATCATTGCTTATAAAAGAGTGGCAGTATGGCTGTGTAGATAATACATGGCTTTAACATTTAAAAAACAGAAGTAGCTATTTTCTCTACATTATCCAGGGAGGGTTTGTAGTTTTGCACTTCAAGAAAACTTATGTACAACAGTACAGCAAGTTTTGCTATCTGAACTTGGTAGCAGGGCACATGCATACTGTTTCAGTTGTGTAAGAATATATACACAGCCCAGTTTTCATTAGATGCATATTTGTTTTTCTGCTTTATGATGTTGAACTAACCTTGTCTAAGCGCAGTCATGGGATACAATTTTTGATTTGTGATGGTTCAAACAAAATTGTCTGTCCTGTGGCATGCCAGTTGAGGCACATTCTTTTTCTGAAACAAAATGAGGTTTGAACAAGTGGTTCGGCTTTTGTGCTATATAGCAACAAAACTAGTGGAAATAAAGAAATGAAATGGTACTGGAGGGTTTCAGGGCAATAAATTTATAAATAATAAATCATATTGCCAAAGTAGTTAGGAAATCCTTCCATGTAGCCCATCTGATTAGTAAAGGGTTTGCATCTAGAAATAGAGGTTATAGTGCCCCTCTACTCGTCACTCATCAGACCCGTCATAGAGTACAATGCCCCATTTGGGATGTACCTCACAAGACACTTCCAACAGCTGTAAAGACCACAAAAGGACCTCACCAAGAGGGTTACTGGCCTCACACATATGTCCTATGCAGCCCGACTGGAAAAACTCTGGCTGTACTCAGTGGCATATCGCTTACTCAGAGGTGATCTCTGCCTGACAAAGCCATGTCCAACTCAGAATTGATGGTCATGCTGCACTTAAAGAAATCCAAGTCACTGCGAGCCACTCGCTCTAGTGAGCTAAACCTTTGCCACAACAATAAATACAACATGCTGGAGGGATAGATTCCTGCCACAGAGACTCCCCATGCTTTGGAACAAAATTCCTAACTACATTAGGCAGAGCCCCTCACTAACTATTCATGAGAAACCTTGAAGAGTGGATGGGTAACAGAAAATACAACCCTGGGATCACTTCATTGGCTCTTGTCAGAGGATTAGTTAATCAATGGGGCGGCAAAAGCTGACACACTCTGGCTAGGCTTATAAATGCCCTTGGGCAGATAGCCTAGTACCTACCTATGAAATATCTAGGTGAAACCGGGAGAAAAATGTAACTTTAGGGTACAATTGACCACACTGGATGGTAATGTATTTATTTAAATATAAAATAATGTTAAGGGACTGGGTTTGGAGTGTGTGTGGTGCTGTTCCCCGTGTATGTTGTATGCAGTAAATGTCTACAGGAATGTCGCATACTTTGACCACTTGACCAGCCAATGGCCACATAGACTAGTTTCCTTCCTAGTACTTATTGGCCTATATAATGCTGATTTACTGCTTGTTAAATATTTTGTGGTCTGTTTAGTACTAAAGATAAATGAAAATGGTAGCAAGGCCTTTATTTTCAGTAAAATTAGCATCCGTATTCCCACTAACTTCCCTTGCTAGGTGTAGCACAATTTATAGCACCTGAATGAGACAAAAACACAAGATGAAAAGGATGCATGTGCTAGACAGGTGTCTGTTCCTTTTTCAGAAATCACCTCTTTCATGAATAAGTTGAATAGATATGGTTCGTACATACATTTATGTGAAGTTAGTACCATATCTGTGCAAACTGCAGTAGTGAAGTGTTCCACACAAGTACTTTCTGGTTATTATCAAATTTCCAAGCACTGTGTCTTTAGTTAGTAAGGAATACACAACAAATTCCTGTTTCTAACTGTAGTTTACAGAGAACCAGAGAGGCAATAAATATTTTTTATTGTATAGTGCAATCAGTGCAGAGTTTGTGTATGCAGTTCTTGCTTCTTCTTATGCAGGTATGTACCCAAGCACCCTGGCTGTATTGAGGACTAGAATGTTCTCAAGTACGATTAGCAGCAGCAAAGTACCAAAGTATTTTTCCGAGTATCACCATATTTTTGGATCGTGGCAAAGGAAATAAAATAGCCCCGAGGAATTAATGAATTTGTATGCAGTTTTTCTTTGTAATGTACTTTGTGGAGTACTTCTGATTTTCTTCACATTATCTTTGAAAAGCTATGTGCTAGGCTCCTGGAAAATTGTACCAGCAATTTTTTGCAATTTCCATAATTTTCATTTTACTCTCCACACAAAATCTGCATTTTTTTCTAAATTGATGGCATTCTAATTGGACTAAAAATGCTGAAACTGTTTGCATACTGAAGTAAATCTAAAAAAGTCTAACAAAAGGATAATTTAACAGCCTGTTGCAGTATATGCTAAGAAAAGCCAGGGTGAATAATTTTTCATGAGATTTATTATTTGCTTTGTTTCATAATTCAGGCTGTGTAGAACTTGATCACTGAAGCCTGAATTAAAACAGGCAGTCAGAAATGTTTTCGGTGACAAAAATTGAACTGTATGTGTGAGACGGTGAAAATGCTCCAAGGCAGTGACAATTTCTTCTGTATGGCCGAGTTCTGCGCTCTTAATTGGTCAGTCTAAATGTTACTTAAAATTAATTGGTTATTTAAAGTGTTCAGTATCTTCAACGGAGTTTGTCTGTCATTCTGAGTGTCAGTGACCTAACTGTATTCTTGTCAAATATAAATAAACACATGCTGTGATGTTGTCCTATCTTGCCTTCATTTTTGGGTTGGGTTCGGATCCAACTCTGCCTTGTACACAAGCTTGAGGTCTTCCACTAGCTTGTGGCTAAAACCCTGTCCCATTATGTACTAGGAGAGCTCCCCAGATCTCGTTTGCCACTAAACAAGATCAGGTGCTCTTTATACTGGCTTTGGCTAAGTAGACTTTTCTTCATATATTTGAGAGAAATTATTTCTAACTGTTTTTTTCTGCTTAATAATTAAGTGAAATGTGTGTGTCTGTTTTTCTTCCTGAGATTCAACTGCTGTTGGCCGTTGTTTTTTTTTCACCTATCCCAGCTTTAAACTTAATTTTTAAAAGCCCATTTTAGTTAGAGGCTTTCCTTTTTCTTTCCTGTTCTCTTCTATTGATTCCTTCCGGTTGGCTCACTTAAATTTGAGAGCTGCCTTAGCCCGTTTAAGTTGGAGGGCTTTCCCTTTCAATTAGACCTCATTTAAGTTAAGTTCTTGATATTGCTATTGTTACTGTTGTTGATATTCTTGTTTCAAGAATATAATTAATAAAAAATAGTATATATACATATATAGTCTAGTTAGTTTTTCTTTATTGTTGCTGATTGGTACAATATCTTCAAAGGAGATTCCAAGGATGCTAAACCCTTTAAAAAATATGCCGAATGTGGACAAAAAATGTCTCTTACTGATAGGCATACCATTTGTCTGTACTGTCTAGGAGAAGTTAATCTCCAAGAGTCCTGTGCCATCTGTCATTCTTTTAGTCACAGGGCATTGTTGGAAAGAAAAAATAAACTGATTCTAAAAGGCATTTTGAAAACCCCCTTCTCCAAAGCGATCCAAGAAGAAGGTCTGGGTTCTTCTAAGTCTGACCAATCCCCTTCAAAGTCAGAAAAGTCTGAGAAAAGGTTTTCATCTTAGTGCTCCATTGGAGCTGTCCAAAAAAGTGCCAAATGTTTCAACTCCAGATCTGAGGCGGTCTGGTCCAAGAGGCCTACTACCTCAGCACCTTCAGTTTCGGTGCCGGAGGAGTTTCATTTGTGGAGCTGGTCCCCTGAATTGGAACCACTATACCCCACTGTCAGGTCACCATTGCTACAGCCCGCACCACCAAATCTCCTGACCCCTTGACTCTTATCTTCCAGCAGTCTGTCCAATGACTATGTGGATCATGTGGTGCAGAGGCTGTTGAGGGCACCAGTGCTCGCCAAACTGTTATTGGATCCAACCCAGAGAGCTTCAGAACCGATCAAATCCACCCTTTCTGAATAGACTCCTTTTCCGATCCAATCTTGTAACCAGAATGTCCGGAGCTGATCTTAGTGGAACTGTTGGAACAGAGACCTATCACAGGATCTTCAGATCCAAATATTGCTCCAATGTCCTTCCTTCCATTGGAACAGTGTCTAGGAGCCGACACTCTACATTCGGGTCCGGGGAGGGGAGTCTGATCAGACAGTCATCTGATCCGAACTTGCCTCTCGGGGCATCAGTTCTGGTGAGCTCGGATCCTACCTCAGCCTTAGAGCTGTCCCCTTTGGTTCTGGGGATTCCCTCCAGTTCTTTTGTCGGAAGTTTCCTCAGATCAGGGGCAGAGAGCTTTCATGGTGATGAGTGCTGTCTCCACAGCCAGCTCTGCTC
This sequence comes from Protopterus annectens, assembly GCF_019279795.1. NCBI lineage: Eukaryota > Metazoa > Chordata > Ceratodontiformes > Protopteridae > Protopterus > Protopterus annectens. The sequence goes on along the minus strand of NC_056735.1, from coordinate 527,073,254 downwards.
TCAGTTCTAGACATTCTTCCCCTACCGCACTGGTGTCTGTCTCTATACCCTTGCATCCACAGGGATATGGAGATCCTAAGCCTCCGGATGCCCCACTGGGTGCTCCCCTCTCTTACGAAACCTCTCCGGAGTGCACCTCCAAAGAGGTCCCTTGGAAGAGGTTATGCAAGAGGAAACATTTAGACTCCCCAGAGGAGTCTATCACTTCAGATAAGGACTTTGATGAAGCCAAAGGGTCCCCACTGTTACCTCCTGATGTCTCCTTTGGAGACATCTTGGAAATAGTTAAACGAGAGGTGGCTGGAAGTCCACCAGCCCTTCAGTGGAGGAGTCTGTCTACCTGAAGGCTTTTGGATCTCACCCTTCTTCCACTTGGGGGTGTCTGCCTTTAGACACACTCATGGATTTAGTTTCTCGAAAGGCGTGGGAGTCCCCTGATTCTGTGGAATCAGTTCCGTGGAAGCCAAACAAGTTGTACTACATCTCAGTCGGACAAAAATTTTCTGACTAAGGGAGTCCCAGTAGATGCTATGGTGGTGGCGGCAGCCCCCAAGAAGGAGCGTTGAGACTTCTGTCCATCCACCGAACAAGGAATCTCGCACTACGGACAGAAATGGATAGTACTTTTTTTTTTCAGCGACATTTGCTCTTAAGTTGCTGAATTACCTGACTCATTTCATCAGATTACAAAGAGTTCTGAAAGAGTTAGGAAAATGCCCTCCAAGGTTCAGTAGCTGAGGGGATGTCTGAGAAAGTTTCTTCTTGGCTCTCTACCTTAAATTCAGTGCGCAACTCCTCCATGAGACAGATTTTTTTTTTTTATGCAGCGGATTGAATGAGCAGGGCAGCGGGTTCAGGGATTTCCCTTAGGAGACTTTCCTGGATGCACTTGTGTGATTTTGGGGAGCCCTATAAATCTTCCTTTGTGAATGCCCTGTTTGGTGGTTTGTCCCTGTTCAGGTCTAAAGTCAAGAACACACTAACCAGGTGTGAGCAAGAAGGAAAGACACGCTCTGCCATACGAGTCTGTTTTTTCCCTACCTACCAGACCTTTCCCCAAAGGTCAGAAAGGTAGTGGGGAAATGTGGTTTCAAAAATCAGAGAGCTTTCCAGGACACAGGTGATTCTTCCACCAGGGGCAGAGGGGGAAGTGGTAATGGAAGATGCTGACCACACGGCAGAGGGGGGCCCACAGAGTCAGGGCAATTGGGAATCCTTTGGTAAGCCTTTCAGCGCTCCTAAAGGGAGGCCCACCTGCCCATCTCTGGAGACAGTCGGGGGCTGCTTATCTTTGTACCCCAAAGCCTGGCTGAAGACAAGTGGGTACAAAGCATCATATCCAGAAGTTACTCAATACCCTTTACCCCCCCCCAAGCATAAAAGAGATCCCAGACATTCCACCCAGTCAGAGGGAACAAGCAACTCTAGAAATTTCAACGTTGCTAGACAAGAGTCATCCAAACAGTCCCCACAGACCAAATAGGGTTCGGAACTTACTCAAGGTTCTTTTTATTTCCAAAAAAAAAAAAAAAAAACGGGACTGGAGACCAATTATGGATCTCAGCAACCTAAACAAATCTGTAAAAAAAAAATCAAAGTTCCGGATGGTGGCACTGCAGTCAATACTCCCATTTGTGGGACAACACAATCGGATGTGCTCAGTAGACCTCCAGGATGCGTACTACCAAATAAAAATGGAGAGGTGATCCAGGAGACACTTGCACTTTCAGCTGGGAGGCAGCCACTACCAGTTTTGAGCTCTGCCCTTTGGCCTCACTGCAGCCCCCAGTGTGTGCACCAAGTGTATGGCAATAGTCACGGCTCACTTGAGATGCCTAGGATTTCGAGTGTTTCCATACCTAGATGACTGGCTCCTAACCACTACCACCAAGCATCTACTAACAAAAGCGAGAGACACCATCTTGCAGCTCTGCTGTCACTTAGGGATCACAATATACTATGAAAAATTTCATGGAGAGGAGATTCAAGCAAAGACTGTTCTAAGAGTCTTAGGGACCATGGCAGCAGCAATAACCTTGATCCCCTTAGCACGTCTGCACATGAGAATTCTCCAGTGGTTACTTTCCACTCACTGGTTGATGCAAGAACTGACCATGACCCACAAGATATTGCTAACAGAATCTTGCAAAAAAGATCTTCATTGGTGGCTAGACTCCACTCATGAGATGTTAGATCGACCCTTTGTATTTCCCCAACCATTAGCCACAGTGACCACGGATGCTTCCCAGGTAGGGGGAGCATTATTTGGGAAAGATGGTCCAAGGTACTTAGCAGGATCACAAGGCCATTTGCACATCAGTGTCCTAAGATAAGAGCAGTGCTTTTAGCGTTGCAAGCATTCCAGGTGACTCTTCTGCTGGGGACTCATGATAGACAGACATGCCAATTGTATGGTATGTAAACAAACAAGGAGGAACCAGATCTTTAACCCCCTTTGTCGATAGGCCCTGAGAGTATGGCAGTGGGCAATCTCCTCCCAACGCTTTGTGATAGCAATGCACATCCCAGAGAAGTACAACGTGATTGCCGACTGACTCGGCAGAGCAATTCTGATGCCTCACGAGTGGTTCCTAAAACAGGAAGTGGTAGAAAAGATTTTCAGCAAATGGGGCTAGCCTTGCTGTGACCTTTTTGCCGCATCCATAAGCAACAAATGAAGCAGCTACTTTGCCCTGATCCCCCCCTGGAGCTATGCTTTTCCTACCTTTCCATTGATAGCCAAAGTTCTTCAGAAAGCCAATTAATTGGGAAGGAATGATACTCATTGCCCCATACTGGTCTCGCCAAATCTGGTTCTCCTTCCTGTGGCCTCATCTCCAGGAGGAGCCATGGATTCTGGTCCCAATTCCAGACCACCTAACTTGTGTATCAGTGATGCTCCACCCCTCCCTTCAAGCTCTCAAACTGACAGCTTAGCTGCACCAATTCCAACCATAGCCGGGCTCCCTAACCTTTCTCCTTCAGTAAAACAAATCCTGATTTCATCTTGTAAGGCTTCAATGAGACAGATATATAGAAGCAAATGGATTTTCTTTATGGCTTTAAATAATCACATTGACCCTTTTTCTGCCCCAGTAGCTTCCATTCTACAATTCTTAGCAAACTTATTCAGTGAAGGCGCAGCTGCAGCTACTATTAGAGTTCAGTTAGCAGTGATATTTAATTTCCATTTAGGTGAATCGGGCCTCAGCGTGATGTCCCACAGGCTATGCTGAGCCTTTCTTAAAGGTACTTTTTTATTAAGACCTCCTATCAAGATCCTCCAGCACCATAGGACTTGAATTTTGTCCTATCCTGTTTGATTTTTCCCCCATTCGAGCCTGCATCATCCTGCGATCTCCAGTGTCTGACTTGTAAAATGATTATTTTGATAGCTATTACTTCTGCTAGAAGAGTGCCAGAGCTGCAAGCATAGTCAATAATGTCCCCCTACATGCTTTTCAACAGAGACGAACAAACCCTTGCTTTCTACCCAAAGTATGTTCAGAATTTAATTTGAACGAATCCGATCCATAGAACTAACAGTTTTTTACCCAGCCGTGACAAGACAGAATATATGTTGCGCCAACTAGATGAACATAGACAATTATGCATCTACTTACATATGACAAAGGACTTCAGAAAATCTGACCAATTTGTATCCTTTCCAGATTCAAGGAAAAGTGCTCCAGTTTCTAAAGTGACACTTTCAAAATGGCTCTCAGCTTGTATATCCTTTGTTTATGAATTTCAAAACAAAGATTTGTCCCATAAAGTAAAAGATCATTCTACAAGAGACATTGCAACCTCTTCCACCTTTTGGGCTAGACTACCTATTGATACAATTTGTGCTGCAGCAACATGGGCAAGGCCACTTACCTTTATCACTCATTTACAAGGTCGATTTGGCCTCCAGAAACCAGGGCCTCCTTTGGTTCCACAGTTCTGAAGAATATTCTCCCTTGAGCCACCCAAGAAAGCTGGCGCTAGGGACACTGTCCCTACCTGCTAAGAATGAAGGTGAGATAGGACATCACATAAAGAAGTTATGTACTCATAATGTTCCATGTGTGTTGTCCCCCTTGCCTTCATTCTTACATCCCACCTTCCTTCCCACAGCCCTTTGCTCCTGGAAGACTGAGTTGATGCAATTGGCTGTTAATGTTCTCTGACCTTCTTGATTGCTCTATAAGGTATTAAGCGACCCCTTTTTTTTACTATTCTCTTATCTGCAAACAAGATCTAGGGATCTCTCCTAATGCATGATGGAATAGGGTTTTAGCCACGAGCAAGTGGATGAACTCAAGCTTGTGTATAAGGCCGAGTCTGATCCGAGGATAGTATCTGAACCCAACCTGCTAAGAATGAAGGCGAGATGGACAACACACATGGGACATTATGGTGAGTACATAACTTTTTCTTATTAGCTGATTTTCATGAAGGTTGTGGCCTTACTACAACTTTTAAAAATCTATTTGCATTTAAAGGTTTTAGAATTAAATTTTACTGCTAAATGTCTCCTGGGAGAGAGGGGCAGCAGTGTTCAGTTCTTTTACTGATTCATTTTTCAGAAAAGCAGGCACAGCTAATTAGATGGAACACCCAAATAATTAAGAGTTGCACTGCTTGTGATATTTAGAGGCTTTGAAGAGGAACTGGTCAAAGCTTACTCTTCCCTAACTTGTACTGAAAACCCAACATATCGCAGTACATGTATCTGGTAACCTATGTGACTAATGCATGCTGCAGCATAAAGTATGCCTAACTACTCGAGGGGAAATTGGGTGGGGTACTGAAGCCTGCAATTTTTGCAAAATATTTGTGAACAATTTGATAATTGTCTGCAGTTTTCCGGTGGACCTGGTTTTGATTATAGTATGACATAGTTAATCTTCCCTTCTCACCTTTTTGTACCATTTGGTACCATTTTCACTGAAAGGGTGTTTTTCTGCTTTGGAAACTAATGCATTATGAACAACTGTGACTAGTTTGAGCATTTGATGTTCAACTCAGTGGCTGGTCATATAGGCAGTCTTCTCAAGCTAGCAGTGGTGAAGCGCCAGTTGTTTCCAATTTCATGCAGGCTATTGCTTTTGTAAAATACAGCAAAACTGAATTACTAAATGATCCTGGCAAGCTTTATGCTACATAAATGGTGTGCTGTGCAGCTGGGAGGTTGTACATGAGTGGAAGCTCACGCACCTCACAAAGGCAATAATTACAGAACCTGCAAGGGTACTGTGGGGTGGCGACTATTATAGCATAACCCTGGCTGCAGTTATGACACTGCACCCGTATCCTCCATCTTCTCACTGGCCCTGGACATTGGTAGGATTTAGCCTGGGGGAGGTTAAAGGTGGTGGGTTGGGTGCATGGAAAGAAAAGTAAAAATCAGCACATTTTGTAAAATAAGAATGCATTAGAAGTATGCACAAAGACCCACCTACCCAGCAAAGCAGTCTCATAGCTGTCAACCTTTCATCTTAAGAACAGGGGACAAAGACTCAAAATCACAGACATTTTTATATAATACTGCGTCTATAAACAAAAATCTTGCTAGAATAAACTTTGGATTACAGTGTGTTTTCTAAAGGTTGTAAAATATGAAATTCAAATGCCTGCCATTATTGACTGCAGCCTTCAGCATTTTGCTAGAAAACCACAACTTTTGCAAGGAGCAGACCAGAAATGTGAGCCATAGTGATGAAAATGAAGCTAGCACAAGAACATTTTTTTTTAGCATTTTTGAAGGCAAAGAACTCTCAGCTTCTTAGCTTAATAAACTAGGACAAAGCCAAAAAGTAAATGGGGGACAAAAGCCTAAAACCAGAGACTGAGTTTAAATGTTTCTATTATGTACTAAAAGTAGCTAGAGTAACATTTTTGAAAGAAAGTCAAACTTAAAGGTCAACAATTGCGAGAGTAACCATTGTTGCAGTGGCATAAATTTTCTAAATAATATGAAGTTTAAAAACCATGTCTGCCATTATTTACTCATTAGCCCTCGCATTTGCCACAGTTAAAAAATAAAATGGTAGGGGCATTCCAGTGTCAGTGGAGGCTTATTAGAATCAGGAACAATGTCAAAAAGTAATGATAGACAAAAATCCAAAAGCAGGGATATCTTTTATGAGCTTAAATAAAACGTTGCTAGAATAAAAGGCTGGACAGTAACATGCATTTCCTGAAGGATATGAAATCTGAAAATGAATTGATTGCCATTAATTACTGATTACTGTCCTCGTATTTGTCAGGGAAGTGAAACAGACACAGGCATTCTGCAGAAATAGTGACATTGGGCAGGTGTTAGAATAGGAGACGGTTCTAAATAAATGACTGACAAATGTCCCAAAAAACAGGGATATTTAAATATTGCTGTAAGACACTTAAAATGTTGGTAAGTCATTTATGTTAAACAAAGCCCCTCGTTGGCCCTTTATCATAGGAAGTTACTAGGCTATTGGTCCTGAGGCCCATACAATCCTAGGCAAGAATTTAGCCCATGTTCCAATAAGTCGGTACCCTATGCCTCTGTCCAGCAGAGACAAAGGTGGAATCCCAGGGGTGTATTTTCTGTTCCCCATCCAGTTATCTAGGTTGCGCTTAAAAAGGTTTAATGAGGTACTCTGCTTTACGTGGAGAGGGAGTGTATTCCATAAAAGGAGTCGTCTCTGGGACACAAATTTGTCCCAGCAAGTTCTGTTGATGTCACAGACTAGGTTGAGGTCTCGCTCATGTGCAGGTTACTAGAGTGGAGCTTGACTTGCAGATATGCAGCAGTCCCATGAGAGTGGGGTCTGAGATTGCTTTGTATGCCAGACACAGAGGTCACCTCTGAGGAGTCTGTAGGAGACTGAGTAGAGGGACAGGGCTTTTAGCCTATCTGTGTAGGGTAGAGGTTTCAGGCCCTGGATTCTCCGGGTGAGGAATCTCTGCTGTCTCCAGCTGCTGCATGTGCTTTGTGAGAAGCATGCTGAAAGGGGCATTGTATTCAATAATCAGTGTTCTAAGGGAAAAATATAAGGATGTTATGACCACCTTATCCCTGGATGTGATACCCTTAATAATGAGGTGGGCCATATAGAAAGGTTCCATACAACAGAGGCAATATGGTGGTCAAAATTCAGTTCCCAAGTCCCTCACGACTGATTGAGGGTTTAGTGCCTTATTATTAATGTGAATAATTTGTGGGGACGTCATTCTCCCCAAAAGGGATGATGCATTTTGTGGCATTCAGTTTGAGGCCATGTTTCTGGTACCAGTCATTTGTTTGGGTGAGACCCTCTTGGAGGATGTCCACATCACTAAGGGAATTGATGACAGCACCCAGCTTGCAGTCATCAAACAGCAGAGGCCCTAAGACCAATCCCTAGGTTACATCGCTTGCTACGAGGTCTACTACTTGAGGTGGCTTCCTCTGTTTGACTAGGTGGGTTCTATCAGTAAGCCAGTTTACTACCTATCTGGTTGGTAATATATGGATTGATGCCTAGTTGAGAGAGAGTATCTATTATACCTCAGTGGAGAATAGTATCGAAGGCCTTGGCCAGGTCAAGGTAGGTGGTGTGCACAGTCTTCCCCTTGTCTATGGCCTTGGTGACTGTCTCAAAGAAGTCAACCAAATTTAACATGCATGACCTCCCCTCGGCAAAACCAAACTGTGTCAGAGCAAGTGTCTGGAGATTGCCAGTGTCCTTAATGATTTCCATGATAATCTGCTCCATGGCCTTGCAGATCAGGCTAGTTAGGCAGATGGGTCTAATTCCCTGGATCGGTGGATGCTCTACCTTTGTGCAAAGGGGTGACAGTAGCTGTCCTCCACTCAGATGTGACGAAGCCGGTACTCAGGCTTTGGTTGCATAGGGTTCCCAATGGCGCTGCAAGTCCTTGCCTGAGTTCATGTAGGATGCAGCCTGGGATGTTATCGGGTCCCATGGAGGCTGTATTTTTTGCCTTTAAGAAGGCAGTGATGAATTGCTCACTAGAGATAAGGGGATTATAAGTGCAATTTGGACGGTTGGATGGGTAACTGGAAATTCACCCCAGGGTTCCACCTGTGTCTCTCTTGGACAGGGGCAATAGGTGCTGATTTTAGTGTCTTCTTGAACCAGACACCCTTGGGAACACTGACTGAACTTGACTAAGGTTGTAAGGACCCTGGAGCTGTTAACCTAGTAACCTCCTATGATGCTATGAAAACAAGACACTGCAGTAGCATGCATTTCTTGAAGGAGTATGAAGTCTGAAACTCAAGTGTCTGCCACTGTTTACTGATTAAAGCACTTCGATTTACAAGAGAGAGGGAAAATGAAACAATGGCAGGGACATTCTGCAGAAACCATGGCAAATGTTTGTAATTTTGGCACTGTTCCTGATTCAGTCTAAACATTAGAGACATATTTTAAACAGAAAAGAAGCTAATAAACCATAAGTAAGCAAAGCAAGAAGATGGAAAAACGTGCAGGAAGCTTATGACCCCCCACAAGCCATCTGGTAAGAACCAGGTTGCTTGTGAAGTTAATACATTTTTGTAAGTCTTTACAAATTATTTTTCTTGCATGTGTTAAATAAGAATTTTGTGTACTTAAAAAGCTACTAGAATAGAAGTAGCATTCGTTTTAAGGATTTTAATTCTGAAACAAATTTACTACCAAGTGCAGTCCGTCTTCCATGATTTTCCCAAAAAAAAATTATATTTTTTAAACAGACCAAATATATGAGGTAAAATCTGGGACCACCTACAAAAGCATGCAGTTGACCTATTGTGCACATCTCCAGAAACCTAAAATTGATGAGAAGGTTCTGCTGTGGCAAATGCTCCTTCTCTTCTCTCCATTTTGTCAGCCATCAGGAGAAGACATCTAAGACTGTCTAAATTTCAAGCCTGGCAGTGTAGGAACAGTAAGGGCGAGTTTTAAATAGTGAGGATACTGTGAAGAACAGGAGAAATGTTTGACATCAGTTTGAGGCAAAACCACTTCACTGTGCCACATGTCTGTCCTTCAAAAATCTGTTCCGTTATACATGTTTTCTTGTTTTTGGAAATGAATAAAAAGATTTACAAAAAAAAAAATATTTTCTGTTAAAACCTAGGGGAAGAGAAGGAGGAGGACTTAGAGAGCCTTTTAAAGGGGAGCTGTGGGCTTCAGTGAACACCAGCTAAGGAGCTATGTGAGCCTGTTTTTGAGTACCATTGTTGTAGGGGACTAAAGGAACCCAGGTAGTCACTAGCCCATGTTAAGTTGAAATACGACACCGACAAGTGGCAGATAAGTTCTGTTTACTCTTTCCAAGATCTTGGGATTGGTTCTCTGTAATGGGTAAGGTGCGGAAAGTGCTCTTCATTTTTTTTAGGTAAGCTTTTACTTTTTAAACTGTTGTATTTTTATTCAGTATCTTTAGATTGGCCATCTGTAATCTACAGCATAGATAGGACTTGTCTTACTTAATGTATTTTTATGTAGTGTTAGTATTCTCAGCAGATAAAATGACCCTTGCATGTTAACTGTTTTATATGCAAAATAAAGGAAAATAACTTGGCAGTCTGGTGTTTGGCAGCTTTTATCAGTCAGTCTAATGCTTATTCCTTCACAGATTCTGAAAGAGTACAAGGATGAAGAGTGGAATATAGGCAATATAGTGCACACATTGACAAACCGAAGGCATAATGAAAAGTGCATTGCCTATGCAGAGAGCCATGACCAGGTAATGTATCACTTACTTTGGAAGAAAGTGGGAATGCTTTGACTTTCAAACTTTTAGTATGAAACACGGTATGTGTGGCAAGAGAAGTATAAAAAATAAATGCCAGCCTGAATTTGCACTGGCTTGGTTAACGGATTAGTATCGTGTTTGTGTGTGATTATATTTTCTAGTACTTAAAAATACAGTTTGACTTTCTCTTGTATGTCATTGTGTTGCATCTGCAACTTAAGACCTGATTCTGTCAAATATTTGTCAGCAGTGTGAGATTGCAAGAGCTTCATTGTCATTTCTTATTTCACACAATTGTAGGATGGCTTCTGATGTCTCTCTTTTGAATTGAATCAGAACTGTCATCTGTTTTGCCATTGTTGGTTGAAATATTGCTTTGTTTTTGTCTTCAGATATAAATCAGCCATATTTAGGAGCTTTATTTACAAGACTTTCACCTTACCTTTCCTTTCCTTTCAGCCATCCCACTGATGTTTTTGTGACTTAATTGTTAATTACTCCAGCAGTCCTTATTCTTGCACACACTACATGCATCCCTGAACTGCATAAGTCTAAACTTGTCCCTATAGTTTGTCACCCTTGAGAAGCAGGTATCTTTTTATTGCTATTCGTGTGCACAAAAGGTACTGTATCACAAACTAGACACTTGCTTTACTATAGAGTATGACTGTTGTCATCCTGAGCAAAAAGTCCTGAAAAAGGAATAGTATGCTATGGTGTTGAGTCCCAGCCCAACGTTTGAACCCTATCTCCATCTAAATACACTTCCTGAGAAGGTACCAAATATTGGTGCAAGTCACATATCATTGGTGGTATGAGGGGGGGGGGGTCCACCAGTTTAGGATTTTGTGCTCAAAGCATTCTGGTGGCACTAATAATCTGCTTTGGTGTAGCTACAAAACAGTGGTTATGGATAATTCTAGTCATGACTTCCTCAATTCTGTTCATTTTGCCAGTAGTTTTTAAATTTAAGTTTTTGGAATTCGTAACAGCAGAAACTAAAATTGTAATTATTTCAGCTGACAAGTTTAGTTTCTTGCCTGATTTCTGAGATTTTTGTTCCCCACTTTACAAGACTGTGATGTTTTGACTAGTTTGCTTGCAATTAGAGTATTTGTTTATCCATTTAGTCTGTACAGTGAATGTCAAGTCAAGCCTTGTATTACTACCAGTCATAGTCTCTCCTGTGAAGCTCCTTGGTTCATGTCCATCTTTGTGACCTTATAGTTTTCTGTGAGATTTTGCAGGGGAGACTTTAATGTCTCCAGAGAAAGCTGTTCATCACATTGATCACTGCTGAAGTAGCCTTAGCTTATATGGGTTATATCCTGCCAAGGATACAACAGCCAGACAGCTTTCAAAGCTTTAGGGCACCTTCCTCACCCACAAACTGTCAGTCAGCTCCAGCTGAGCTAATTAAAAAGACAGGTTTGGGCATATGAAGCCCTTCAGAGCTTTCCTGCCGCTGAAGAGTGCCCCCTGTCTGAGCTTTAGAGGATCGATGGTCGGCTTGAACTGTTCCATTGCTGAGCAGGTAAGTGCATTTTGGGGAAGAATCTTCCATTTTTTAAACAATGTTTTTTTGTACTTTCCAGTTTAGGACAGTTATTTTTAAGCTAGGAGTTTGTGTTTTAATGGACGGTCACAAGACTTAACTATAGATGTTAAGTTGTCAATCTCGCCTTCATTCTTGCTTGATGGGTTCGCACTTGCTAAGCTCGAGAGTCACTTTTACCAGCTCGAGGCAGCCCCATATCCCATGATGCAAGGCGGTAAGTACCCAGATCTCGTTTGCCGCTTCGCTGATGAGGTCCTCCTTTTACCAGCTCCTGGTAAGTGATTTATACACTACTGTTTTTGCCCCTTTTTCTATTTAAACTTTAATTTTAACAGTTTTAGACTAGTTTTAGTCCCGTTCTGACTACAATTCCCTCTCTCCTTAAATTTTTTTAGTCAGGCCTTCTCCCATCCCTTCCCCCCCCCCCCCTTGTTGGGGTGTGTGTGTGTATGTGAGAGATTAGTGTTTCTTTAATTTTGGGATATATTTTCTTGGACAGGTGTTGTGTGTGTGATTTTCTTTACACCATGTCTAAGGAAAGGGTCTCAGGCTTTAAGAAGTGTGACTCGTGCTGTCAGAAGATGTCTCTGACAGACGGTCACACTTCTTGCTTATACTGCCTGGGACCTCTCCACCTGCAGGACTCCTGTGTGATTTGTCATTCTTTTAGCCAGAGAGTCCTGCAGGAAAGGAGAAACAAGCTTATTTTGAGGGGCCTACTTAAACCGGAGGGCTCTCCGGCTAAGTCGGCTCCAACCAAGACTTCCAAGTCTTCCAAGGCCCAGGCTTCTGTGTCCAAGCCTGCGGCCTCGGCTCCAACTCTTTCAGAGTCGAGATCGGCTCCGGCTGGAGCCGATCCTGGTTTGCACAAACCCTCGGCACCGATGGCTATCGGTGCCGATTCTGGTTCGGTCACTTCGGTGTCGGCTCCGATCGGTTCCGACCACCGTGTGGCTCAGGCTTCGGTGTCGGCGCCGACCGGCTCCGACACCCTTACTTTTATGTCTGTATCGGCTCCGGCCGGAGCCGATGCATCGAAACTTTCTGTCGGTGCCGAAAAGTTGTCAGCTCCGACAGCTTCCATAGTTTCGTCGGTTCCGATGGTTCCTTCGAGGAAGAGGTCCAGGTCCCTTTCCTTGGAACCGATACTCTCGGCTCCGGCATCTCCTCTCCTCTCGGAACGGAGCCATCGGAGCCGATCATCCAGGTCATCCAGGCTTTCTGTCCATGATTTAGAGAGGGTGGTCAGTAGATTATTAAAATCACAGGCACTGGCCCAGATGCTACATAGTCCGTCTCAACAGACGACTATTAGTCCACACCCCATTGCAGTTCCTCCTTCGACTCTACCCCAGAGTTTGGAGTTGGAGTCTTCGGGAATGGTTTCTGCTAGGGCTGAGGGACAGATACCCCCACTTCTGCTCCTTCAGCCTCTACTCTTATCTCCTCTTCGAGACCTTCCTTAGAGGGATTCGGTGGTCGGGCTTCCCTGGTCTCCTCCGAGGGGTGAGTGGCATCGGACCCTTGTCCGACCCCACTCTTCCCTTGGAGCCTCGGCCTTGGTGAGCTCGGCTCCGACATCTGCCTCGAGCCTTCCCTTCGGTGGGCCCTGGAGTTCCTGGTTCTTCGAACGGGTTCTCTCGGACCTCCCTGGGAGGGAGCCGAGGTGATGAAGAGTGTGCTGGCCACTGGACTCAGCCAGCAGTCTGTTCCCTTAGCTCCTCCCTCTATGGTGCCTGTCGATATCTCTGCCATTTCTCTTGCTCCTGGACCCAGAGATCCTCCGCCTCAGGTTTCCCCACTGGGAAGAACCCCCTCTTCCGAGGATTCTCCTGATCAGTCAGGGGATCCTCCGTGCAAGAGGACCTGTAAGAGGAAACACGTAGACTCCCCCGAGTCTATCACTTCAGATACTGACTTAGATGAGTCAGAGGGATCCCCAAGATCCCCCTCTGAGGATGTCTCCTTTTCAGACATCCTAGAACTCCTTAAACAGAGGGGAAACTGGCCCTCTAATAATCCCTCTGAGGATGAGTCGGTATACCTGGAGGCGTTTGGATCTCGGCCCTCCACCTCCTGGGTGTCTCTGCCTTTCGACCCCCTTATGCAGGTTATTGCTCGAAAGGCTTGGGCTGCTCCGGACTCTGTAGAGCCAGTCCCTAGGAGGCCTTCTAAATTTATTACTGCCCCTTCGGACAAGCAATTCCTCACGAAAGGTGTCCCTGCTGATGCCATGGTGGTGGCGGCTGCCACTAAGAAGGAACTTGCAGATCCTTCCGTAACTGTCCATCCTCCTAATAAGGACTCTAGGACCATGGATAGGTATGGTAAGCGGATGTTCTCTTCAGCGACCTTTGCTATGCGTTCGCTGAACTACCTATGTCACTTCACCAGACTCCAGAGGGATATCCTTAAGGAGCTAGGTGAAGTAGTACAGGATCCGACAGCTGCAGGGGCTCAAGAAAAAATTGCTTCGCAACTAGGACCCCTTAATTCTATTGCTAACTCCTCCATGCGACTGATATCATATGCAGCAGATGGAGCGAGTAGGGCCGCAGGTACAGGTGTGGCTCTTAGACGCCAAGCCTGGATGCGGCTCTGTAATTTTGCAGATCCCTTTAAGGCGTCCTTCACAAACTCTCCCTTTGATGGGTCAGCTTTGTTTGGCCCTCAAGTGAAGGAAACGTTGACCAGGTGTGAGCAGGACGGCAAGACTCTTTCTGCCATAGGGGTCCGTTTTTCCACCCCTTCTAGACCTTACCCCAAAGGGCAGAAGGGTGGCAAAATGTGGTTCCGCAAATCCCAAGGAGTCACGCCGGATTCACGTGGTCAGTTTACCCCTAGAGGCAGAGGGGGTAACAATAACAGACGCCGCTCTAGAGGCAGAGGGGGTCCACAAAACCAGGGAAGCAGAGAGCCTCTCTCTGACAAGCCCTTTCAGCATCCTTGAGATGTTGCCCGACTGTCCATCCTTGGAGGCAGTCGGGGGAAGACTATCGCTGTACCCAGAAGCCTGGCGTTCCCTCACTCAAGACAGATGGGTACACAGTCGATCATATCCGAGGGTTACAAAATTCCTTTCGAGGAAAGTCCTTTCTATCACTCAAATTCCCTTCCAGATGTACCACCCGGTCTAAGGGAAATTGCAGAGTTAGAAGTCTTAAAACCTCTGCAAAAAAGAGCCATTCAGCCAGTTACAACAGATCATTCAGAGCCCGGAATCTACTCAAGGTTCTTTTTGGTCCCCAAAAAGACGGGAGACTGGAGACCAATATTGGATCTCAGCAGACTCAACAAGTCTGTGAGGAAGACAAGATTCCGAATGGTCACTCATCAGTCAATTCTGCCCTTCTTACAGAAGGACAACTGGATGTGCTCAATAGATCTTCAGGATGCGTACTATCACATAAAATTCACAGACGCTCCAGGAGATTTCTCCGCTTTCGGCTGGGGTCCAGTCATTTCCAGTTCAGAGCCCTGCCCTTTGGTCTCACTACAGCCCCCAGAGTGTTCACCAAATGTATGGCAGTGGTAACGGCTCACCTGAGACGTCAAGGATTCCAGGTGTTTCCGTATCTCGACGACTGGCTCCTTTCAGCCACCACCAGGCATCAGCTTCTTCAAGCCAGGGATTATACAATAAATCTTTGCTCTCAATTGGGCATCTCGATCAACTCAGGAAAATCCTCCTTATTGCCCTGCCAGTCTATTACTTTCATAGGCGCAAACTTAAACACTGTTCGGATGTCAGCTACCCTTACAGATCAAAGAATCTCAGACATTCAAAGTCACATCAGGATCATTCTAGCCAGCAAGAAGGTACAGGCCAGAATGGTTCTAAAGGTGTTGGGCCTCATGGCTGCGGCCATTACCCTTCTTCCCCTGGCTCGCTTCCATATGCGCCTTCTTCAGTGGATGTTGTTCACTCAGTGGTCTTACCAACAACTTCCGATGCGTCACCAAATACTGGTGACACAGATATGCAAGAATCATCTTGCTTGGTGGATTTCTTCTCCCCAGATTCACCAAGGCAGACCCTTTGTACCCCCATCCTCGGTAGCCACTGTCACTACGGATGCATCCCTGATCGGGTGGGGGGGGCATTATCAGGGCAGGATGGTTCATGGGACGTGGCAACCTTTCGAATACCACCTGCACATAAATGTCCTAGAGATGAGAGCAGTGCTTTTAACGTTGCAAGCCCTCAACGACTTTCTTCCCTTGCGGACAATTGCAGTCCACACAGACAACATGTCTGTAGTTTGGTATATCAACAAACAGGGCGGAACCAAGTCCTACCCCTTGTGTCGAGAAGCGCTCAGACTTTGGCAATGGGCGATCTCCTCTCATCGGTTTCTGGTAGCAATGCATATCCCTGGGAAAACCAACATTTTAGCGGACAGATTGAGCAGAGCTATTCTCATGCCTCACGAGTGGTCTCTCAAACAATCTATAGTGGAAGAGATTTTTCTGGAATGGGGTCGCCCATGTTGCGATCTTTTTGCTACTCCCCAAAACAGCAAATGCACAGACTTCTTCTCTCTCTTCCCACTGCCAGGCCATCCCCCCAGAGACGCTCTGACCCAGGATTGGCCCCAGGGACTTCTTTATGCCTTTCCTCCTTTTCCTCTGATCCCTCAAGTTATCCAGAAAGCAACCGTTTTGAGAGCCAAAATGATTCTCATTGCTCCTTATTGGCCTCGACAAATTTGGTTTCCTTTCCTCCATCGTCACCTTTTGGTGCAGCCTTGGCATCTGGACCCAGTGCCAGATCTTCTGATTCACCAATCCGGTCAGCTGCACCGATCTATCCCTTCTCTCAACCTCACAGCATGGTTGCTCCACTTCCTTCCTTAGCCAGGCTTCCTATGATCAATAACCCTGTTAGAGACATCATAGTAGCTTCCTTAAAATCCTCTACTAGGAGAATTTATACTAGCAAATGGAAACATTTTTCTTATTGGGCTAAAGCCAAGAATATTGATCCCTTCACTGCTCCAGTACAAGCAGTTTTGGATTTCTTAGCAGAGATTTTTCACGCGGGCTCCTCTTCTTCCACAGTCAAAGTTCAGTTGGCCGCTATCTCGAACTTTCATGTCGGGTTCGCAGATCACAACATTATGTCCCACAGGCTTTGTAGAGCCTTCTTGAAAGGAATTTTCCTCCTGAAACCTCCAGTCAGGAGTCCTCCTCCTCAATGGGACCTAAATTTAGTGCTGACATCCTTGATTCTTCCTCCCTTCGAGCCAGCTGTTTCTTGTTCCCTGAAATTTCTTTCATGGAAAACTTTATTCCTGGTTGCTATTACTTCTGCTAGGAGGGTGTCTGAACTTCATGCTCTATCTGTTCGCCCCCCCTATTTGTTCTTCCACAAAGACAGGGTATCATTGAGAACTAATCCGACCTTTTTGCCTAAGGTCGCCTCAAAGACTAATTTGAATCAGGCTATTGATCTCCCTGTATTTTTTCCAAACTATTCAAACAGATCGGAACAAAAATTACATTATCTTGATGTCCACCGCCAACTCAGATATTATTTGGACAGAACAAAACAGTTCAGGAAATCCGATCAACTCTCTGTTTCCTATGCTGATAACAAGAAAGGCCTTCCTGTCTCAAAAGTGACCTTGTCTAGATGGCTTTCTTCTGTCATCTCTGAAATTTATCAGCTCAGGGGAAAACAGCTGTGCTCGAAACCGAAAGCGCATTCAACCAGAAGCTTAGCCACTTCCACAGCTTTTCAAGCTAGACTTCCATTAGACACTATTTGTGCAGCAGCCACTTGGGCCACTCCTCATACGTTTGTTTCCCATTACAGATTGAATTTGGCCTCCAGGGACAGAGCCAGTTTTGGCTCTACAGTTCTCAAGAGTCTGTTCCATTGAGCCACCCAGGATAAAGGTGCTAGGGACGCGGTCCCATCAAGCAAGAATGAAGGCGAGATTGACAACTTAACATTGAGAAGTTATGTACCTACCATAACGTTCCATGTTAGTTGTCTTCTCTCGCCTTCTTTCTTGCAACCCTCCCTCCTTCCCCCAGGCCTGGACAGACCTTTCTCTATGAGGAATTATGCTTCTGAAGACCATACAAAGCTGGTCCTTCTACCATCCTTCAGGTTTTTTTTTTCTCTCCTTTCTTCCTTTGGGAAGTTATTATGCTAGGTGCTATTGCCTTTTGTCATCAAACGAGATCTGGGTACTTACCGCCTTGCATCATGGGATATGGGGCTGCCTCGAGCTGGTAAAAGTGACTCTCGAGCTTAGCAAGTGCCGAGTCGGAGCCGAGGATCGGCTCCGAACCCATCAAGCAAGAAAGAAGGCAAGAGAAGACAACTAACATGGAACGTTATGGTAGGTACATAACTTCTCATTTTCAAACATGAGCGCACGTTTTTCTTGTGGGGTTTAAAAGCTGTTTAAAGTAATTGTAAAAACAGTGCTTTTTATTATGTTTTTGTGTGAAAACAGTGACTTTTAAAAACTTTAAAATGTTGCCTGCACTTGCTTGTCTTCTCTGGGAAAGAGGCATTTTCAGTTTGACCAAGGAACAGACTTGGATCCACTCTGTAAGTCCTTCTCCCAGCCATAAAAAAAAAAAGTTAAGCAAACAGCCATTAACCACACAGCAGGGTAGCAACTTGCCTCAGCTGTATGAGGGTGAGACTGCTGTGGTCATTGCTTGTTCCTCGGTCCAATAATCTTTTACCATGGATCACACTGGTGTAACAACTACAGCCAGTATGAAGTATGGGGGGTTAGCTACATCTTCAGAGGCTGTTGGGGTCCCCCTCAGCAGGCAGAAGAGAGTCACTGCTGTCGGTCCTGGCAAAGGGAAAAGGGAAGACTTCCCTGTTTTGTCAGAATGTTATGCCTATCCTTGGAGAAGCTGCTGCCATTAAATAAAACTATTGACCCCATTTTTCCTGTCAAAAAGAAATTGAGAACTAAGCATGCATCTACTTCTCCTGAAATTTCCTTAGACACAAGTAGTGTACTGGGTCTGGCTCAGGGTTTAATTTAGACTATTGATCCCCCCTTATAAGGTGATTTCTAGTAGAAGAGAGGAATACCTCTTTTCCTGAAGGGATTCAAGATTCTGAATCTGGAGAGAAAGATGAAGGGGACAGATGCAGGGTTTTCTCCTCGTTTTTCTGATTTAGATTCACAGGGGAGCAAATTTCCTAATTCTGCCAGTGGTGGTGCCCTGTTTTCTGAAACAATTTCTTGAATGTGCCAGTGTTTTCAGTGGGAGAACACTGAGGTCTCTGAGTCCCTCAGAAAATACTATGAACTATTACAGAATGAATTTCCAGAACCTTCATTCATTCTCCCACTTCTGTCGGCTCTGGATGTCACTGCCTGCAGTTTTTCCTGATAGTCAGGCTGCTGCCCCTAAAAAGGCGCACAGAATGCATACGTTTTTTTACACTTTTTTTCCAAACGTGTCCCAGTAACTATAGCTTTAGTTCTACTGCTGCTGCTTAAACATTTGGTTAATTCCAATCCTGCTCTTTCTGAGAAAGATGTGAAGATTATTGACAAGTTTGGGGAAAGTGTATGCTTCTGCAACTTTGATTTTCAGAATTTTGAGTTGTCAGACTCCTACCTTAGTTTATTCTGACCAACTGTGAAAAGTATGAGGATGTTTTGTCTATAGTTTCTTCTTGTAATGAAAAAATCTGATTTAAATTAGTTTAATCTGCTGTGCAAGTTGCTACTCATTGTTTCAGTGTGTGTATGATTCAGATAATGCTTCTTCCAAAACTATGGCCACTAGTACTATTTTCAGGATGTTTGCCTGGCTGCATTCTCAGAGCCTTCCAGATATAAAAAAAATGAGATTTTAAATTGTCATTTGGATTCAGATCTAGTTTTTGTTTCCTCGTCTGCAGAGGTTATCAAAAGGTTTGATGAAAACGGGTAAGGGAATATAAGATTTTTCATCCCTTTCTCAAATTTTCTAAGGGATTCCGTAACCCCTTGTCCACTTTTGGCAAAAAACAAAATTAACATTCTCAACAAGATGCTGGTAAACTGATTTTTAAGAAGAAATAGGGAGGTCATTCGAAAAAAGAATTCAGGAATCCCCAACACAAAGGACAGTTGCTACTTGCGTATTATTACAACCATGTTCTCAACAACTGGATAACACGTAACACAGTGGTCCAGGTTCTCAGTACTTTGCACCGAAAAATAATCAACTGTTTGGGGGGATTTCAATAATAAAAGCTGTCACTTTGTGTATGCCCAAAACTAGGAGCCCAGACTGTCAGATTTTCTGAAAAAATGAGTTAACCCACATTCTGTTCACCTGCAGTGTGCAGCTGTAAGTGTTCCGATTCACTTTCCTTTAAATATCCTGAAAAGAGAAATACGTTTGTAAGTGCTCTACTGATATGGTGTCAGCTGGATGTTTGCGGGTAGTATAGGAAGTACCACATTTAAACATGAAAGTCCAAGTGATTTCTTGTTTCTCCCCTTCTAATGTCGTATAGGTGCCTGGAGGCTGGACTGTACCATGGGCGTTGAACATATCGACCTTTCTAGTTTAAAAACGTCGTCTTGAATCATTACTGTGCCATACCAGTTACATACTGGTTAACAGTGAATTATTTTCTACATTTTTAGTTTCCGTGCAATCCTTCCTATAAATAATTTTGGAGCGGAACAGCTGCAGAGCTTTTTCATCTGCTCCATGCAGTAAAAGACCTGCCGTGTTATTACGGCTTGGAAAACAGTTGACTGCTTCTTGTTCTGTGGTGGAATTGTTACACTTTTAGATTTGAATATAGATTGAAAACATTTTTTTTCCTTTGCAGCTTGACCTTCACGGCAAATGTATTGCGTTAGGTAATATTCAAGCTGGAAAGAGAAAACACTGTCTTGAATCAATATTGACAGTGACCGCTGTAAGATTTACCCCGCAGAGGATGAAACAGGCAAGTGATTACTTTTGTCACTTTTCGTACACTTTCTACTTTAATTTCTGTTGTAAACATAACTTCCTAAATAAAGTGGATTTCCTTACCTTAAGAAAACGATAGGTTGAATGACTGGCAGAAAATATGAACAGAGAGTCAGTTTGAATGTTGTTGCAATAATATGCAAGTACTGGACAGTCT
This sequence comes from Protopterus annectens, assembly GCF_019279795.1. Lineage (NCBI taxonomy): Eukaryota > Metazoa > Chordata > Ceratodontiformes > Protopteridae > Protopterus > Protopterus annectens. The sequence continues at coordinate 527,052,858 of NC_056735.1, read as the reverse complement.
AATAAGTCCTACCAGTCCCTTTTCCATTTCAGAAAAAAGCCTGAATCTCCACTTTTCTCTTTGTCAACAGTCTGTGACAAATGGGTTCTGAAGGTCATTCATTAAGGTTACAGAGAGTAGTGGGAGTATGTCTGTCCTTTCCAGTTGGGTAATTCCTCCTCCACCTGTTGTCAAAGGGGGTGATGGAGCCAGTTTCTCTTTCCAGACTGAGTGTAATTTTATTTTTGTAATTCAATAATCTTTTTACTGCCAAAGAAGAAAGTGCTTGGAGACCATTTCTTGATCTTTCTTTCATAAACCTGTTTGTGATGGTGCCCAAGATCAAAATGCTGTCACTTTAACAATCTGTTACCAGAAAACTTAAATGAAGAAGAGGTAATACTTGGGCAGTGCAGTGGTGCAGCAGTAGCATTATCTCCTCACAGCCAGAGGTTCTCCGGTTCGATTCTCTGTTGGGGGTGCCTTCTGTGCAGAGTCTGCATGTCCTCCCTGCATTCATGTGGGTTTCCTCTGGGAGCTCCGGTTTTCTCCCACTTTACAAAGACATGCATCTAGAGCATTTCTCCCAGGACCTTCTCTGAAAATTGGCTTTGTTCCGGTTAACAAATGTTCATAAATAAATACTAATCACATCCATAGTTCTGATGTTTCTTCATGTGATCCAGACACACAACCTCATCAGTTATCTGCCTTACAATTTGGACTATGCACTGCACCAAAAGTTAGTGTTGCTCCAGTTATAGCTCTTTGCAGGCTACAGGGTATCCACATTTCCATATTTAGATGACTTGCTTATTTTTGAATAGTCTTCAATGTTTCAGGAATCTCTCTCATGGGTGAGAGATTATGCAAACTGGGATTTCAAGAGAACATTCAGAAGTTTACTTTAACTCCTCACAGGATTGTGTTCCTGGGGTATCAGACACAGTTCTAAGCTTTTCTTCCACAGGAAAAATAGGTCTCTATCTTGATCTGTTCCTAAGCTTTTCCACCCAGACTGTAGTCATTGTGAGGGAATACCTCAAGAGTTTTGGTCTTATGGGCATCTCTATTCTCAAGATGCCCTTTTGCAATACTCCACATGAGAAAGATACAATAGTATCTGAAGTCTCTTTGGTCCCAGCACTGGGTTCTTTCAGAAAAGAAATTACTTACTGGTGACAGCAAATATCCTTAAATCCTGGTCTCCCCTTCTCCTGTTCCAAAACAGTCATCACAGATGCCTATAATTTTGCTTGTGGAGTAGTCTCAGGAGGGATAAAACTGCAAGGTGTGTGGTACACCAAGAACAACAGATGCAAGCACATAAATATAAGAGATGCTTTCCCTGATCAAGGCACTCAACTCCCTGAATCAGCTTTGGTGCCAAAGACTCCAAGTTGTTACGACAATACCACAGTCATGCAAGTAAGGGAGAACCAGGTCACATCCCCTTTTCAGACTAGCTGTTAGTCTAAATATTGCTTCACAACACAGTCTACATTCTGTCAGAAAAAAAATTGTATGGCTGCAAGCTGAGCAAGGCCAGGGCAGACCCTCACAAATGGACATAAGATCAGGAAAGCTTCCAAGATTTGATCCATGTGTGTGCGGTATTCCTCAAGTTAGACCTGTTTGTCTCCTTTCTGAATAATCAACTGGCAAGATTCTGTTCCAGGACTCCATAGAAGATAGATGACTTCTCTTTCCTTGGACAGAAATGTTCTTGTATGCTATTCTGCCCTTTCCACTGATATCCAGTGTACTTACAAAGATTCATAAGGAATTGCCCAAGAACATTTTGGTGAGACTATTCTGTCCCAGGTAGTCATGATTCTCCCTTCTTTTGGAAATGGCCAGGGGCAATTGCCACAAGCTTCCTCACAGACTGGATCTACTCGCACAAGAATAGGGCTGTTTAATGCACTCTGACCCCAGTCCATTTAATTTGGATGAACGATAGGGTCATAATTCCCTTTGGGCACCTGTTTACTCTGGACATGCAGCAGGTACTAATGGAGGCAAGAATGCCTGCAACTGGAAAATTTTATATTAGTAAATGGAAAATATTTTCTAGTTGATGCCAACAAAATGACCAGTACCCATGCAGGGCTTGATATTCTTCCTGGTTGCACAATATTTGTGAGAGTCAACATCTTCTAGCCTTTCTTATTCCTTCTTCATGGTTTGTTTATTGGCCATTTCAGAATGTTCATTGCCTTCTCCTGTCAAAATGTTTTTGAAAGGGGTTTTGCACGAGTCCTCCAAGAAAACCGGTGGACCCTCCTTAGGATCTTAATTTTGTGCTACAGAAGCTAACACTTGCTCATTTGAACCTGCTAATCTAGTTGAATAAGGAGAAAATTACAGTCAGCTGCCTGTCGGGTGCCAGGATCCGCCACATAACGCATGCACTCAAGTCACTCCACAACAAGTACAAATATGACTCTGTCATTGTCCATGTTTGAGTGAATGACTTGAGACGTACCTCCCTGGACTACATGAAAAGAGACATGGAAGAGCTCTCGGATCATGTGGCCCAGGCAGGTATGACCCTAGCCCTGAGTAGCATCCTGCCTTCGCCCAGAATGATACCACAATATAAGGATAAAATGATTGACTTCAACAATTGGCTAAGCTTATGGTGTCATTCAAAGGGGATCCAGTATCTGTCTGCCTGGGATGACATGATTGACAGACCACGATGCTTTGCCAGAGATGGTCTGCACCTGTCGCCCCTGGGATTCGGGTTACTGGCTAAGGCTCTTACCACCCCTATAGTGCCTTTTTTAGGCAAACTTCAAAGGACAAAACCACCACCGTAACAGGTACAAGCATGCAAAATCTGAAGGTAATGCTGCTCAATGCTAGAAGTCTAAACCTCAAAATGCACTCTCTCGAGGCACTCCTAAAAATGGAGAACATCGATATCTGTGCAGTAACTGAGACCTGGTTCAATGCTCCAGAGAGCACCCCTGCAATACCAGGCTACAACTCTTACCACACTTTTCGGCCACCAAACCAGGACCGAAACACTAAAGGTGGAGGAGTGTCAATATTCACCAAGGATATTCACACCACCAGGCTAGTTGGCCAACACAATGTGTCTGAAATTCTCCAAGTGCAACTAACACTAGGTAAGACTGCAATCCAAATTGTAGCTTGCTACAGATCCCCACCATACCCCAAGATTCTCACTACACCTTTCTAAACATACTGGAAAATATTAAGATAGAACCAAACACCCTAATACTGGGTGATTTTAACTACCCTGCCATTAACTGGGAAAACTACTCATGTCCCAACACCTTTATGAACGGTTCTTGGAATTCATAAATTCCAATGCCCTGGATCAACTAATCCATAGTCCCACCAGGGCTCCAATATCCTAGACCTGGTCATTACCAACATGGGAAATCAATGCTCCATACCTATGGTCACCCCCTCGTTAGTCAGGTCTGACCCATAAGCTAATCACCCTTAACATCCACATCCCACCCCACCCCCAGTAAAGAAACCACCATAAAAAAACTTCTCCAAAGCCAACTTCATGCTACTCAAGTCAGAAGTGACAAACTTCATAACACCCATGCAGATGGGAACTGAAAGTTCAACTGCTGAATCCTACACTAAGGCACTGTACGAGCACATCCACTCATGCATGAATCGTGCCATCCCAAATAGAACCAAAATGCTCTCATCCAAAAAAAGGAAGCCAATCTGGTGGTCCCCTGCCATAAACAAACTTTACAACAAAAGGAAGAAACTTTTGCAGAAAAGAGGAAAATCCCAGGATGCAAAAAACTCCCTTACTGGCCTCCGTAAGAAACTGAGATGCCTCATAAAATCCTCCAAAGCTAGTTACGAAAATAAAATTCCAAAGACAACCACAAAGCATTCTATAACTATGTCAAGAATCTAAATGGCAATGCTCAGATCTGCGCTGAGCTAAAACAGAATGTCATTAAATATACTGATCCAAAGGATATTGCTAATATCCTGGCAGATCGATTCAGTGCCAACTTCACCCCCCTCTCACCCCCTAAATGGCCCATCTCAATACCGGAAGATGGCCAAATTCCAGTAATAACGGCCACACAGGTACAAAACGCACTCTAAAGCCAAGAATACAGCATCCATGGGACCAGATGACATCCCGGGCTGTGTACTACATGAACTACAATATGAACTGGCACCTCACCTAAGTGTCATGTTTAATCATAGCCTCACCTCAGGTTTCGTGCCCACTGAGTGGCGCAGAGCTACAGTTATCCCAATCCACAAGGGGGGATCCACCTTGGATCCCGGAAACTACCGTCCCATTAGTCTGACAAGCCTTATCTGCAAGGCCATGGAGCGTATTATCATGGAACTTATAAACAAAGACATTGGCAACCTTCAAACACTGGACCCCACCCAGTTTGGGTTTGTGAAGGGCCGATCTTGTCTCCTGAACCTGATTGACTTCTTTGAATCAGTCTCCAGAGCCATGGACAAGGGTAAGGTGGTCCACACAGCCTATCTAGACCTTGCCAAGGCCTTTGATACCATCCCCCACTCTGGAATCATAGATAAACTTACTAAGTTGGGCATTAATCCCTATGTCACCCAATGGGTTGCTAAATGGCTTACTGATAGAACCCACACTGTAAAAGTAGCCGACTCCAAATCCAGCTCCAGACAAGTGACAAGTGGAGTACCTCAGGGTTCAGTCCTGGGGCCTCTCTTGTTTGGCATCTACTTCTCTGAAGTACAGGTCAACACTAAGGGACTCTGGCTAACAAAGTTTACAGATAACTGCAAACTGGGAGCCATTATTGAATCCCCAAATGATGTGGATACTCTACAAAAGGGCCTTACAGAAACAGATGCTTGGTGCCAGAGCCATGGGCTCAAGCTCAATGCCAAGAAATGTATTGTTATCCCCTTTGGGGAAAAAACATGTATCCATGAATTACCATATAGGTGGCAGTACACTAAACACAGAAAGTGTGATAAGAGACTTAGGGACACAGGTGGACAGTGGTCTCACCTTCGAAAACCACATCGCCACAACAGTCAGGAAATCCTTCTATGTGACACACCTCATCACGAAGGGCTTTTCATCCAGAAGAAGCGAGGTCATTGTCCCACTGTACTCATCCCTCATTAGACCCATTATAGAATACAACGCCCCATTTGGTATGTACCTCTCAAGACATCTGCAACAACTGGAAAGGCCTCAGAAATACCTCACTAAAAGAATCACAGGCCTAAAGCAGGTGCCCTACGCTGACCGCCTTAAAAAACTCCAGCTATACTCTGTCGCATATAGTCTACTCAGAGGCGATCTCTGCTTAACATACAAGGCCATGTCAAACCCAGAGCTGTTGGACATGCTACACTTAAAGAAATCCCAATCCCTCAGAGCTACACGCTCCAGGGATCTAAACCTTGTCATCACAATAAACAAAACATGCTGGAGGGATAGGTTCCTGACCCAGAGACTCCCCAGACTCTGGAATAGATTGCCCATACATGTCAAGCAGAGTGCCTCTTTGGACCTCTTCAAGAGGAACCTTGACAATTGGATGGGAGAAAGGAAATTCACCCCAGGGATTACGTCAGTCGCCCTGCTAGACAGGGGTCCAGGAAAGTAAATAATGTGGGAAGAAATAGCCAGGGAATTGTTATGGCTAGGCTTGTATAGGCCCTAGGGCTGATAGCCTAGTACCAACCTATGAACCTATGATTTGAGGTTCTTAACATGGAAAAAAGTTTTACTGATTGCTCGTAACTTTGCAGGAAGTCCATCATCTTCCACAGAGACGGTATCTTTAAAAACTAACCATTCTTTTATGCCTAAAGTGGTATCCAAGTTTACCTTAATTCAAGCTATGCATTCCCCATTTTCTTTCTTGAACCTGAAAATGGGGGACAGAGGATACTACATACCTTGGATGTCCCACAGACATCTCAGCCACTTTATTGATAGAACTGAATATTTCTAATTGTCGGACCAGTTTATTTTTTGTGAAGGTAAGAGGAATGGACAACCTGTGTCAAAGTGGACTGTTTACAAATGATTGTCTAATGCTATTAGCTTTTGTTATACTCACCACAACAAAACTGTTCCAGGCAGGGCCACGGATCACTCTTTCAGGGCCTTGGCTTCATTTATGGCTTTTTGGAAAGGGTTGGATTGTAGATCTATTCTAGCAGCAGCAGCTTAGTCCTACCTACATAATTTTACAAAGCACTGTAATCTTGATTCCTTCTCTAGATCAGGCTTTCCCAGGATCATTTTCCAGGGGCTCCTGGCCCCTTCTCTTGCCACCTCCCAGATAGCTCTTGGGTAATATACCCATGTAGCTAAGACTGCCTCCGCAGTGATCAGTATGATGAACACAGTACAGTTCTGTAAGTAAACTTACCATAACTGTAGATGTTTAAATGATCAGTGCAGCAGTAACTGTCTGCTCCCTCCTTCCCCTTTTTTGTGTGGGTGTTTATGCAGTGGTATGAACATTTCCTTTTTTGTTGCTAGCATTGTCCTTTTAGGGCTCAGTCTGCTCTCATTTGGCAAGAAAGCATTTAAGGGCTTGGCACCCAAACCTATCTGTCAGCTCAGCTTGAGCTTACTGACGGTTTGGGCATGCGGAAGTTGTCCTGAAGTTTTGGAAGCTGGCCAGCTGTTGTATCCTTGGCAGGATGTAGCACACGTAGTGAAGGCTACTGCAACAGGCATCATTTGAACATCTACTGTTATGGTAAGTTCACTTGTACAGCTGTACATTCTGCGGTGAGAATTTCGCATTAATTTATCAGTTTGTTTAAACTTTATTTAGATAGTGTCACTGTGGACCTAAAATACAAATATATTGCAGGCAGCACATAGGTTACTTGTTTAGAAACAGTTTGTAGCAGTATTTCTGAATGACAGGCAAATTAATACGTACCCACCATTTACAAGACTTATATGTACTGAAATGTTCCTATAATTTGTAGTAATTGAGACTGACAAATGAATTGCAGAAAGAACAGAATGCAAATAAAAAGGAGTAAGAAAGGGTGACCGTTACTTGGAGTCAAGCTCCTCTTTGAGACTTAAACAAGAGCATGCTCTTGATAAGTGACTTTGCCAGTCAAACAGTTGGTAAATGGGGGTTGAGGCACTCAAACCCTCAATTAAAGAAAGCATCTGATTAACAGCTCGTAGTTTTAACCACTGAGTTGTTGGACCAAGTAAGTAAACTGTTTAGGTTAAGACAGGAGTGTGTATTATTAAAAGGTAGATGAGCTTTTGCCAGTGTTCCACATGAAACTGCCATCATGAAAAATTAAAACTGGTAGTGTTAATGTAATTGCCCCCTATTTAGATGTCGGCAACTGTGTCAACACCCTGACAAAAGCAAGGGAAGAGTGAATATTGAACATTGCTGTTCTCCTTTAACTTGTTTGTTAAAGGGGCAAGCCCCCATGCACTCCCCTCCCTGAATTTGTATATACTAACTCTGGGATTGCCATAAATCAGAGAAAAGGGAGTATTCTGAGAACCAAGCTTATCAGACTTGGTATATGCAAGTCTTTTTTGGCTATTCAGTCTCCATATTTTCAGACTCAACAAATCTGGTCCCAGCATTTCAAGTGATAGACAATGCAACATTCACTGTTATAGCAATGCTGAACAAAGGAGACAGCAAACAGATGTTCTCTTTCCACGATGACAGCTTCACACAGAAAGGTTAATCATTCTCATTCATTCTTTGATAAACCTGCTTAATCCAGTCCATGATTATTGGAGAGCCATAACCTGTCCTCACACTTAATAGGCACAAACTGAGTAAGTGACCTGGTCCAATGACGTTTTTCAGCCATAGCCAGGACCTTACAAGTAATCAAATGCAATTTGAATTGTGTTTGTCTATCCTTAACAGTTCAGGAGTCATAGGTGAAGTAAATAATATAGCGAGCTATGACGAGGTCTATATTAAGTAATACAACTTTGAAAGACTTTTTTGTAATGCATGTAATCTTGAAAATAAAGCCCATTAACTAAATGGTGGTAGAAAAGTTGAGAACCTGTCGCAAGTTGCTGTTATCGAAGCATGGGATAAAAGTGAAGTATTTGCCAGATAAAGAGAGTTTGAGGCACAACAAAAATGGTGGATTATACTTACTACAGCATGAATCTGTTATAGATATATCTGTAAATAGTCTACAAATATTAATCTGAAAAGAAAATATGGTGAAAACAATTTAAGGGTTATTCTAACATAAAGAAAACCATTACTGGATACTCACTGGGACCTGAATTACCCCAGTGTAAAATGGGATGATAACTCAGCTGGAATCTCCAGTGTGAGACTGATGACTTGTGGGCTGGATCCTTGCCCACCAGTGCTGCTGTTAATTTCTTTCTCTCTTTTTTTTTAAACACTGTTATTACATTATCACTTAAGACAGAGGCAAACATATTTTAACAGAAAAGAAAACAAACCATAGTAATCTATTTTCCATTTACATATATTGTAAATGATGCATCTTTTGTAATCATCAGTAGTCCAACATTACATAAATTGCTGAATTCCTGCTTTCTTTTAAAGCTAATTCTTCCTCCTCCTGAACATATTCTGCATGTATTGTTCCCACATTTTCCATTATTTCCATGTAATTTGTAATTTAGTGTTTTGTTGATTTTTTTCAACAAGGTTTACAGCTTATGGAATTATTTTATGGAATAAAAATTCAGTTTCTCTACTAAATTTAAATTTTTGTTATTTAATAGTTATGAAGAGATGTACTTTGATGTTTTTAAGAAAGTGGGCAAACACTGTGAACTCACTAGGAATTGGAAGATGAAGATTAATAGGGACCTTACACAATATAGGGACAATGTGGCTTATGCAATTAAGACTTAACAAAGATAATGTATATCAACACACAAACAACAAGAGAGGACAAACACCTATACAGCAAACAAAAAGGAGCGAGGCACAAACATTTAACACAGAAAGCAGTGATTAGCTAGATAGCCTAGACAGCCCTTTAGAGTTCTCCTCAACCAGATGCTCACAAAGACAGGCAAAGCAGAGGTGTCAAACGGAGCTGCAAAAGTTCCAGGACTACGAATATCAGTGGAACCAGGAACACCAGAGTCCCACCAACAGGTGAGGAAGGGAGAATGAAGAAGCATTGATTCCTATGGAGTGTGGCAGGATTATATTAATACAGTGAGGCTTTAATATATTTAATTACAGCCATTTGGACTTTACTCCCACTCATTTAATTTGTTCCAAAAAGGTTCTAAATTCGTCCCTACAAAAAATGTAATATTGTGGATGCTATTAGACTTAAAATTATACACAAGAAAATTGACTTAACTATACTATTCAGTTCAGATAAATGACATTAAACAATCCCAAAGCAAAGGTGTGTTTTTAATCCTACTTTGCACCCTTTGGTGGTGGCATTTGAGAAAGCATGCAAATCTGACATTTATACATTTGCTGATCAAAATGACGTGATTAAGGTTTAATTTGACCCAAGAAGAAAGGTCTTTACTACAATCTTTAATTTATGACAAATCTATAAGGGTTATGAAAGCTGACAAAGGTGTGGTTGGGGGGGGGTTAATTGAAAACATTGATTATGTTAATAAAATGTTTGAGATCTTACATAATAATGCCGCTTAAACTGTTAGTTTGAGAAATTATATGAAGATAGTCGGTAAGAAAGTAGAGCTTTGTTTAGAAGATCACTTGTTACAGGGCTTATTGACAATGGATTTGTTTATTTTTTTTTAATACTTCACCCAAAATTCCCACCATATTTGGCATCCCAAAAATAAGTATTTGTTCAACACCTCCCCATATAGACTAATAGTAGCCCCACAAGGCTCAAAAACATATTATTTGGCTGTTTATTTGCATATTCGAGCCTGTATGTTCAATGTTCACACGTTTTAAAGGACTCGTGGGATTTCCTATGTAGGTTAAAAAATGACCTCTGGGAAGAAAATTTGATTTTCCTAACCATTGATGTGAAAGGTCTATTTCGTAGTATTCCCAAAACAGAAAGATTGATTTTTTTTTCTGAAAGTTTGTTAAAATGCCCATTTTTTTTTTGCAAGATGATGATCATCTTATGGATTTTATGAACCTAATTTTAGATAATTTTGTTTATTATGAAGGAGAAAACTTTAAATAGCATGGAGGTGTGGCATTGGGTGTAGCTTGTGACCCAGTTTGTCAATCTAGTTTTAACTCCTTGGGAATGGATTACATTTTTAAGTTTAAGTTGCATCATTACATGTTTTGTAAATTATTCCTCTGTTTTCTGGATGATATTTATTTTATGGAATGGATCTTAGGAAATATTGAAGGATTTTATTTCAGAATTTAGTCACTATGCAGAATTTTTGGATTTTACATACCAATTTGAAAGCGAAGATCAATTTTCTTAATGCATATATCATTGAGGTACATAAAGGGTTCCATTCTAACTTTTATGGAAAAATTACCTTTAATAATGCGCATTTACACTTTAGTAGTCATCATCCTTTAATCAAACTTGGCACAGATGATTTCAAAGCAACCTTCACTTATGAAATTCAAAAACTACAGCAGATGTTTCTTGAGAGGGAATACCCTAAGAAATTGACTACGTTACTCAGGAGGTAATGGAAAAATGGGGTACTACATGTAAACCCCTTCATGAGAGTAATGACTTTTGTTAAACCACACTTAATTTAAATTTACAGTTGAGTGGTGCCTATAAAAGGGCATATGTAATTGACCACAATGTAGCCTGTGGGACAATTAAAAATAGAGAAGAACTGGAATATTCTCATAATTCATTTTGGCATGCCCTGATGGTAGGTGAATGACCAATTTTTGTGTGTAAAAATGCAAGAAATCTGGAAAGGAAGCTAAGGAGATAAACTGAAAGGACTTAGAAAATGTGGCTGTTTCCCCTGTTCATATTTTTTGAAGGGGAGACAGAGTTGGGGGTGAACAAGGTAATGTACTTGCAAGATGGAAATTGTCTCAGTAAAGCCTGAGTGTGTATATATATGTATGTGTGTATATATATATATATATATATATATATATATATATATATATATATATATATATATAGCACACTGTCATACCTGCACATTTTTATACTGGAAAAAGTCTTTAAGAAAAGAATATACAAGCACATTTATGATGTATTAAATAATACCAATAATGCTCTGTTTAAACACGGTGGAAAATGTGCAGGTTTTGTAAAGTTTAGATTTGGTATTATTGACATATTTAATATACTCCCTAGGGGAGGACGTTGGGCGATGTTACTTGAATGCAGAGAGCTTTACTGGCAGCTCAAATTGTATGCCACTGTTGCCTCAGGACTGAATGAGAATGTATCCATTACCTCTGTTTTTAAACTTAGGGAAGCTAAGTTATAATATGTAAAGGTATGAAACTACTATGTTCTTTTTTGTGAGTAGAATTCACTTAATATTTGAAATTAGTATTATTTTCTAATTAATTTTCTTGTTTTTTATGTACTTGTTTAAGTCAATGAGATGGGTGTGTTTAAATGGAATATGGAAAAAAATCTTTGTTCTGCATTGTGTGGTATATAATTTTAAATCAAGAACAGGATTGGTTTGCTAATATATTTAAATAGGCGAAGGCTGCTTTTTGTAATGGTTTTGATAAAGTTTCAATATTGCATGAAACGAAAGTGCTTAACTTTTTATTATTAAAGATTTACATTTTTATTTTCTGCCATTTCCGTGGTAGTGGTTTTGTACACGCACCTTTTCTCTGGTTGTATTCAAGATCTATTTAGTGACAAAAAAAGACCAAGAAAGTCAGGCCTGTATTGGTCTTCATACCAAATCAAAGACCCCAGATCGTTGCCGTTTGGTCACATCCTCCTTATTTGTCAAGAGGAAGCTGGACCTCAAGTACACACAACACTTCAGGATTCCCAGGGAGTTGAAGGATGTTCTTTGCTTCTGTGTAGGTGCCCGTTGTTACTTATTTTCCTCTCTTTTCTTTGGGCTATGCTTTATTTCTAGCATTTTCACAGACTTGATTTCTATAAGCAATAGGATGTAGGTGTAATGATCTTTGTGTACCTAGAAAACTGACTGCAGCTGTCAAGGTTTTTCTGTACCTAGAAAACTGGCTGCTTGATGCTCAACAAGAGAGGTGATAAACTCTGAATTCTGTGCTGCTTCAGTTCCAGACCTTGTGCATATGGTAAACCTTACAAAACTTCACACAGAGCTTTCACAGACACTCAGGTTTATTTAATATTCAGTTGACACTCTTAGTAAATTCAGCCTTGCACCAAGAAGAGTTCTGTCTATCTTAACAGTAGCAAATATTCATTGCGTCTCTTCTGTATTGGCAGCCTTATGCCTGACAGCACTGGGGCTCTTGGTAGCCACAGTGTTTGTTTCTCATTAGAATACATCACTGGTCCTCCATTGGTCGTTACGGACTCAGTGTAATCAGTACTTAGAGTTGATGTTGGGTCACAGCATAATCTCCAAAACATGTCAGATATACTGGGAATGGTGGTTTATTCCCCATCTTCATTTGGGCAGTCCCTTCCAACTTCCCAACCCCAAAGTGGCTTATCCCTATGCATTTCTTCAGCCCTGCGGATATGTGGGAAGCTATAAAGGGAGGATTGTCCAAGGTGTCCTGTTACTGAACAATGCCAGCCTGCATATCAGTGTCCTGGAGAGGGTTGTCATTTTACCCTGCAGATATTGCAGATTCTTTCCTTGAGAAGTGATTGGCATTCACTGTGACAACATGGCAATAGTTTGGTATATCAACAAGGAAGGAAGAGCTCATTTTTATGCCCTTTATGAAACAGTAAAGTAGTGGGAATGACATACATCTTTGCATCACTTTGTCGTACCTACCATCATTTCTGGAGAAGTTAACTCCTTCCCAGACCACCTCAGTATGATGTACTTATGGTTCTTCATTTGTATAGCAGTGAAATCTTTTCTCCACTGTTGATGGAAGCCTTAATCTGACCTATGTGCTGCCTTGACCAACCTACAAGTGCAATGACAAAACCATTTATTTCTGCTCAGAAGCTCAGTACAAAGAAATTGTGTACAAACTGATGATGATCATCGTGTTTCACTGTTGCAGTCATGACTGTAGGGTTCTCCCCTGCCGGCAGGCAGTCCTCAGTCGGCCAGAATCCCAAAGTCTGAGTCCGGCGTCGGCTGTTCAACCATGCTTCCTGACGTCAGAGCGCCAGGAGTACAAAGCCGACGCCATGTTCTCCAGTCTTTCTTGCCGTGCGGTGATAGCAGTTAGCAAGTGCCGGTTGGCTGACTCCTGACCATCTTTTTTGAACAAAACTTCAGTCCGAAGATTTTATTCTCCTACTCAAGCTAAGTATCCCGTTGGGGAAGCTTTTCTTGCTCCAGTCCGATGTCAGAAAAAGTTAATTGTATTTCATGTGGGAAGCAAATACCTCATAAGGATTTTCATTCTTACTGTATTCCTTGCCTAGGTCCTGACCACAACGTAGCTAGTTGTCGGTTTTGTGCTAGATTCAATCAACGTACTATTAAACAAAGGTACGATTTTGCATTTCATTACTTCGGTAGGCATTTTAATTACAAAATGTCGTCTGATACGGTTCCAGCTAACGGAGTTCACAAACGACGCAAGGACAAAGACAGGCTTCCGAGGTCCAAATCTGATGATATCGCACAAGCAGAGCCAGCTTCAGGTTCAGCCGTCGTCAGTGAGGTGCTTTTGCAGCCCCTGTCGGCCATTTCGGAACCGATGGCCGAAACGGGACTCCCACGAGGAGCCATCTAGGCCTTTGAATATTTCAATTGCAGGACCTTCGGACAATGCTCCTTTAGATGGGTCCGGAGCCGCTGTGCAGGTACTGGCTTCCAAAGGGGTTTTCAGGCCTACTCAGCTTCTGATAAATGCAAAGCCAAAGACAAAGGCAAAGACTCCTTCCAAATCAAAGATTGCAACACAGGCCTCTTCTGATCCGGCTCCCAAGTCGCAAACAGTTACTTAAGATGGCGGAGGATTTACTTACTATGATTAGGGGTTCTCATCCCCCTCCAGATAAAAGGCCAAGGCAGGAAGTTTATTATGACTCCTCTGATCAGGCTTCTGTTTCTTCAGTTTCTTCTGACCAGGAATATTCTTTCCCTCCTTATGAGGATTCTGATGCTGAGGAATCCATTCCTTCAGCTTCTCCCCCTGAGGATTTCTCTTTTGGGGAAACTTTGCATGAAATGAGGGAACATTTCCACTGGGAAGGACAGGAGTATTCGGAATCTAAGAAAAGACTAAGGGATTTTCTTCTTCTTCCCCAACATAGACCCCTGGCTATTCCTCCTATTTTGGATATTGTGGATGATGCTTTTTCGGAGGCTAACTTAACCCCTGACTCTTTCCCTCCTGCTCCTGTTAAGCCTGACCGATATTACAGGGTTCCTGATTCCCACCAGTTTTTGTACAAGATCCCTACTGCTGACCCTGAAACCATTTCTCAGGGTCCTAAGGGAGTTAAGGCCGCTTCTGCTAAGAACCCCATTCCCACTGAGAAAGATTCCAGAGCTTTAGAAAGATGGGGCAAAAAAGTGTACACTTCTGCTACTTTATCCATTAGGGCTTTAAACAGTCAGTTTCATATGCTGAAATACCAGCAATTTCTCCTGTCTGATTTAAAACAAAAGCTTACTTCCATTTTCGCCTGTGCAGATGATAAGGAATTACATCACTTAATGCATGCCACTGAACAAGTTGGGAAGCGTGGTTTACACTGTGGATTTGATGCCTTGGAGGCTTCTTGTAGGGCTGCTGCGTCTGGCACAGTCATTAGAAGGCATGCGTGGTTAAAGGAACAAAATTTGCCTGATCAAGTAAAAGCTAAATTATTGGATGCTCCTGTTCAGCATAATTTTTTGTTTGGATCTAAAGTTGAAGAGGTGATTAAAAAGATGGAGGACAAGGCGAAATCCATGCAAACTGTTAAAGATTTCTTACAAGTACAGCCTCCCAGATTTAGCAGGAATTGGCCTACTAAAAATTGGTCCTTTCCCAATAGACGGGCCTCAGAGGGGTAGATACAGACGCTCCCGAGGAAGTCCTCAAGCACAAGCCTCTTACAGACCAAGACAGTGGACTGCTTCCACCCCTAGAGGGGGAAGAGGACAGGTCGCAAACCCATAGGAAACAGACTCAATGACTCCCTCTGTTGGGCTGCAGGAACTTCTTACCTGGAAGCCCCTCTCGGAGGAAAACTTTCACTTTTTCACCAAAATTGGACTCGTATAACCCAAGACAAGTGGGTTCTGGATGTGGTTTTAAGGGGTTACAAATTCCATTTTCATACCCTACCAAGACCAAGCGGATGGCCAGATCTTCCAAAACATCAATGGACAGAGGCCTTAAACCAGGTGGAAGCTCTTTTGGCTATGAAAGCCATAGAACTAGTTCTGCTATCAGAGATGGGACAAGGTTTTTACTCAAGGCTCTTTCTAGTCCCCAGGAAGCAAAATTCATGGAGACCCATTCTGGATCTGTCAATCTTGAACACTTTTCTAGAAATACCAAAATTCAAGATGCTTACTCTACAGCAGCTACTTCCAATGCTGACCAAAAATGCATGGATGGTGACTTTGGATTTAAGAGGCATATTTGCACATTCCCATCAGGCAGGAGTGCAGAAAATACCTCAGATTCAAGGCCGGGTCAAGGCATTATCTATTCTGTGCGCTGCCCTTTGGATTGTCTACTGCGCCCAAGGTCTAAACCAAGTGCCTGGCTCCAGTAGTAGCTTATTGCAGACTCAAGGGAATTCAAATTTACCCTTATCTGGACGATTGTCTTATTCAGGCAGACAGCAAGGATGTCTTACTCCAGCATCTAGAATTTGTTCAGAAACTTCTCAAGTTCCTGGGTTCACTGTCAACATAAAGTCAAATTTGACTCCCTCGCAACAGATAACTTTTCTGGGTGCTCTTCTAAACATAACCCAGATGGCATTTCTGACATACGAAAAACAATTACAGCTGGCTTCAACTTTCAAAACCTTGGCAACTTTAACTCTGCTATCTGCAAGGAAATTCCTGCAGGCTTTGGGTTACATGGCCACCTGCATCCTTCTCATACCATATGCAAGACTACATATGAGGAAAATACAGTGGTACCTAAAAAGTGTATGGTCTCAGCATTGCCACAGTTTAGACATACTGATCTCCGTCCTGTCTCGTCTTCAAAAGGAATTCCTTTGGTGGTCCAAGGCATGTACTCTAAACAAAGGAAAACCCTTCTGTCTGCCTCCTGCCACTCAGATACTAACCACGGACACCTCAGATTATGTATGGGGAGCCCATTTTCTGGGCAACTGTATGCAGGGCCTTTGGACAAAGGATCAGGAGCACCTACATATCAATTTAAAGGAAATGTTAGCCGTTCAGAAAGCTCTGTGGGCCTTCAGGAATCTTCTGTAACCAGGACAACTACTGATACGAACAGACAACACCACAGTTATGTGGTACATAAACAAGCAAGGGGGATCTCATTCCTACCCCCTTTGCAGACTAGCCATGAATCTATGGAACACAGCTCTAGCTTGCAATCTGGACCTTCAAGCTCAATTTCTACCAGGAAAGCAAAACTTCCTGGCAGACAGTCTGAGCAGAAACCTTTTGGATCCACATGAGTGGATGCTGGACACCGAAATATTCAGGATGATAACAGCAGTCTGGGGATGTCCTCGCATAGACCTCTTTGCATCCCATCTCAATCATCAACTACAGAATTTTTGCACCAGGACTTTCCACAAACAAGCTTGGAAAGTGGATGCCCTATCATTCAGTTGGAGAAACCTCTCGGGATATGACTTTCCGCCTCTTCCTCTTCTTCCACGGGTATTATTAAAGATAAAACAGGACAAGCCCAAGATGATAATCTTGCTGGCCCCAAATTGGCCTCTACAGTTTTGGTATCCAACTCTGAAAAACCTATGTCGGGAGCCCCCTTGGGTTTTACCACAGACTCCGAACCTTCTGCCCTAACATCAGGGTCAGGTTCTTCACTCCCATGTAAGAAATCTCAGCCTGGCGGCCTGGTTAATCCAGGGTCTTTGATTCATTCTCTTCTACCCAAGCAGGTTATGGATGTCATTTTAGAAGCCAGACGTCCTAGCACTAGAAAATCTTATGCAGGAAAATGGAAAAGATTTTGTTCCTGGATGCAGGCTCAGGATTCTGATCCTCTTCTTCCTAACATTCCTTTGATTTTACTTTATCTGACCGATCTCTTACATAGGGGTCTCTCTTTCTCTTCCATTAAGATTCATGCCTCTGCTATTTCCGCTCATTATAATACAGACCCTCCAATCTTTTCCCACCAGCTCACGAGACAGTTTCTCAGAGGAGCTAAGCACTTAAGGCCTCCTAGATCTCCTCCCATTCCTGCTTGGGATCTTAACTATGTTTTAGAAAAACTCACCTTGCCTCCTTTTGAGCCTGCTGCCTCTTCTGACATCAAGTTTTTATCTTGGAAAACAGCCATCCTGTTAGCTCTGACCTCTGCCAGGAGAGTTTCAGAGTTGCAGGCTCTTATGGCTGTGGAACCTTATATTATTTTCCATCAAGACAGGGTTTCTTTAAGGACTAATCCTACATTCATGCCTAAGGTGGTTTCCAAAGTGGCTTTAAATCAAACTATTCACTTGCCAACCTTTTTCCCCACTCCTCAAAATAAAGGGGAAAGGATCTTACATTCCTTGGATGTACACAGACAACTACGTTTTTACCTGGACAAGAACAAAGGACATCAGAAAATCAGAGCAATTGTTTGTTTCTTATGCTTCAAGTTCTCAAGGTAAAGCCATTTCAAAACAGACCATTTCTAAGTGGATTGCTCATGGTATTAGATTTTGTTATTCACACCATGGAAAGCAAATCCCAGGGAGTATACGGACTCATTCCACCAGAGCTGCTGCCACTTCAGCTGCCTTCCTCAGGGGAGTTCCTACCAAAGACATTTTGGAGGCTGCAACTTGGAGTTCAGTGCATACTTTTTCAAAGCACTACAATCTACCTCTCTACTCTAAGTCTAGGGCAGGCTTTGCTTCTGCAGTCTTGCAGGGCCTTTTAGCCGCCCCTTCTACTTTATGACCACCTCCCTTTCACTCTGCTTTGGGATTCTACCCTACAGTCATGACTGCAACAGTGAAACATGATGAACATAGTACAGTTGTGTACACTTACCATAAATGTAGATGTTCGAGTGTCTTCACTGTTGCATTCTGGGTTTCCCTCCCTCCTGTCCCCTGTTATTTTTACCTTTGTATGGTTTCCTTTCTCACCATTCTTTGGAGGTGTATTTGCAAAGGTTATGGGACCTTACTCGTTTTGGAACTCCTGACATCTGGGGCAAGAAAAACTGGAGAACATGATGTCGGCTGTCAGCTTTGTACTCCTGGCGCTCTGACGTCAGGAAGCATGGTTGAACAGCCGACGCCAGACCCAGACTTTGGGATTCTGGCCGACCGAGGACGGCCTGCCGGCAGGGGAGAACCCTACAGTCATGACTGCAACAGTGAAGACACTCTAGCATCTACATTTATGGTAAGTGTACACAACTGTACTTTTCTTTATTTGGTCCTTGGAAAAAAGGTTAGATTTATTTTCCACTCTGGCTCCTGCAGTCCTTATTACAAGACAAACATTTTTTTTTTTTTATTTTAAACTGGGTTACGCCTCCATTGAATTCAAATAGGAACATACTAGCCAAGGGATCACTGGAACCATATGGTGCCTAGCCGTATACACCTTTAAGCAGACAAACTTAAAAGTTCTTGCCACCATCAAATTTCTATCATGGCATTCAGAATTCTTCCTTGGCATAGCTAATGGTTTGTAAAGCCCTCTGTAAGGGAGTCTCATCAAGCATCCATTTAGGGAGCTTCTTCCACCACGAAACTTCTGCTATTGTCTAGAGAAGATCACTCTCCCCTACCCGCATCTCAGGCAAGATCTAGAACAAAGTTGAAATTTCTTTTCTGGAAGCCACTTTTCTAGGCAGCCATTTCTTCAGCAAGATGGGTTCTGCCTTGCAGGTCTTTTGTACTGATTCTCCATACCTGGTATTCCACAAGGACAGAAGTGGTCTGGCAAGCTCATCCCCTCCTTTGTACCTAAATTAGCCATGAAGATATATTTTAATCAGGCTGTTAATCTTCAAGTATTCTTTTCTCAACTGTATGAATGAGAGGGTATTTATTGCATTCTATGGATGTGCATAGTTAGCTACAGTTTTACCTCTGTAAAGACGGAAGACCGCAGAAAAGGTTTGCTGATGTTGGTTTCATATGATAGTATCAAACTGGATTTGCATTTCCAAGTCCCTTTGTTTAGCTGGTTTATTTTATTATATTTATATAATATATAACAGAACTTCATCTTTGTAATCAACAGTTTATTCTACAAGGGCTGTGACTGGTGTACTGGAGTTTTTCTTGCAATGACTGCTTACTTGAACCTCTGTCAGTACGGCATTACAAGCTGGATAAAGGTGTGCAGGTTTCAGCCTTCCTTTGAAGTCCTCATTCTTCAAAGTTGGAGTCTGTCCTGCTTGCTGAAGAGGATAAACCACATCAGATGTGGAAGTTGTGCTTGCCTTAACAGTAGATCTGCATAATTGTTCATCCTCCTCAGCCATCCATTCCCTCTTCCTCCCAACCTGAAAAGGCCACCCCACACAACAGTGTTTGGTTGCATTGGGGGTGCTTCGCTTCAAGTGATATGCCCCAGTTCTAGATTAAAATAAGTGTGCAGGGAGGGTAGAAGGGATTAGCTGAAGCATAGGAAAGTTTTTTTTTTCTTTTTAATGACAAGTAGAATGAAAACTGGTAATGACTGAAAAGGAGGAACATTGACCATGTATATATGTTGCTATTAATATTACATAATTATAAACAGCATTTTGTAAAAGGTGTTTGGCTTTAGCCATGGTCCTTTGATAAATGTCAGGAGTAGTTTTTGCTTAGTCTGAAATTATTATGAGCTTGTTTTATACTGACTTGTTTGTCAGTGATATAAGTTGGAGAGTAATAGGCTTTGTAGCTCTTGACATTTGACAGGGATTAAAAGGCATTATATTGCTGAATACTTATAGCCGTTTGCCAGGAATAATTTCAGCTGCATGAGACTGAACTGATATTTCCAACCAAAAGAATTTACTGCTGATGTCTAGGGTTCTCACTAACCTAGCTAGTCAATATTTTTAGTGTACATGATCATTATAGTTAAAGAATCCCAGTGTGACCCTACATCATTGTCTAGTTGATGAGTAAATAAGACCGGCGTGGATGATAAGGTGAAATTTCTATTAAGTCTGTATTCAGAGTAAAGACCCTAAAAGCAAGTGTACCATGTTATCCAGCTTCCATTATCTACCTAATTTGTGTGTGTGTGTGTGTGTATATATATATATATATATGTGTGTGTGTATATATATATATATATATATATATATATATGTGTATGTGTATATATATATATATATATATATATATATATATATATATATATGTATATAAAAGTGTGTATGAATCTTTACTGTATGTCTGTATGTACACCTTTTTTTATAGTTGTATTTACATGTATGAGATGGCTTGCATTAAATTACTTTAAAATTAACCTCCGCTCCATGTTAAGTAAAAAGTTGTGTACAGACTACTGGTTGCAGTAACATCATCTGTATATTTTGCATTGGAATGTTTTGGGTTTCTGTGGTAGAGCCCATCAGCAAAGAAGATGGGAAGGATATTGATGCTTTTGTTATGGTAGTGGAAGTCATTGGAGTCTGTGTTGTTGGAATCCTGAAAACTGAACTGTATATTGTCAGAATCCATGAAGACAGATGTGACTTGTGCTCCTGTTGAGTATATTTCTTTTATGACCAACCGGATACCATTCTGTCATAGCAGCAGAAGTGCAAGTCAGTGGCACATGTTAATAATTCCATGTTAGGGTGACATTGTTTATTTGTGTTGAAGATGAGGTGAAGAGGCATAACTTGTGTGACAGGAGTTCAAGAAAATAGATGAGGGCTGGACTGTGCAGCTTAACTGAAAGGCAGGGCAGTGGAGTGGTATACTTATATGGCTAATTATATTAATTTTGAGAGAGCTTACAGATTACCTTTATCGTTGTCAGCAAGAATAGCTTGGGTGACCTTGAAATATATTGTTCTGGTTCTACTTCTCATCTTAAGGAACAATTTTTGGTCTCAGCTGTTCCAACTTGGTAATATTTGCTACACTGGCAAAGGGTTTTTTTTTTCGTGATGCAGAGCTGATAGTGAACAGGGTGTCACTGTTTGTATCCCTAAAATAAAGTAAGGATGTAAAGGACGGGTGGGGGCTGAAATGGCCATTTACACAAAACATTGTGTTAGAGGATAAATGGACTGTTCTCAGTATTGCTGATAATCCTGAACTACTGTTTTATACTGACCATGAGCAATCTTATGTTGATCCCTGAACTTGGGATACTTGGGTGTGTGACTTATTGGGGCTACTAATTTATTTTTCCTCAGTGCTGTTTTGCAAATGTGAAATTGCAGTGTTTTGTATGTGGAATATTGATACTAGAATGTTCTTTCATGGATAAGAAGATTAATATTAACTGTTAGATATCAAATTTTGTAATTATCTAGAATCTTGATTTTATGTAGTGGATTTGTGATTTCAGAATCTTTGAATTAATTCACTTGGATTGGGCTTTGCTTCAGGGTCAGAATTTAATGTGTTCAGAAGTTCTTACTAGACAATTGATCAAGCAGAGCATTAGGAGTCTAGTCACAAAATTCCTAGTAATTGTTTCCTCTATCAGCAAGAGTTGCTGGGGGGCAGCCATGGACTAAATAATATGGCTCCTCATCTGCTTGTTGAGTAAATCACCCTTGACATCCACATCCCTCCCCCAGTAAGGAAACCTCTGAAAAAAAACTTCTCCAAAACCAACTTCATGCTATTTGAGTCAGAAGTGACAAACTTC
The DNA here is from genome assembly GCF_019279795.1 of Protopterus annectens. NCBI lineage: Eukaryota > Metazoa > Chordata > Ceratodontiformes > Protopteridae > Protopterus > Protopterus annectens. Next base: position 527,030,819 of record NC_056735.1, on the reverse strand, counting down.
ATGACACCCATGCAGACGGGAACTGAAAGTTCGACTGCTGAATCCTACACTAAGGCACTGTGTATGAGCACATCCACTCTTGCATGAATCATGCCATCCCAGATGGAACTAATACGCTGTCCTCCAAAAAAGGGAAGCCAATCTGGTGGTCCCCTGCCATATACAAACTTTACAACAAAGGGAAGAAACTGTTGCAGAAAAGAAGAAAATCCCAGGATGCAAAACACTCCCTTATCAGCCTCAGTAAGTAGTTGAGATCTCTCATAAAATCCTCCAAAGCCTGTTACAAAAATAAAGTTGCCAAAGATTCCAAAGACAACCACAAGGCATTCTATAGCTATGTCAAGAATCTAAATGGCAATGCTCAGATCTGCTCTGAGCTACAACAGAATTGCATTAACTATACTGATCCCAAGGATATTGTCAATATCCTGACAGATCGATTCGGTGCCAACTACACCCACCTCTCACCTCCAAAAGGGCCCACCTCAATACTGAAAGATTGCCAAATTCCGGTAATGGCCACACAGGTAAAAACCATACTCTCTAAAGCTAAGAATACAGCAAACATGGGACCAGACCAAATCCCGGGCTGTGTACTACATAAACTACAAAATGAACTGGCACCTCACCTAAGTCTCATCTTTAATCATAGCCTCACCTCAGGCTTCATGCCCACTGAGAGGCGCACAGCTACAGTTATCCCACTCCACAAGGAGGGATCCACCTTGGATCGTGGGAGCTACCGCCCCATCAGTCTGACGAGCCTGATCTGCAAGGCCATGGAACGTATTATCATGGAACTTATAAACAAACACATTGGCAACCTTCAAACACTGGACCCCACCCAGTTTGGGTTTGTGAAGGGCCGATCTTGTCTCCTGAACCTGAATGACTTCTTCGAATCAGTCTGCAGAGCTGTGGACGAGGGTAAGGCAGTCCACATAGCCTGTCTGGACCTTGCCAAGGCCTTCAACACTATCTCCCACTCGAGAATCATAGATAAACTTACTAAGTCACTCGATGGGTTGCCAACTGGCTTACTGACAGAACCCACACTATAAAAGTAGCCAACTCCAAATCCAGCTCTAGACAAGTGGAGTACCTCAGGGTTCAGTCCTGGGACCGCTGTTGTTTGGCATCTACTTCTCTGAAGTACAGGCTAACACTAAGGGACTCTGGCTAACAAAGTTCTCAGACTACAAACTGGGAGCCATTATTGAATCCCCAAATGATGTGGATATTCTACAAAAGGGCCTTACAGAAACAGATACCTGGTGCCAGAGCCATGGGTTCAAGCTCAATGCCAAGAAATGTATAGTTATCTCCTTTGGGGAAAAAAAACATTTACCTGTGAATTATCACATAGATGGCAATACACTAAACACTGAAAGTGTGATGGGACTTAGGGACATAGGTGGACAGTTGTTTCACCTTTGATAACCACATTGCCACAACAGTCAGGAAATCCTGTGTGGCACACCTCATCACTATGGGCTTTTCATCCAGAAAAAAGGTAATTGTCCCCCTTTACTCATCCCTCATTAGACCCATTATATAATACATTGCCCCATTTGGTATGTACCTCTCAAGACATCTGCAACAACTGGAAAGGCCGCAGAAATACCTCACTAAAAGAATCACAGGCCTAAAGCAGATGGCCTATGCTGACAGTCTAAAAAAAAAAAAAAAAACTCCAGCTTATTGCATATAGTCTACTCAGAGGCGATCTCTGCTTAACATACAAGGCCATGTCAACCCCAGAGCTGTTGGACATGCTACACTTAAAGAAAATCTCAATCCCTCAGAGCCACATGCTCCAGGAATCTTAACCTTGTCATCACAATGAGCAAAACCTGCTGGATGGATGGGTTCCTGACCCAGAGACTCCCCATACTGTGGAATAGACTGTGCACATACTTGCCCTCTTCAAAAAGAACCTTGACAATTGGATGGGAGAAATGAAATTCACCCAGGGGATCACGTCAGTCACCCTGCTAGATGGGTCCAGGGAATTGTTATGGCTAGGCTTGTATAGGCCCTATGGCCGATAGCCCAGTACTAACCTATGATTAGAAGAGTGTTAAGCAGCTGCTTTTTTATTTCATAGGCAGGGGATTCCTTTGGTAAGAGATCTAGCATCCCAGTGGGTTCTGTAGATTTAGAGCATTTAACAAGTGTCAATAATTTTTCCAACTGTATTTGTATGTTATAGATCAGACATGGTGGGGTCATTTGTAGCCCTGTAAACCAAGAGGAGGTTACCACTTAACATTCTGTAAAAGTTTAAAAACAGTTAACTGGTTTGGATAACCTATAGACAACATGACTGATTTTCTTAGAAGCTGACAGAGCCTCTCAAGTTGGTCTCCATGACTGGATCAGCCAATACCAAAGGAGAGCACTATATACTTTTATGGGTCAGATCAGAGAAGAGTAGGGAGAGAAATTATTACTTTTGATATAGTGGATGTACCTTTTGTGATTAGTTATACCTGGTGGAAAACATTCACCAATGGTAGTTGTCACATAATAGTGGCCAATTGAGAGCTTGGTATCTACAGACCTACCTGGATATCTGATAGGATCCCCTTTCAAACGTTGATACTGTTATCTATGTAATCTCAGGTGGCGATGCATCTGAAGGAGTACTGTGCTGCATTTTTTTTTTTAGATCAACTTTTATGCCATTGTTTTACTTCAGAATTTACTGTGGCTAAGACCATCCTGCAGGATGTGAGGTATCAATTGGAAAGTTGATTACCTCACTGAGTTTGTAGTCATTGATAAACTTTGTCATCCAGAGCCCCTTAATATTAAAATGAACATCAGAGAAGCTCAACCAAAGTAGGAGTGGACCTAACATGGAACGCTGTGGTATGCTACTTATGACTAGCCTTTTGGAAGAAAGCATGCCACTAACCCTGACCACATGTGTTGTGTGTGAACAAGTTTGTAATGTAGTGTGTTACATAGGGGATTTCATTTAGTGTTGAGAACATGAATGATACCAAAGTGTAGGGACAGTGTCATATCAAGGTTGGTAGTTTGCACCGTTTTACCATTATCCAGTGCTTCAGTCACCTGTCAGAAACACTCAGACTCAGCAAACAGGACCTACCTGTCAGAAAGCTGAACTGGTTGGGATGTAATGATTTTAGTTTAGCTGTGGCATTATTTGAGTTCCATAATTTGTTCCTTTATTGTTCAGATGTTGCTTGTCTTATGCATGCAAAAGAGACAAAGCGGTGCATAGGTTCAAGATATTTATTGTACATGACGTTGTTGGGAACTGTAACTGGAACATATACTTAAGCTAACTGATTCACATATTACTTCAAACACACTTGAATGTCCATCTCCATTCATGCCTCCATTCCCTTTGGCTGACTGTACAAAATGGCACTGTTTTTCAGTACTTATATGTATGTGCTATCTAGCTACAGTGGCTTGATAGGAACATTACCCATAATGATCTACATCCTCCTTTGATTTGTTCGACATGTAATAGGAGAACAAGACAATGTATATGGTTAAGTAACATTTCAATATTAATAACAAATCAAACTCAAGTCCAAGTCGCTGTGTGTTTTGGATTGGGTCTGGAAATTCTGCCCAGTCTGGTTACGTATAAATTTTGACTGTTTAGCAGCAGGGACAGTCTTTGCGGAATTCTTCTCAATAGGGACTTTGGGGATAACATCAGGATTATTTGAGGAAAATGCACTGTCCTGTGAAATGAGAACAAGTGTAATGTCACTCTGAGAAATAGTATTTGGCACAGGTAATCTGCTGCGTCATCTGTTCAAAAACTGCAAGCATGTCTTAGGTTTCTTCTACATTCCAATCCCTCTGACCAATGTAGGATCTCTGTGCCTCACAGACATTTTTGATAATACCCACTCGGTCTTAACCTTTGGTTGTTTGCATCCTTACACTGTCTCCTTGTCTTAGTGGTCTAAGTTGTTTGCCAGATTTATCGTAGTACAACTTTTGTGACTGATGTTTCTTCAAAAATTGGGTTTTGATCCCTTTGTTCTTTGCATTTGGAATCTGTAGTTTACTGATCAGTAAGGTTGTTCTCTTCTTTAATCTCTAAGCAGGTGAACCAAATAAGTTATCTCAGGGAATCTTTTTGAGATTGAGAAGGTTAAGGAAAATGTCAGTCCCATCTCTCAGATTTCTCTAACCAACATTTTGCTCTTTGAACTGCATGCTCAGCTAATCCATTTGACTGGGGGTACTCAGGACTACTGCTAACATGGACAAAACCCCAATCCTCAGCAAATTTCTTGAACTAATGAGTGGTAAACTCTGCACCATTGTCAGATACAACTTTTTGTGGAAAAATGTGTCTTCAGTTTTGTAATGACCATGCTGGACATTAATTAGGAAGGTAAGTTTCAAACCATTTCTAGTAAGAGTCTACTAACACTAAGTAATGTTGACCATTGCATTTGAAAATATCAGTAGCAGCTATCAATCATGGTAATTCAGGAATCTGGTTTAGCTGAAGTGGTTCTTTTTGTTGGTGTGATCTAGTACTATTGCACACACAACATGCTAGAGTTTCTTTCTTTATATCTTTTGACATAGAAGGCCAAAATACTATGCCTCTTGCGTTTCTTTTGGTAGAAGCAGTACCCAGGTGTCCATGATGTAAAATCTGGATGTATTACTGGTGTAACACTGAAGGAATAACTACTTTAGGACCTTTCATGAAGATTCCATCTTTCACCATGAGCTCATCTCAGTAAGGAGGGTATTTATGTATGTTTAGTGGCAGACTGGTTTGTCGCACTGGCCATCCTTGACTAATAACATGTCAGCTTTGGAAGAACAGGGTCTAAAACTGTGTGTTGTCTTGAGTTCATCAAGACGCGGTAAAGAAAAATTTTTGACTTCCATGACTTCAAAGTCTGGTTTCTCATCGTCATGCTGTTGTGTTGTTTATCTGTGTGCTCTTGACAAAGCATCTGCAAGGTATAAATATTTGCCTTTTGTGTAGACAATATTGAAATTGTATTTGTGCAATTTCAACATCATACGTTGCAGACGTGCTGAGGCTGAATGTATTGGCTTTTTTTTTTTTTTAGAATGGTCATTAGAGGTTGGTGATCAGTCTCTAATCTAATAGATTTGCCATAAATATAATCATTTAACTTTGAACATATGAAAACTACTGCCAAAAGCTCTTTTTTTCAATTTGTGCATACTGTGTTTCAGTTTGGGTTAAAGTTCTGGACTCGTAGGCTACTGGTATGCTTTCTTGAAGACATGGTGCACCAAGATCATACTTAATATCACAAGAAAGAGTTACTGGCTTGTGAACATCATCTCTGTGGGTGGACTGTTAATTTTCTGTTTCAGAATATCAAATGCTCTTTGGTTTTGGTTTAACCAGGACCAGTATACATTTTTGCATGTCAACTGGTGTAACTCTGCTGAAAGCTTACTCTGGTCTGGGATGAACTTTCCTAAATAGTTGACTATACCTAGAAAATTAAGGAAAGATGTGGAATTGGCATCTCAAGAATTGCTGCTTGCTTAGACAGATCTGGTTGTAAGCCAGAACTAGTAAATAAATGACCCACATAAGTAACTTCTCTCAGCTTGAATTTGCACTTCTGAGGATTCAGTTTAAAATTGACTTCACATGCATGGTCTAGAACTTTTTTGAGGTGTCTATTATGCTCGTCTTCACCACTCCCCCTACAATAATGTCTACTGTAATAGCACATGCATAACCTGAAAAAGCTTGCTCCTTCGCATGTTGAGAGACCACTGGTAGAATTTATGCAAAATGGTATTCTCAAAAATCTGTACCTTCCAAGTGACATACTAAAAGTAGTTAATGAAGATTTGTAATCCAACAAAGTCTGCCAAAACAAACATTTTGCATCCAAGACTGAAAAAATTGATGCATTTGGCATCAGAGCTGGTGCTTCTACTGAACGCATCGGATGATGAGGAAGTTTAAGTACGTTGTTTAAATCTCTCGGATCAGTACATATTTGAATATCATCTGAGCTTTTCTTATGAGCTACGAACATGGAGGGATACCCATTCAGTTGGTTATTTTACTGGAGTTATCACACCTAAACTCACCATTTTGTCTAGTGCTTTTTTTACTTTACTCTGCATTGCTACTGGAATCTTCCTTGCTGATCTGTCAACTGGGATTATTTTATGGTTTAACCTTGTAGAATGTGACTGGTAGCTTGCCAAGATCATATTTGAAAATAGCACATTCACAAATAATTTTCTGTGTAAAACTGTTGTGGTTGTTCAGACTTGTATGGTGGACTTCTTGATTGAAGTCGGACCCATTCTCAAAGGTCTTTGAGGCCTAACAATGATTGCACGTGTTTTTCTGACTTAGTAAAGTTGCAAGTCATAGCTGTTTCCAGCAGAATGGCATTTGAGAACTACTGCACCATCCGTTTGGATCTCGTCACCACCATAAGCAACAAGTTTTGCACACTTTGCTGAATCAAGTTTTTCACTAGCTTTCACTTTGGCAAACACTTGGGTTGATACAACACTGTACTTGGTTCCTGTATCTGCTTTAAGCTCTAGAGGTTTTCAATTAATCCAGACAGTACAAAATGTTTCACTCTTTGCTGCCAGATTACCAGTTGGCTGATAGTTCACTGTATTAATTGTTTCATGCACCATCAACATAAAAAGTTTGCTCACGTCTTTCTAACTGATCTGCCTGTTTCTTTGAATGCTCTCTCTTAATAAAAGTGTGTGCCAGTTTAGACTTACAAAAGCCTTTTCAAATTATTCCACTTTTTACATCTGTGACCTTGCTGACCAAAAGCTAAGCACTTTTCACGTTTAGGCTCATGGTTACCTTCACAGTTACGACAGTTAATAAGAATACTTGTAGCTGCCCCATTTGTTTTATGGTTAAAATTGGGTACTGCCACATTCTTCAGTTTATACCTCTTATTCATCTTATACCTCTTATTCATCTTACCTTTGTGTCTGTCACTAGCTACATTCATACTAGTAGGCACTGTTTGAATGCTTTTCTCATTTGTAAGCATATTTGTGTGTTTCTGTAGGGTCGAATATTTGCAAATCTCTATGGCCTTGCTCAATGTTAAGTCACTATCTTGAAGCAAAATCTCCCACTGCATCATTATTAACACCACACACATCTGTCCTTTATCAACTCATCTCGCAAATAACCAAATCTGCACGTTTTTGCTTTATTATGATCTACAGAGGTAATACCCATGAGATTGATATAGGACTGTAGTTCCTTGGTGGATGGGGGGGGGGCTGTGTAGTGGCACCACGGTGGCCACTCGCCAAATCTCCATCTTCAGGCACATGTCCATTGGACAGAATGAAGTTAAATAGGTTTACAAGAGGGATCAGTTAAAATGTGTTTAAAATTGGTTAGGAGACAAGTAGATTTTGAGGTAGTTTTGGTCCTGGGAACCATTAATAATCTATTATGGGTATTATTTGGAGGTGGTAGGGTGACTTTGTAGTGGGGGATGTGGGTTGAAGTTGGAGTTGAATTTATCTGCAAGTACATTGATGTCATTTGGACTGCATAAACAAGCACCATTACAGATGAGTTCAGTGCAATATTGGTTACTGTTACCGAGATTGCCACCATAATTAAAGATGGCTTTATAATGGTCTCTGGAGGAGGTTGCAATATTTAGTTTTCTTTGCCACGGTATGATATTTCGTCTGGTCAATTCACAGATAGAATTAGGGGGAATTTCAGTTATTCTTTAGGGCAAGGAATTTCTTCCTTTTGTTGTATTTGTGTTAGCTGGATTCTGCCATATTTGTAGATTTGCCATTGTATTGTGCGGGTGAAAACAGATGCCTTTGTGCAGTAATTCAGGTGAGAATAAAGGTTTGCACTTTGATTTGATGCCCAAGGAGAGGAGACCTTTTGAATTTCTTAATGGCATCTGATAGGGCAGAGAGATTAGGCCTAGAGAAGTTCCTGAAAACAGTGGTGTTGGTTGATGACTTGAACTGGGTTCTAAAGGAAAATAGAATGACCTTGTGGTCTGTCTTGACCATAGATGTGGAGAAGTGGTGCATCGCAGACAGACTTGATATTGATGAGGGGGAGGCAGAGTAGGTTTGTGCCCTTGTAGAGGGAGAAGTCCTTCTTTGATCTAGAGAACTGGATGGAAGTGTGTGCCAGTTAAGATATGTCACTGATGAACAGGAGGAGTGTGTTAGATTTCAGTGGCTAATGAGTCAAGGTGGTTTAGGTAGGTATTGTGGATATTTTGGATATATAGGGTCTGTAATTTGCAGTGGTATGGTAATTTACTTTCTTACACTTGGATGACTAGGAGTTTGTAGTCATTATCGTGCTGGATTTGTTGTGAGGCAGTAGGTTTTCAGATGAAAATGAATGTGCCCCTGCTATCACCAGAAAGTCTGAGTGAGTTACTAAAGCAAAGTAAAGAAGTAGTTTTTTGAAAACACTGGAACCAAGTTGGTGACTTCACAAATATGTACGCAATCTAGGGTTGGAAAGACTTCAAGGTCAGGCATTTTGTAGTACTGAGCAGCACCAAATTTGAAGAAGCCTGATCTAAATGTAATTTGAAAGGGCTAGAAAACTAACTTTGCCTAACCCAGCCACTGGGGATGCACAAGCCAGTGCATTTCTTTGTGTCGGTCCCATCCCCGGATAAATGGGGAGGGTTGCGTCAGGAAGGGCATCTGGCGTAAAACTTGGCCAGATCATTCATGCGGACACCAGTAAATATTTACATACCGGTTTGGTCTAGGCCCGGGTTAACACTGACCACCAGTACTGTTAGCCAACAGGGTGCTGGTGGAAATTGGGCTACTCTTGGCTGAAGGAAGAGAGGAGGGGGGAAGGCATGGCCAAAGTCATGAAGAGAGGAGAAAGGCTAGGACTGTGATGGATGTGGTGAGAGAGGACAATGCAGGTGGTTGGTGCGACAGGGCAAGATGCAGAGGATAGGAAGAAATGGAAACAGGTGATCCACTGTGGTGACCCCTAACGGGAACAGCCGAAAGAAGATGATGAGAAAACTAACTTTGCCTAAAAAAGGAGGCTGTACAGTGGAAAGTGTTTTAGACAATATGCAAAAGCCCTGCAGAAAAGTGGAGGCCATCCCTCGTGAAACAGGACTGTACTATTTCCTACCATGCTGACTTGTATTGGATCTCCCTGGAGTGATGCCAGTTAATATAGCCATATACTTTCAGTTTATATTGTGGCATAATTTGCAGTGATGCTAGAATGCTGCTCAGGACCATTTATTTTTCTTCTGGACATGGTCGTGTTCACAGAGAGCTCAGCCATGTCTGTTGTCATCTCCTACTTATGGACAATCTGATTATATTCATAGTTGAGATACTAATTTAAGAACCCTCATAATATCCATGCTTGGCCTGGTAACTTGGAAACTCTGGCAGTTGTGACCTGTTACAAGGACCTTACCTTGGGTGACAGCATGATCAGATGGATTTAAGGGTTTAAACATATTGCTCAGTTGACCTTTGTTGGTTTGGAGTTAATGGATGCAGTTGTATGTGTAGTGTGTTTAAAAACAGTGGAAGCAAATGAGGCAAGCATATACTCTCCACCTTTTTGTATAGTCCAAAAAATCTTTGAGAGGAAAATTCTTTTAGACTTAAGCACACAAAGAATTTTGTGTTCGGTACTACTGGAGTGGAGGTGTGCTGCATACTGACATTCTTCATGGAGAGGTTAATCTCTAATTTGAGCAAATTATTAAAGATATGTAAGGTTATAACCCTATGTGGTTTTCAGTGTAGATAAGGCAGTTGTGCTTGTGTAAGATGACCAATATTAGCTGGCTAGCAGCAGACAAATTAAGTGCAGATTGGTTGTTGGGTTTTAAGGCACTCTGCTAGGTATGTCCCTGAATTTCTCTTGTGCTGCTGAACTGTTCAGCCATAGGCAATTGATATAGTCTCAAGTAAGATCACATCTCCTAAATTATTCTAAATGGCATCTGCTTTTGCCACACAACTGGCTTATTCGCGTCATATTTTAATATTGGAACGTCTGTAACTAGAGTCTTCAGCATTTAAAATTAGTTTCCATTTTCATAGCCCACTTCTAGACTACACCTCATTCTAACAGCTTTTATTGATGCATAGTTATCTCAGACATATTAGGTACAGACTTTGCAAAGATAGTACATCATTCCTAGAATCCTCTGTAATACATGCTCATATTCTGGTTTTGATAGTTTTGCAGCTACTATGGTGGTTTGTGGTGGTCAGTCCCACTGCTGTAACATTGTGATTCATGTGCTTCAGACTTGTCAGCCTTATTTTATATATGCTCTTTTCAATTTATATCTATGAGAGTTTCTTAACGTAGCTGTAAAAGGGCCTGTAGTTACACATCACCTGGAACAAAAATAGTAAATACTTGATGGCTTTCCTGCTTAGCACTTTACTTTCGCATGTTTGTCACTGAGGCCAGTTGCATGTTTGTCACTGAGGCCAGTTGCAAAGAGAACCAGTTTCAGACAGGTTTCTCTGGGGTTTCAGAGCAATTAGAGGTTGATTCTTCCTCATTCTAAGCCAAAATGTATTTAAAGATCATCTTCCCTAAAGGTGTGGTTGTGTGCCCAAAACTGTAATGAAAATATGTATTTTTATCATTTTGTAAGTTAGAGGCTTATCTTGGAGTTGGATGAATATTTCGAGATGGACTGGTATCACAAATACACTTGTTTTGTCCTGCTATTAGCTGTAGGGTACTAACAGTAAAAGCAATGGGCACTTATTCTAGAGTAGTCTGAGAAAATTGGGTGGTCAGTGTCACTGCAGTCAGAAACAGGCAATTATTTCTGACATTCTGAAAAAATGCAAGGTGTTGCTTTACTTCTGGCACACAAGTAATTTTGCCAGATTCAAGTTTTGATAGAGACACGGACAGAGATCACATAAGCGTAAGGTCAGTGAAACTAAAGACAGATATGCTGTTAGCTTAATGGTGTACTCACAAATAACTAAACCCATTCAGTCTCATTACCTGCATCCCCAGGTAGCATCACTCTTAAAAGTATACACCACTTGGAACTTGAGCTTCATTAATAGGCTTGCCCATCCTGTGTTCAAACAGTAGTGCAGTACTTCTGGAGTGTTACTTGCTGGCTTTTAAATTTGTGTTGCTCAGAACTTTGTCACATTCTTTTCTTCTTTTTATATATAGGAAAATGGTATTTGATCTTTAACAAGGAGTGGTATCCCTTTAGACTAGCCCACATTTCCATCTGTAAATGGTCTGTACAGCTGTCCTTAAATTGGTTATTTCTTGGGGGTTGGAGGGTGAAGTCCAAGAAAGAGAGAAAAATACATGGTCAAAGCAAGTTCTTTCTGAACATTGTATATGTTCAAGAACCAAACAGTTTCCAAGTGCATTTTTAACTGGATTTTATTGCAACCTGGCAATGAGACACCCACTGGAACATGCTGCTATTGGATGGTCTGCTAGGAATGTGTCTGCTTTCAAGTCCTCCTTATAGAATTTGTCACATACAGTTGTATTGCTGCTACCAACTACCTGTTTATGACCTTCGCAAACATTGCTTAGACCATGATTCCAGGAGTTGATCTCCTTTGGCATCCTAGTGCTTTGGGAATCTGCTTTCTGAGCCTTGCTCATTTTTTTTTTTGCCTTCTCACTTTAACATCATAGAGAACTGGATTTAATTTGTGCTGTTTGGGATTTTTCTTGCCAACTTTTTACTGCAAAGAACCATTTAAGTCTGCTATGTACTTGTATTAGTTAATATGCAAGAGCACCTTCACAGTGGCTGATTAATACAAGTCCATAGGTTTACAGTAGTGCTTGATTTAATAGATGGGACATAGGCTAGCCACAACAATTCCCACTACATGCTACCCTATCCATAAGTGACTATGGTTGTATTTCCAGTTTCCCATCCATTCGTCCAGGTGCACTTGGAGAGTGAGACAGCTAGGTGGTGGTGGTTGGGTGAGATATCCATCTTACCAGCAGGTTCTGTATATTACCATGAAGGCTTGAGGTCTAAAGTGTGAATGTTCATGGTGTTGCTGGTTCTGTAGATATGAAGTAGGTCTCAACGACAGGGTCTTTGGAGGCCTTGTATGTTAAAATAAGATCACCCCTGAGAGATGTGTAGGATGCAGAAAACAGGACTGGGTTTTGAGGTGATCAGCATAGGAAAAGGAGATCAGAACCTTAGATGTTTTACTTAAGAAATGAGGTCTTACGAACTGGAACAAGTGCATGCTAAATGGAGCATTTTATTAGATAATAGATCTAATGCGTAATGCATGGAGAAGAATTATAGCATTCTTGGACTTTGAAGATCTTCCCTGCTCATCTGATTTCCAGTGATATGAGGATTTTCTAATGATTGGATATGTGGTGGTCAGAGCGCTCGGTCAAATAATGTACCTAACCTTTTGATAACTGAAAGTCCTGAAGAGGGTAATTTTGCTATGGTAGCAGCAGGGACTGTTCATAATTTCCAAAGGCAGGTATACTACACTTTTTTGCATTTAGTTTAAAGCCGTAGACTCTGCTGCATTTATTTGTGCGTGTTAATCCTTCTTGTAGGGGTAGAACTAGTATGGACAATAAGACTGATAAAAGGGAAACTGGAGTGAATGATGAAATACGATTGGGGGCTCGCCCTAAAGGACCATTATTGCAACAGAATTTTTTAAACAATCTACCTGTTCCGGTCAGAAAGAAGGGAGCATGGAAGCGCTCCTTGAGCGAGAGCAGAGACTCGCAAAGCAAAAAGAGATTCCTGGACTGACTACTACTGGTAACAATATTGTATACAATATATCTAGTTATATTCTGAGTCCACATGAACTTTATGTTCTAAACAAGGGACTATCGTTTGTTCCCAGTAAGGAAAGTATATATCACGAAGTAATAATGGATATCATGATGTTTTGCAGGACAGCTGCTTTACGTAACATGTTTGGTAGTAATGATACTAATAGGGTGATGTTGAGACAACCTAGTACTTTTGTTCCTACATTTACTGCATCTATGAGTCTCTTTATTAATGCTTGTGAAAAAGATTTATTGGAATATTTTCAAAGGGGCTTTACACAAAGATATTATAATTTGACCCCCATACAGAAGCAAGCCTTATATGATTTAAGCAACAACCATAGGGTTACCATCAAGATGGCAGATAAAGGGGGGGCTACTGTGGTCATGGATACCAGCTTTTACCATAATAAATTGAATCTTTTACTATCTGATTTGGAGACCTACACACCAGTGAACCCACTTAATGTTAAGTTAATTGTAGATAAAGTGCATATAGGTTTGAAACAACTTTTACAGAAGGAAGTTATTAGTGAGGAATTATATAACTTCCTCAAAATAGAAGATGTGGTGACCCCTATTTTTAAGGGTCTACCTAAAATACACAAATCTTTAGATGATCCGCCTATTAGACCCATTGTTTCAGGCAGGAAATGGGTGACAGAAAATATTTCGATATGGCTTGAAACTACACTTCGGCCTGTGGTGGACAATACAGAGAATATTTTATCTGATACAGGGGGTTTCTTGAGAGCACTAGGAGAGGTACAGAGGGGACCCAATAATGACCCATACCTTATGGTGACCTTAGATGTAGCTAGTCTTTTCACTGTCATTAACAATGAATATGGTGTTACAGCTATAGGAGAACTTTTGAAGACACGAGAGGTTGAGCAACCCAAGATAGATTTGATAACAACAATGCTACACTTGGTGTTAGACCATAATGTCTTTTTAGGTCCTGAACAACTATATAAACAAGCACAGGGTGTAGCCATGGGCACACCCTGTGCTAACACCTATGCCAACCTCGTGCTCTCCTATTGGGAGAACCAGTTCATTTATAACCATCCAGTTTGGTGGTCCTATGTTAGGTTATATAAACGTTACGTGGACGATGTCTTTATTTTATGGAAAGGGGAGGCATCCTCTATAGACCATTTTGTAGATTACCTTCATTCCACTACTCACTTTTTCAGATTCACCAAGGTGGTTTCCTACACCCAAATAGATTTCCTGGATGTCTCAATAGTACAAACTAGCACAGGATTCACCACTGGACTACATAGGAAGGAATGCTGGAAAAATACGCTTTTAACATATGATAGTATGCACCCACGCTATACCTTTCCCAGCATTATACAAGGACAGGTAAGCAGGATATCCAGGATCTGTACTGAAGAATCAGTTTTTGAAGGGGAAACTAATAGGTTGAAAGGTTTTCTACAAGATAGGGGTTACCAAGGCGAAATGGTTAATAAGACCATCTTGCACAGTAAAGCCAAGAGGGGATATAGCCATAAACCATGGCTACATTCTCAAGCACCACCAATTAGAGATGATAAAAAGGAAGAGCGTCATTTTAAAATGATGTTTACATACAGTAGTAACATCATGGACATCACTGACATTATAAAGAAAAATTGGAATATCCTAATCAGTGATGATAAGGTTAAGAAAGTTGTAGGTCCCCACCCTATGTTTGGATATAGAAAGAATAAAAATCTTAAGGATATTCTTTGTGGGGAGCACACCTTACAGGACAGAATATATGTTAAACAAACTGGGAGCACACCATGTGGAGCATGCAAGGCTTGCCCCTATGTTAACAGGAATACAACTTTTGTGCACCACATTACAGGTAGACATTTACAACTAAAAGCTAGGGCAACATGTAGGACCAAAGACATTGTTTACCTGGCTGAATGTAAGTCTTGCCCATGTTTTTATGTGGGCAAGTCTAACAATATGTTCAAAGTAAGGATGCTACAACATCTATCAGCCATAAGAAATGGCGATATACACAATGCCTTGTTTAGGCACGTCAATGAGTTTCCAACACAACTTTAGTTTTAGGGCTATTGTGAATATTAAACTAAACAAAAGAGGGGGGGGACATTAAACAACTGACAGAGCTCATTGAGTCCAGGTGGATTATAGAGCTTATGGCCCATAGATGGCCTGGTCTTAATGACGTCATACCAATGAAGCCCGCCCTGAAAAATAGGCGTTTTTTTACTAGTTTATGATTGGTTTATATTTATTTTAAATAGTGTTTGATAATGTTTGTGTCTTTGTCTGATGAAGGGTAACACCCGAAAGCGCTAACATTTTTATTCACTGTGTTTTTGGATTTTACTTGGTTTTTAATAAAGAATTTTAGACAACAGCAGCATCCATCCGGAAGGTTTTTTGCTTGAGGGTAGAAGAGACATAATGTGAGTTAATGACGACACCAAGTTTGCAGTCATTCACATCAGCTTTTATGTTAAAGGAATGCAAAGGAATGCCAAGCAGGAAAGACTGGCAAGGCTCAGTACTGTGGACTCCATTGGTAATGAGTATCTCGGAAGACAATGTGCCCCGTATCTTGACTTGCTGGGTTCTACCAGTGAGACAGTCTGCTGCCTAATGGATGACACTGACGTTTACCTTTGAGTGACTAGCTTGTGTGTCATGCACAACTGCAGAATGGTGTTATAAGACTTGTCCAGTTCAAGGTACACAATGTAGACCAATTTGCCTTCATCCAGGGCAACAGAGGTTCTCAAAGAAGTCTGGCAAGTAGGGCCTAAATCTCTCAAATTTAACTGGTTTGGGTCAGTGGACTGCAGTCTTCTGGCGTTTGAGTTTATAAGGTCTGCAGTGTAATAATGCATTACATTGCTTTGCAAAGAAGGCTTGTGAGACTTCCAAGTCTGTAAGTTACCAGATCAGTAGTGGAGTCTTCCGTGTAAAGGATGAATGACTGCAACTAATGTTCATCATATTGATCAATGTAACAGAGGCTTTAGGTATAAGGGGTTATATCCTGCCAAAGATATAACAGCCAGCTTGCAAAGCTTCAGGGCTTTTTCCACACATCTAGACTGTCAGACAGTTCAGGTTGAGCTGACTAAATGATGAGTTTGGGCGCCAAGCCCTTCAGAGTTTTACTGCTGCTGAAGAGTATGTTGCTGTTAGGATTTCGAGGCTTGATGAGCAGCTTGGTGGTATTCCTTTGCTGGGCAGATAAGTTCCCTTTGGGGGAAAAACTTCCATTTTATAAATATTTGCTTTTTATCACTTTCCTCTTCAGGACTGTTATTTTAAAGGCAGTAGTTTGTGTTTAAATGACTGTCACAAGACTGTATCTTACTTTTAAACGGGGGTACTCTTTTTATCCTGTCTTTTTAAAAGTTGTATAAAGCAACTGAAAACCATTTTTTCTGCAGAGAAATTATTTTACTTTTTTTTGACTGGCAAACTGGTTTACACTGCTTTTTACTGTGTTTTTCTGCAAAGAAAAAGTGACTTTTAAAGACTTGCAGTTTTTATGGGCATTTGCTGCTTTTCTTCCACCAGGAAAGAGGCACCATTTTCAGCTTGACCATGGAACAAAGTATTGGTTCCATGTCAGCCCTCCTTCCAGCCACATAAAGGTTAAACCTACAGCAAAGCTAGCAATTTGCCTCAGCCATATGAGGGTGCATCTGCTGTGGCCACTTGTACTTAGACCACTCATCTTTTACCCTGGATCCCTGTGATGTAGCACCAACATCCACTATGGACCCAGAGGTTAGCCATGTGTTCTGTGGCTTTAGGGGTCCCCTCAGTAGAAAAGGTGGAGCCAAACTTGCGGGTCCTGAGAGAGGGAACAGGAAAGGCTTGTGTATGGTGTCAGAATGCCCATTGTGTTGATCCCTGAGGAAGCTGCTACAGCCATTAATAACATCGTTGTCTCTGTTTGTTTTCAAAAAGAAACTGAAAACTAAGCATATGTATACTCCACCTCAAATTTCCTTAGGTAGGAGTAGTTTACTGGGTTTGGCTCAGGTTTTAATTCAGGCTGTTTGATCCTTCTTGTAAAGTAGCTTTTTTTTGAGAGATTCTAGATTCTGAATCTGAACAGAAAGGTGAAGGGGCATATGCTAAAAAGGCACAGAATGTATACATTTCCTCAGTCTTATTTATTTTTTTTTTTTGCAGTGTTCCCAAACCTCACCCAGCAGCTATAGGTTTAGTTGATCCCAGTGCTGTTAAACACGTGGTTCCAATCCTTCTCTTTCTGATAAGGATGGAGAAATTAAGTATGGGAAAAAATGTATACTTCTGAAGCTTTGGTTTTCAAAATTTTGAATTCTCAGGCTTGTGTGCCAGTTTCTAATTGTGAAATAGAGGAATGTTTTATTTGCATTTTCTTCTTGAGTAAAACTCTTGTTTTTAAATGTAGTTTCTTCTATTGCACAGATCGATGTTCCTTGTTTACCTTGTGTGCATGACTCTGTTAATTCAGTTAAACCTCAGTTCAAAGAGCTTTTTATTCCACGGGGAAAAAACAAATGCATGTCCAGATAAATTTCTAAGATTTTCCACGCAAACTTTGGTCACTGCAAGGGAATATCTCAGGATTTTAGGTCTCATGGCTTCTGTGATTTACATGATACCCCTGGCAAGACTCCTCATGAAAGACATGGTGGTATATATAGTTTTATTTGGTCATGACATCAGCATCCTTTGTCTTTTCACATCCTAGTGCTGGGGTTTGTCAGAAGAGTGCCAATTTGGTGGAAACAAATATCCTTAAATCCAGGTCACCCCTTCTCAATCCTTGTTCCAAAGCAGTCAGTCACCACAGACACCTCTTTGCTTAGGGAGCAGTTTCAAACTCATAAATAACAGAAATGCTTGCCCTGATCAAGGCACTCAACTCTGAATCATCTTTGGTCCCCGGGACCTCAAGTTTACAGATAATATAACAGTCATGTGGTACATCAGCAAGCTGTGGGAGTCCGGATATATACCCCCTTTGTAGACTAGCCATGTTGGCTTGGAATATAGCTTTACAGCCCAATCTCACTCTACAGGCATCCTACATTTTCTCAGAGCCAAACTGTGTTGCAGGCAAGCTGACCAGGACAGACCCTCACAAATAGAAACTTGATCAGGGGATCTTCCAAGATTTAATCAGTCTGTGGGGAGTTCCTTGAGTTAGACCCCTCTGCCTCTTCTCTGAACAGCCATCTAGTAAGATTTTGTTTCATGACTCCATGCAAGAAGGCTGGGAAGACAGATGTCTTCTTTTTCTTGAACAGGAATGTTTCTCAATGCATTCCCACCCTTTCCACTAATATCCAGGGTACGTCTGTAGATTCAGAAGGAATTCCCCAAATTTATTGTGATGACTTCCTTTTTGCCCATGCAAGCATGGTTGTCCCTTCTTTTGGAAATGGCCAGCTGCAATCACCACAAGCTTTCCTCACAGACTGATTCTACTAACACAAAAACATGGGTGTTTGAAGTGGATTGATGTTGGGGTGTGTCACTTGCCTGCCTGGATGATAGTGTCATAATTCCTTTTAGACACCTGTTTACTGAAGACATGCAGCAGGTACTAATGGAGGCAAGAAAGCCGGTTACATTAAAATCATATTGTCACAAAAGGTAAAGTTTTGCTAGTTGGTGTCGTCAACATAACTAGCAAGCATTCAGGGGCTAGTTGTTCTCTAGTTTTACAATGCGTGAGAGTTATTGTGCTATGATCTTTCCTCTGTCTAGGTTAATTTTATTGTCCATTTCATTATGTTTGCCCAAGGATCCTCCTCTTTAAATGCAGTACCATCTCAAAATGTTTTTGAAAGGGTTTTGCAAATTAGGCCTCCAAATTAACTGTTGGCCCCTCCTTAGAATCTTAACTTTGTGTTAGAAATGCTAACACATGTTCCATATGAACCAGTTAGCGTGGTTAACTTGAGGTTCTTAGCATGGAAAACAGTTTTATCGATTGCTCTGACTTCTGCAAGAAGATTGAGTTTCAAGGTCTTATGGTGAGTCAACCCTATTTCATTTTCCATAGGGACATGGTTTCTTTGAGAAATGATCCTTGTGCCTAAAGTGATATCCAAGTTTACTTTAAGCCAAACTACCTTTCTCCCCATTTTCTTTCTTGAGTCTAAAAATGAGGGAGAAAGGATACTCCATACCTTTGATGTCCACAGGCAAATAGGATACCATCTTGGCAGAACTAAATCTTTCAGATCTTTAAATTAACTGCTCATTTCTTGTGAAGGTAAGAAGGGGGTGACAACCTGTGTCAAAACAGACTATTTCCCAATGGCTATCTAAGGCCGTTACATTTTGTCATACTCTCCATAAGAAAGCTATTCCAATCTGCATCTAGCCCTACTCTACCAGGGCTACCTTGACTTCATCTATGGCTTTTGGGAATGAGTTGGATCATAGAAGTAATTCTAGTTGTTGTTGTTTGGTCCTCTGTACATATGTTTACAAAGCTCTATAAGCTTTATTCCTTGTCTAGGTCCAAGTCAGGTTTTGTAGGACCATTCTCTATGGGCTGTTGGACACTTCTTCTTCCACCTATCAAATGTAGTAATCTAGGGTAATTTACCATATAGCCAAGGCTACTGCAGCAGTGATCAGTATGGTGAACATAGTACAGTTGTGTAAGTAGACTTACCACAGCAGTAGACCCTCCCTCCCTTCACCCCCCCCCCCTTGTTTTTTGGTGTATTTTTATGCTACGATGTGGAAATTTATGTATTTTTTTCCTGGTATTCTTTCAGTGCTGTCTTCCTCTCTTTCTGGCATGAAAGCTCTGAAGGGTTTGGCACACAAACTTTGTCATCTCGAGCTGCCTAAAAGTTTGAAAGTGCAGGAGGCCCTGACACTTTGGAGTCTGGCAGGTTATAACCCCGTATAGCTAAGGGTACTGAAGCAGTGATCATTGGGATTTCTACTGTTATGGTAAGTTTGCTTAAACAACTCTACTTTCTGCACAACTCTCATACAAAACCATGAGAGGCTGAGGTTAAACTGTCTATGGAGTTGGTAGGAAGGCAGGCTGTTGCATTATCAGGTCCATGGAATTAGTGTTTTATTTAATTTTTTTTTTTTTTTTTTAATTTATCCCAAAGTCTTGAGGACTCATTCAGTAGGGAAAGCCTCCCTCGAGGCATGGTAGTTGGGCAATACAAGTAAATAATAAATCTGTCTGCTGACATGCTGGCTATATCTTTAGGGGCACAATATGTAATGTCAGTATGTATGATTTCTGCTCAGTCATTGGTGCCATTTCTAAGTCTCCTGACTTAGCTGCAGAAGGAATTGATGTAATAAATGTTGGTTCTTATTTCACCTTTGTGGGTTTGATATTTTAGTTTATTGCCTAACCTCCCAAGTTGTCTTGTTGAGGTGTGGCGTTTTCAGTTTCCTTCCAATGGACAGCAGATTTTTACTTCTGTTATATATCTTAAGGCTGGGATTCCACCGAAAAGGTTTGTTTTTAAGCTTGACTTTGGCAGAAGCCGAAATTAAGGCGAGCGAGTGTGGCAGTCTATTGTTTCCATGCCTAGGGGAGGCCATCTAGACTTTAAATTGGCCATGGAATCTCTGTGGTAGTACTGGTGAGGTCTTTAGGCTGCATGCTAATGGTGAAGCCACTGTGTTGTGATGAGGTTTAACCCGGGGGACTTAAGTCCGGTACTCTGGAACCCCTGATAGGGGAACATACTGAAGTCTGGAGTCTTAAGAGTTAGCACACATAGTCATGGCAGCATGAAGCATATTTGTTTGTAGTTTTATAAGGAATCTAAAGTATGAATAATAGAAATCCCCAAGGAGAAAAGTTTGGTTTGGTTTATTTTCAGGGTTTCAATCTTGTTTTTATGTTTTGTGGGTTACAGGAGACATGGAGGGGGGTTTAGAAGAGGAATTTGCGTTTTTAAATTGCTAGAATGTGATAGACATGCACAGAGGAGTATGGTGAAACATGCAGTAGTTGCAGACAGATGCGCTCAGTACAGGGTCTAAACGTGATGAGTATGAAGTACTGGTGGGAAAGGTGTGCTGTCTTTCTGTTGGAAACATCCTTCAATAATGCAGATGTCCATGTTTTCTAGTGCTAAATGGGCTTGTAGAAAAGGCAGGTTCTTGCTGAGGCATCTAGCATTGAGCATTACTATCTTAAAACTGTTGTGGTCAGTTTTGGATAGGTTGATAGAGCAGATTTGCCTTGCCTAAAAAAGGCACAATGGGCTGGTGAAAGGTTTGGCCAGTATATGAAACCCTTAATGTGAAAGATCCCATGTCATGCCTTGAGAAAAACAAGTGGAGTTGTCTGCTATCTCCATCCAAGTTGACACACATTGGAGCCCTGTTGCATTACTAACCTAATTGTTGAAGTAAATTATTGTTTTTAATATTGAAACATTATCTTTGTGAAAGTAGATTGCAGCTCAAGACATGTACATCCCAAGCCATTCACACCCACATGAGCAATAGCCATGTCATAGTTAATGTCTTGATAGCCCTAGTCACCTGTCATATCTTGGCCCCACTGAGGTGGCTCACCATCACCCTAGCTGTATGTCTCACTGTGGAATCGCCTGTAACTAGTACATTACCATGCTTTTTTGTCTGACCCATGAATGCCCTAAGAGTGTAGTAGGACCGGTCTGGTGACTCTGCTTCTTAGTGTTTGTGAATAAAGATCAAATGTGCTGGGATCCAGTTAGCTGTTGAATTTTGCTTCTGAGGCCTTTGAGTCTTAAGAAGAGTATCTCTATATAAGAAGGCTTTTTTAGTGAGTGGTATGCAGATTTGAGGTAGGTAGGGGCACTAACAAACTTCTGTGGTGTATGTATCTAGAGAAGACGTTATTCCCCCAACAGGGTCTGTAGTGGTGGTAGAAGTAAATGATCAGTGAGAATTATAGAGTCTAACTAGATACCTTGAGTGAGTGCTCAGTTTAGCAGTGTAGGGCAAGGAAAGTGGTCTGTATTCCCAGTGTCACAAATAGGTGACTCGTGACAAACTTGTACTTATTAGGCTAACCAGTGGTATACTATTTTAGGTACTTAATACTCAGTAGGAAGGCTTACAGAAAATAGAATGTGATTTGATGCATATCAGAATGGCTTTACAAAATATAGACTGCAAAGACACGCATGCAAGTTTTACTTGGAACCCGTTTAGGTTAACTGATCTGTTGTGCAGCTGTCAAGTTGGAAGAGAGAGGCTCTTGCAAAACAGAGGACAAAAGCTAGGCACTCCGCACAATGAGTAATTGGATGCTGAGAATAACTGGAATAAGCAGTCATTGGCTAACTAGCTGCACAGGCTGAACACCTTGACACCAAGAGAGAATACAGAAAGCACAGAATAAGTTGAGGTTATGGAGATATGGATGAGGAAAAGGTAGACTAGTGCTATATTCACAGCTCAGTTTGAGGCATGCTACTGTAGAGTGCACTCTTCCCTGCAGCTGCACAGTGAGTAACTTGGCCAAACTGAGAGCAATTTAAATAGAAGAGAGAAGCATAGCAACTGACTGGTTAACTTTAATCCAAACAGCAATTTGCATCCATAAATAAGTGTCCCTCAAAGTGAACTGTGACTATAATCTTTTTCCGTATGCATAGTACCATAATTTTTTAATAAGGTAACTTGCTGCTGAGTTTTAAGGCAGTAAAAAAGCAGCAAAATTAATTGCAATCAGTATTCTTTACTAGGAAAAACAATAACATTTCTGTTGATGCTGAATTGTCTAGTACTAGTCAAATGCAACTGAAAAGTCATGATCAGTTAATTCATCAGGGCTCGGTTGTGCAGCTCGTAGCATGCCAGTCAAGTATAGAGCAGTGGTTTGCACAGCTGAGCAATTTAAAGTTGACAAGAAATGCTCAGTAGATAGCAAGTTTTAAAATAATACCAGCGGCAATTTAAACACCCAAAACAGCAAATAGATGCTAGCTTGTTTCTCTCTGTCAGCTCAGAAAACAGTCAAATGAAGCTTATTTGTTTAGATAGATACTTCAGCTAGCATCAGTGGATGGGATTCTTCGAAGCTGGGAAAGTATATAATTTTTACATTCTTTTTTGTGTCTTTCAGGTGTGCTCACTCGGTACATAGAGTTTAGACTGTAGCACAGTGGCAGGCCATGCACGTCTAGCCTTGTGTATGACATTTGCTCGCTAGTGCAGGAGCTGGATATTCACACCTATTTAGCTGTAATTATCTGAAGCAGAAAAACAACCAATTAACCCCTAGAGGACAGTGTGTCAGATAACCTTGTATATCTTGGTCAGATAATATACTAATATGACCAAAGGTATGTGTGTGTTGATAGAATTGTGTGTGTTGCATACATCATATATATGTATGCATGTGTGTGCATGTATGTACGTGTGTGTGTATAACTTCTGCTTTGTCGACACAATTTGGTTGGCAAAGTATATGCTTGATAGTAATGTGCGATCGCTACTTTACCAGTGTTGGGGAGTATCACCTTTCCTCAGTGGTGTGCGAGTAGCAGGGTGACTTCCTATCTGAAAAAAGAGTTGCATGCTGTGTGGTTATTTTTCAAAGCATGCATATTACAATATCAGTATAGTTTCCCTACTAATGTGTGTGCACATCTTTTGAGTTTTGGTTTTGTTGTTTTACAGAGTTCATGTCGTTGAAGTCGGAAAAATCCATTATGCATAATTGAAAAGCAGCTGATTGCAGATATCAGCTTTTTTGTGTGTGTGAAATCATGAGCCAGCGGACCTCGGGGGGGATTTGCCCTTTCCCCACTATAATGCAGTCTCAGAGGTGGTATTTATTAGTAGGGGACTTTGTTCATACCCTCTCTTGGAGTGTCATATATATATATATATATATATATATATATATATATATATATATGCACACACACACAAATGCAGATTGTATAAACTACATGTTCATATGTTGCATTTTGTGGCAAAGCACATGATATTAGTGTTTATTTTTTACATGTTAATATGCTTCTGCAGATGTTAATGACCTTTTATAATTTAGGGTGGAGAGTACTGCTGCTAGGTATCCAAGGGTTACAAGGATGCCTTAAGTCTTTTTTTTTTGAATTTCCACCTGTATGTTACCCCTTTTAAGAATATTTGACTGTTATGCTTTTGTTTGTCTTCATGCTTTGATACTGGTTGATAAGTTTGACATTGTTTGGGAGCACTTTTGATGAGCCCCCCCCCCTTTTTTTTGTGTAGTTCAGTTGTCTGCCTTGACTGAATCATAATTTTCTGGTATGTGTACCAATGTTTTGTCAACAAAAGTAAAACAGAAGTTTTCTTCGTATATTTTTCAGTTAACTTGGAACTACATTTTATCATGTACATGTGTTGTAAAGTTTTTTGTTTTTTTTCATTCCTGCTTTAGAAATTAAACACCAAGTTGAATTTCATATCCCAACACAGTCATTTTTCACTTGAGACTTTTTTTCTTGACCTTTCTGTACTTTATCTCTTGGGTTACATTCATTATTACCAGCATCCAGAGTGTTAACAATTTGTTGTGTGGTATCTTTAAGGTAAATATGCCTGTTTTGATTTACCTTGTGAAATTACATCCAGATGTATTGATTTCTAATTATGCACACTCTTGCACACTGATGCATGGCTTTTCTTTTAATAGGCTCTGGTTGGGGATAAGACATTAGCTTTCTGGTTGATGGATGCAGAGATGTATACAAACATGAGTGTTCTGGTTCCTTTGACTCCAGTTATTGACCGTGGAATACAGCTTCACAAAATGATGCGTCTCATTACCCACGGACTTGGCGGAGAGGGCTATCTCAACTTCATGGGTAGGCTGCTTTGGCCATATATATTTTTTTGTATTAAAGTTTATCATGCAGACAAACTTAATAGTTAACCTTTAATTTTTCAAGCTAATCTAGGTGGGATGCAGCATTTTCTTTAAAGGATAAATTACGAAAGTTCACTGAATGAAGAAACTCTATCATTTGATTATATGAAAGGCATCCTTGGAGATCAGAATAATGCCATTTTAAAGCTAGGTAGTTTCATGTGCTTAATCGTTGCAGTTATAATCTGTGGTAGCTACAACCTTTATCATGGTAGTATGCATATACTTATCTTCAGGTGTCTCTACAGTGAATATTGACTCCCGCATGCACAACATGCTGTGTTCATATTTTATAAATGAATAGCAACACTGGCTGTAGTTCCACTTTAATGTAAGCATTGTTAAAAACGGGGAAAAATCAGGAATCACCATTTTAATGCAAGTTAGTATCAGCCAGCACTGAGATAATTTTATTATGCATAGGGATCGTCATGCTGTTGACCACTGTGATATGGATAAAAAAGCATGAACAGAGAGAAAAAAATACTGCTTTAAGTAGTGCACCTTTTCTGCTTACAGTGTTCTGAATTTTAGCTTTGTCATACTTCTCTTTCTAGCCTTTTCTTTTCTCCCTCCCCCGCAACATCAACCATAGAGTATTAATTTGACCCCATATACCATACTGCCTTTTTGTGGCTTGTAAAAATTAAGTTGTGGATACGTGGGTAATTCTAACCTTCAACAGCATCTTCATTACACATGTTCTTAATGTGCAGTTTCATTTAGTAGTGCAACCAAATACCTTTTGTTTTTAGTCTGATGACAAAGGAGAGGAGTTTTCCTTGACATTTTGGCTAGTAAAATCCCACTATCGCTGTTTGGGGGAGTATTTTCAGGCCTAGCAGTGGAGCTACTGTTAATGTAATACTCTCTTCCATTTCATTCCCACAGCAGGGAAGTCGAATGATTCCACCAAACACCACCACAATACATGAAAGGTATCATTTTGCTTTCTTAAGACCTACCATCCTTGGATTTTTTATTTTTTTTGTTTGTGTTGAACTTTTTTTTTTTCTAAGGACAGATTTTCCACAGCATTTTTAATGTTGCTTTTTATTTCCCTGGTGAATTTGTACCGTGACTCCCCTTCCTCTACCCCATAGGCTAGTTTGGTCCTGTCTACAAGAGAACACACCACTGTGGCCCATTTGATATCCTTCCACATCACCGTTGCATATAGTCTTTGCCCAAGAGATCTCCTCCCAAAGATAGCCCAGTGTTTGGCCAGTATAGCAGAGCCTTTAGCACTTGTAGGTATCATATGTCACATGTATGCTCCCCTAGCACAGCATAGCCCATTAAGGTGACGTTCGGATACACACCTCAGAACTTCTTTGCCAACAGTTTGAATGCCATTTTTGAACACTGGTGTGGATGCCCTTCTGCTGTGCTGGTTACCAAACAATGTTTTCAGAGAAGTGCCCTGTTGAGGTTTCTTCTCTTTCCCGTCTGTTGTGGTTATTACATTTCTCATCCATAAAGGGAAAGTGTCAGTGTTGGGGAGTCAGATTCCCCATAAAGGCCATCACAACTAGTCTCTCTCCTGCTTGGGTGCTTCCCATGATTATAAACAGTGCTCTGTCTGCAAAGTGTTTGTTTCCAAGACCCTACGTAATCATCTTTCCACCTTGTCCATATACCTAGAGAGCCAGTGTGTGAAATTGTTGGCTTAGGCTGCTATGGTGGAATTCTTCCATCCTGAGAGCCAGCCATCTGCCAAGAAGGCCAAAAAAGTTGTATCTGATCTGGCTGCTGTCCAGCACCCCAGGACATCTCTCTCAAGGCTGGTGAAAGCATGGATGACTATTCTGTAGCTGCTTCAGGTTCCACTGCCACAACCCTGTCAGAGGCCAGCATGGATCCAGCTTCTTTCACATCCATGGAGGCTTTTTCAAACATCTGTACCTGACTTTGAGGGGGAACCTTGGCTGATTATCTCAGAAGGACTGAGCGGAATAACTTGGATTCCTATGACAATTATTGAATCTCGCCAGGAGTCTTGACCCTCTGACGGTGTTTTGTGTGGATGTCCTGCAGAAAAATAAGCAAAAAAAGTGTATTTCCCCTGTTAAGGATCCCCAATGTGAATGGCAGGATTTTCACTTATTGTTTATTTAATGCTTTGATGGTCTTGAAGACTCCTGAGGGGTTTCTGTGCCTGCTTTTCCTTGGTCATCCACTCCACTGAAGAGACCCAAGGAAACTGGATTCCTCAGATGAGGACCAGAACTCAGAAAGACCATTTAGTTTAATCTTCCCAAATCCAATCCCCTTTGGACTACTGATCAGAGGAGGAGGATCTATAATTCCGGATTCCCCCTGGAAGAGTTGTCCATTGGGGGATACAATTACGTGCATGATGGATTAAAATAAGTGAGATTGTTCTCAGTTCTGATATTCAAATCGGATATATTATGAGCTCCTACAGATGAAGTCTTTAAAGCCATTTGGTGTTCCTCCTGTTCTGGCTGCCCTTCTCGACACCACCTTAGCAGTGTCTGTGGCCCCTGAATCTTAGCCACCTGTACTCAAGAAGCCAGATAGATTCTATAAAGTTCCTGAGGAGAATTTTTTTAACCAATGGCCTTCTGCTGACCCTTTAGTGTCAGACTCCTCTGAAAAGCCTTACAAATTATTGCACTCTACTAAGCTGTTGCCTTCTGATAAGGTTAGTAGGGCTATGGAAGGGCTGGATAAAAAAGTGTACACTACTGCCATTTTATCCTTTAGGGCCATCAAATAATAGACTCTTGTGTGCAGGTATGTTTTTGTCCTACTTTCTCAGGTTTCTATGGTGGTTTCTGATCTTCCTTTCCCTGCAGGGATCTACTTCTCAAGTTGCCCTCCGTTCAGTCAAGTGCAGATGATGTCTCTTCCAGTCAATGCTGCCTTTGGTTCATTTATGAGAAGTTATTCTTGGCTTTGTCTTCAGGATTTGCCAAATGACATTAAGACCAAACCTTTAGATGCTTCTTTGGATAATAAGAATCTTTTTTGGCTCTGATCTTTTCAAGTATCTCCAGGACTAAGGCCATACAGGAGGTAAAGCATTTTTTTTGTTTCTCCTATTCCCACATTTCATAGGAATTATCCCTCTAAGTATCCTTTTGTTTGTGGGCAGTCTCACCCTCCTCCCAAGGACAAGAAGGCTTCTAGCTGCGTGCCTCCTGCTTAAGTCTACTTAGACTCCTGCCTCCCAGAAACTTCCTTTCCAGGATAAGCTGGGTTCTATTCAGTGGTTTGCTTCCTTTTGCCATTGGCCAGGTTCCCTTGTCCCCTTCATCTGTCCCAGTTTCTTCCAAATTGGCTACAGATAAATTCAGACTCTTGGGTTCTTTCCATTACTCATCAGGATTAGTTCATGGTTTGAAAATACCTTCCTCCTTTTTCAGGCATTCCTCAACCTCCTCAGGAATAGCTTTCATTTACCCAGAGGTTTTTCATTATCCCTTGGCTCAAGGCACCATTCAGGCAGTGTCTTCTGCTCTGAGGGAAAAGGATTTTACTCTGGATGTTTTTGGTCCCATGAAAGGAGGGCAGTTGAAGACCAGTACTGGATCTTTTGCTGAACACCTTTCTCAAGATTCTTTCCTTTTGGATATGTGCAAGTTTCTCTTCCTCTTTTACCCTAGACCTTTCTGGTCTCTCTGGATCTCAAGGATACTTACCTTCACATCCCATACATCCTGTCTTCAGGAAATGTTTAAATTTTTCTGTTTTTTCATTGCATTTTCAGTTTTCTGCTTTGTCCTTTGGCCTACCAAGTGCCCCAAGGGTATTCAACAAATGCCTCCTTCCTGTCCCTTGCTTTTTGCAGGGTTCATGAAATTCAGATCTTTCCTTGTCTAGATAATCTGCTTATTCAAGCTCCTTTCCCCAGTGCTCTGCTACAGGCTCTTGCGTTTACTACTTCCCTGTTAGAGTTTGGGGTTCACCATAAACTTCCAGAAGTCAGTTATGACACCTTCCCAGGATCATATTTTCCTTGGTTGCAAGCTTCACACAGTGTTGCCATGCTGGCATATCTTCCTGCTTCAAGGCTCTGTCTCTAATTGCTTTTTTTCTAATCGCTTCTTCCTCTGGCATCTGTCTTAATCAGGGAATGTTTCAGGGTTCTCAGGTTCATGGATTACACCATTCCCATACTTCTCAGCAAGCTCCATATGACAACATTGCCACCCCCTGGACTTCCTGGTACCTTTCCTTCCCTGTCTCAGACTAGAGCTTCAGCGATGGATCCATAAACTTTCTGTCAACCTGGGGCTTCCTTTTCAAGCTCCAGTTCCCACACAGGAGCCCTTTACAGATGTCTGAGACAGGAGGTGGGGTGCCTCCTGTGGCCCCCTCAAGATTCAGGGTCTCTGGCCTCCTTATCAGAGGTCCAACCACATCACTATAAAAAAGATGAGGCCTGTGCTTCTGGATCTTTAGGCTTTTCATTCCCTGTTTCATCCCGGGCCTGTCAAAGTTTTCACAAACAAATGCAACAGTGATGTGGTATGTCATCAAGCAGGAAAGGCACAAGGTCCTATCCTCTTTGCAGACTAGCTCTTCAGGTCTGGGATCTAGCTATCCTGTGTCAAGTGACTTTAGACAGTTTACATTCCCTCAGAGTGCAGTCTGGTGGCAAACTCCTTGGGCAGGTCCATAATACAAGCTCATGAATGGATGCTTCACAGAGATGTGTTTCCTGGACATTGTCCATCAGTGGTGTATTCCTCAGGAAGATCTTTTTGACACCACTTTGAACAGACACCTTCCTCTCTCTTGTTCCAAAGTCCCAAGTCCTCTGGCTTGGAAAGTGGATACTCTGTTTTCCTTGGAAGGGGATGCCTCTGCATGCCTTCTGGCCCCCTCCTCTGTTACCATGAGTCTTGCACAAGATTAGGCAGGACTATCCCAAAATCTTTCTAGTGACTCCATTTTAACCCAGACAGCATTGGTTTCCCCTTATTTCTTACTTGGCCAGGGCTAGTCGCCACAAGTTACCTCACTTGGGTGTATCTTTTCACACAAGACAAGGGATTTCTTATCCATCCTCAATTATCCACTCTTCAAATGACTCTGTGGGTGATGGGATTTTTATCGCTTTCAGGCACCTTTTTTCAGAGAATGTGCTTCAAATTTTGCAGGATGCTAGGAAACCCACTACCAGGAAATTGTACATGCCCAGATGAGAGATTTTCTGCCTGGTGCCTCTCTAGCTATCAGGATCCCCTATCGATGGAGGTTCCTCTGGTTCTGTTTGTGTGATCTGCTCGATGCTAGTGTGGCATATTTTTTCAGTTAAAGCTTACCTTTCAGCAGTTTCTGCTTGTCAGCCCTTTTCTCCTCCTCTGACCTCTATATTTGAGCTCAAGCTATTTCTTAAAGGTGTCCTTCATATCAAGCCTTCCAGGAAATCTATTCCACCTTCCTGGGACCTCAGTTTTTTTTACTTGAAAAATTGACTTGGGCTACTTTTGATCCTGCTTCTTCCACTTCCTTACAACATTGTACTTCTTTTGGCTCTCATTTTAGTTGAGGGCATCTGAACTTCATGCTTTCATGGCTATTCCTCCTTTCTTAGCATTTCCACAGAGACAGGGTTTCTGTCTTTGAACTAACCGTTTTATACCCAGGGTGATCAATGAGTCATGCCTTAATCAGTTTATTCATCTTCCTTCCTTTATTCCTTCACAGTCTGCCAGTGCGAAGGTTCTTCACACTTTAGATTTGCATAGACTGTTCAGATATTATTTGTATAAAATTTTAAGGTATTTGCAAATCTGAGCAGCTTTTTTTTCTTTTCATCTCAGGACTTTGGGTTTGGCCTTTTCTGAACAAACCATTTCCCCCTTGATTTCTAAGGCTATTGCTTTTTATGGAAAATGTATTTCCTTGTCGGTAAAGTCGCATTCCACTAGGGCAATTGCATGTTCTGGTGCTTTTTTCAAAGGTCTGGATGCCAGTTCCATCCTTGAGGCTGCTACTTGGTCCTCTGTTCTTATTTTCACTGAGCATTACAAATTGGACATTATTTCCAGGGCCAGGGCTGGCTTTGCCAGGGCTATCGTGCATGGGTTTGCAGACTGCTCTTCTGTGCTTTCCTCCTCCCAGGCTTCCTCTTGAGCTCTTGTATTCTTCCTTGGGTAAAGAGTACCATAATGATATGGAAGGACGTGGTACAGTTATGCAAAATCTTATAACAGTAGATGTCCTCTTCAGTGTTGCAGTATTCACTCCCTCCTATCTCCTCTATTTTAGCTTTTGCTGTGTAGTTTCTTACCCTCCTGGTCGAGGGGTCCTTGGTCTATTTCCTTTTTCTTCTTCTGGATGTACAGGTTGTCATTGTCCCTAAAGGACATTCTGTTCCTCCACAGGCTTTTTCAGTTCTGAGTGTGTGTTCATATGTTATCTTTCTGCCCTAAGTCATGGGCAGGGAGCATACATATCATGTACGACACCTATAAATGCTAAAGTGTTTGGTATACTGGCTGGGCATTGGGCTATCCTTGGCAGGAAATCCCTTGAGTAAAAAATACTGCAACAGTGAAGAGAAGGACATCTGCTGTTATGGTAAGAGTTTACACAACCTTTCTGTACTTTCAGTAGAGCTTTGTCAGCCCATTCATTCCCTGATCTGTTGATTCTTTATCTTGGGAAGCCATATATCCTAGTAGAGATCAACTGTTTGCCTTCATCTTGTTCTGGTTCAGGGGACAGTGTAACTGCCATTTTCCAGTGATGAGGAATGCTGATTGTTGATTTGCCATGCAAGAGAGTGCAATATTACCCGCATTTTACTTCGTGCAGTAGTGCAAGTTGGGAGTGCGCAAAATAGATGCTTTCTTGGTAAATCAGAAGGGGGAGGCTCCTGTATGCATCCCCTTCCTCAACTCATGCAATAGCAGGTCTTATTTCTGACTCAGCTGTAAAGACCGGCTGCTACACTATTTCCTACTTGTCTGACAAGTCTTTAGAGATTTCAGAGGTTTGTTTTGCAGAAGGCATTTCATGCAGGGCTCTTAACTGTCCTTTTGGAGTAAGGGATCTGGCATGGCCTAGTTCATCCTTCTGTGCTGCCTGTAGTGTTAGCTCTGACAGCATTGATGGACTTAAACTACTCCCCTTTACCCGTGCTCATTTGTGCATCATTATCGCTACAGATCTTATTCACTGCTTATCGTATGTGCAATGATTCCAAACATTCCAGTTTTCTATCTACTTTGGTAGATGTCCTTCATATCACTGTTGCAGTATTCTTTATGTAAGGGACCTCCTGCCAAGAATAGCCCATTGTCTGGTCAGTATACCAAAGGCTTTAGATCTTTTATAGGCGCCATATGTCACATGCATGCTCCCTATGTAAGGAATAGGGCATAAAAGTGATGTATGGACATAGGCGCTCAGAATGTCTTTGCTGCAAGTCTGAACTCAATTATCAAATGTTGGTCTGAATAGCCGCCTGCTGTGTTGATTACCAAACCGCTTTCAGGTAAGTGTCTTCACTTTTTTCAGTTTGTCTTGCATTTGTGTTCATGTCTTCCAAGAAGTGAAAATGTCAGTGCAGGAGCTGGACTCCCCTTAAAGACCACCATGACTAATGTCTTTTTTTTACTTGGGCACTTCCCATGATATGCTCTATCTGTCAAGTGTTTGTCCCCAAGACCCTGCATAGTCGTTTATCTTCCTTGTCTATATATCTTGAGAACCAATGACTTAAGCTGTTGGCTTAGGGTGGTATAGCAGAATCCTGTCTTGAGGGCCAGCATCTGCCAAGATGGCGGCCAAAAATATGACCTGAACCAGTTAATATCCAGCCTCCCTCTGATGTCTCTGTAGAAGCGAGTGAAAGCCTTGATGACCATCGGGTGCTTGCATGTCATTCCTCTGCCACAACCCTTTTGGAAGCTGGTATGGATCTGAATTCTCGCACGTCCTTGGAGGCTTTTCCAAAGTGTGCTCCCGGTGTTGCGGGGCAATCTCTGCTGATTATTTACAAGGGACTGAAGGGGATTCTTCAGATTTTAGAGGGAAGAGATCTCTATTACCGTTATTGAATCTCACTAAGGTTGTGAACCTCTGAGGGTGCTTATGGCAGATGGTCTTGCTCAAGAAGAAGCAGAACACAACATCTTCTCCCTGTTGCTAAAGATCCCTATTGTGAATTGCAAGATTGAACTCTGCATCTATCCAATGCTTTGATAGCCCTAAAGCCTGCTCAAGGGGTGTTTATTCCTGCCCCTCCTTGGTCTTCTACCTGTTAAAAGGCCTACGTTGTTGTATTCCTCAGATGATACAGTAAATGTAAGAATATAAGTTTGAGATGTTTCAATGAATGTATATATACAGTATTAGTTTTATGTATGGACAGTTTGAGGTTGATGTTGTTTTGGGGTTACCCAACAGTTATTCTATGTGGTTGGGTGGTTTTACAAGGGTGGTATGGGAATGTTTGTCTGTAGCTTTGGTAGAGAATTTGCATAATGTGATACAGTTAAGAGAGTACATTAGAGGATATAGGTGGGGTGTTTAGTTTGGCAAGTGATGCTTTTTGTGTGAGACATTATAGAGAAGTTTAGTTTGAGAGCTCATGGTGGTAGTGAATGTTTTAACAATGTATTTTATGTCTAAACTACAACAATTTGGTGAAAGTGATAGATGAAGATAAAGGTATACTACCATAATCACTAATAGGTTGTTGAGGTTTGACAGGTGAGAGGAAGAATTAAATGTCTTCTAGTTAACAGAAAGGGAAATTTAAGTATCCAGAGTAACAAAAAAAGTGATGGTGATAGTTTAAAAGGTTTGAATGTAAGCTGTTACTGCCACCAGGAGCTTGATGAGAAAAAGTGTTGAGGAAAAGGAAGAAGGGTGTCCTGGTTTGGAATGGGAATAAGCAGATAGGCTGAGAAATAACCTGTAACATAGCAGTGTGTGCTGTCACAGGAGCTTGCAGAGATTAAGGACTGAGAGACTGTGTAAGCTGCTGCCCCTGGAGCATGTATAGGTTAAGGATTCTCAGAATGACAATATAGCCATTAAGTGATATAGCAGGTTTGAACAGCCATCTTCAAACTCTATAAGAACACGTACAAGGCCACTCTTGTCCCTGGTACAAAAACTGTCAAAAAATAATCTGCCCAAGGGATCTAGCACTCATACAGATGAGTAAAGCTGCCAGTGTTTAAAGAAAGAGGGTGAGATGTTGGGGTAGATAGGGAATCAAGTAAGTATCCCTTATTCTATGATCACAGTGTGAGGGGGAACACACGCGTGCAAGCTGAAATAGCTTGAAACATAAACAAAGGACATAGCAGAGCTGAGAGAACAAATACAATAGAGGGACAGGATTACTAGGAACAGGTGTATATTTACTCGTACTTTGTGCCAAGGTAGTATGCAGGCAAGCAGATGGTTTACTAGCAATAAATGCAATAATGTTTAGTTTTAGTGCAGTTCCTTCTCAATTAGATGAAGTTGAACACTGTACTCCTACAAGTGTGGGTGGAAAAATCACAATTCTTTTGTTTTGTGTGGTTTACTGATGCAAGTGCACATGGCCCATTTCAGTGTTTGAGGTGTATTCTGTGGGTTCTGTTTTCTTAAACACTTGTCTAGGAGAGCAGAAAAGTATAGGGCGAGTGACTATCAGTGCTTTATTTCTTGGCCCCCAGTGAAGAAACTTTATTCATTGTGAGCTGAAGAAGAAATTGTCAAGTCAGCCCTCTAATCATCTTTGTCAAACCCTAGACGTTTGTATCCTGGAGGACATTCTTAGTTACCATCACCTCTTTGTAGCAGACGTGTAACTTCAAGTGGTTGTGTGCAAGGAACCCCTACTTCGTGTCGACCAGAATTATCTTAATACAAAGAGTATATTCTTCATACCCTGAGCATGTACTATCTTTTGCAGTTGTGCGTCTTCAGTGTCTGAGCGTGATTAAGACTGGCTAAATGTTTTATCTTTTTGCCCTTAACGAGGAGAGTTTAACTTTTCCAAACAAACCCCATCAGAATGGATTGCCAGCTGTATATAACTAGAGGGTGATTAATGTTTCAGGTATGTGTGGATGCCTGTGACAGCAGATGGTCATCACTTCCTACTTGACATTGTAGCTTCGACCACCACTTTAAAATTAGTCCGGTATCTTTTGCAAGAGCTGTCCTTTATCACATCCTACTCTGAATGTAATATTCTGCCTTATAGCCTTCTTCAACCCTTTTGTGGTTTTGAAAATGCTGGTTTTCATACTGACTGCAGAGGGTCATTTGAAGTGAGGACTTGCTATGCCATTAGCATATCTGCAATTGGGCATGGATCCGCGGTGGTGGTGCTGTTGTAGCGTTGTCGCCTCAGAGTAAGACGCTGTCCGGTTCGATTCTCAGCTAGAGCGTCTTCTGCGTGGAGACATGCGTGAATGGGCATACCTTAGTTGAAGGTTGTGCTTCAGGGCTGGTAACTCGGAACGTAAAAATCAACTACCAATCAGAAGACCGGAGCTCCGCTGTGGCGACCCCTAACCGGGAAAAGCCGAAAGACGCAACAACAACATTAACTGTTTCCGTCCCCTTTTTGGGATACCAGAGCTATGATGTGGCAACAGGAGTTCTGTGGGGTAACTTCAAATTTATAATCTTGTCAACTAGCAGGTTTCTTGCTGGTGTAACCCCATTTTTTCAGCTTTTTGAGGTGTTTAAAAACTGTTCACATCCATTAGTCTACCAATGTAGCATGAAGCAGAGGAGCAAAGGATTTAGGAAATGAGTTGTAGGCCACATGAGTGTATTCCATGTGTTCCTCTCACTAAATATGGGCTGAAATTGGTTCATCTGATTGAATGTCAGAACTTTTGCAGCTTTTAAACCATTTTCTGAAAAGGTAAAGGCTTAAGCTTTGACTGTTCTACACATAGACTGCAATAGAGATTCAGGTTTCCCAAATTTTCATTGTAGAGTTCAGTTGCAGGTTATGTGCCTTTGAAGATGTTTGCATTTTAGTTCCTCATCAAGGGAATCATCCCTTTACCTTACAAGTGCCCCCTTTATTCTATTCTGAAGAATCATAATTGTTGGTGGTACTTTTATTCTGGACTCTGAGATGTCTTCTTTAACCGCCAAGTCCCATGTCTTCTGTAAATATCAGTCACTAACTCCATCAGTAATGCAGGAAGACTTTTTTTTTAAATACCTTCCTTTGACCCGTAGCTCCATCTGTTCCCCTAGGCCGACTGCATTCTGGGGCTTATCTGAACATATCCCTTTACTGTAACAGCTAATCCAGACTGTAGGTGTCCTGCAGACAAATGATGAAGTAAAGGTTGCAGCTGGTCAATGAGTTGATATATCCATATGTGTATGAAGATACAACTTCTTGACATGCTGTTTGTATGTCAGTCTGCAATGAGGTGTTGCTTATAGGGAGGGTGGGGGAATATCTCCTGTGAGTGCAGCCCGCATTCCTAGAATACCTATTCAAATTTCCTGTTTTCCACTGAGAAACAGGACAGTGGCTGCCGCTCCAATACATGCACACACACACTTCCATTTCCTCTGCACCCAAGATGCCAGTTAAACCCAGGTTACCTAATCCAGACCAACACCCCCACCCTTGCCCTCCCCACTTAGACTTAACCCAACTATACTACTGCCACTACTAACCACAGTCAGAAATAGCTAGTTGTCTTTACATGCTTTAACATCTTGTCTGACAACTTTGTTACTAATATTATAAATGGCAACATTTTTTTGTATATACTGTTGATAAATCAGTATCTTGTATTAAAGCCAACAACCTGTAATGTTTACTATTTCTGCAACTTTGTATCTCTATCATGTACATGATGTGGAGCTTTTCTCTCCGGGTATCTGCTGAAAAAGGACCTGCGTCCAGTCGGAATTTCCTGGTAAACAAATGTAAATAAATAAATATGTCCTTCCTTTAGACTCCCATGAGAGATGAGCAGGCTTTCTCATTGTTGTCTCCCCCCCTCCACATACACACACACACACACACACACACATGCGTGCCCACAAACTTCCGTTTCCTCTGCACCCAAGCTGCCAGTTAAGCCCAGGTTACCTAGGTCAGAATAGGGCTTCATTACTCTGTCATGTAGTTGACGGTAATGGATGAAAAGGTGGCTGGATATTTCTCCAAAAACTAGGGTAATTTGTTCTTTTATAGTATAAACTTAAATCAGCCATGTAGGTTGAGGTGGTGGGTAATGCACATGATACTAATGTGTAATGCCATACTTGTAACTCCATTTCATGGCTTTCACATTAAATGGAATGATCTGTGAATTGTAACACTAGAGATGGGTCAGTGGTGTAACTTGGTAGCACATTGGTCTTTGGTGAAGGAGACTGTGGGTTCTATTCCCATACCAAGTAGATTGTTACTGCAGTGCAGTATGGGGGGGGGGGGTTGCTGCACTTCAGTGCATCATCCTTCAGAGGAGATGTTAAACCGAGACCCCATCTGCTTGAGTTGGTGGTGGCTTAGGTGGATATAAAAGATCCCATAGCACCTATTGAAAGAAGTAGGGGAATTTCTCTGCCCTGACCTGGTCTCCCCTGAAAGAAGCTACTAGTCTAGTGGGACTAAACTAGTAAACAAAGGATAAATAATAAAATAGGTCCTAAGACTGGATTCTTCCTCTGCACCAGGCACAGTTTGACATTTTTGTTTTTCTTGGCAGTGCCTATGGTTGTAGCATGTACACTGTGATGTCATCCACTGATTACACAGCACTGTTTCTGGATTTCTTACAGCTGTGATCTTCAGCGTGGTGTTTGATGAAATGTTCACATGTTGCTTACATAAATATCTGCATC
This sequence comes from Protopterus annectens, assembly GCF_019279795.1. Taxonomy (NCBI): domain Eukaryota; kingdom Metazoa; phylum Chordata; order Ceratodontiformes; family Protopteridae; genus Protopterus; species Protopterus annectens. Next base: position 526,993,248 of record NC_056735.1, on the reverse strand, counting down.
ATCGCTAAGTCATCATATTGCCAGTCAAGACCTGCCTCAACCATTACCTTTTTTTGGGGAGGAGAACAGCATGAAATGCTGATTTAAGTGCCTGCAGTTCATTTCTACCACCTGCAGACATAAGGAGAAACCTCTGGTCTACCATGGTAGAGGGGTGAAAGCTTCGGTTTCTTTCATGAAAGATGATAGAAGGGTTCCATGCTCAGCTCCAGGTGTGAGCTAAAGCACTATCACAAGGAGTGAAACTTAGAAGATAAGCCAAAGCTACCACCACGACAGCAAACCAAACACATAAACTCACAAAAACATACTCGGAGGCTCTAAATAAAAATCTGCCTAAGCAGCAGACACCTCCAAAGCAGACACCCAAGCAACCGCTACCCCAAAACAAAACACGTGCAGCACATAGCTCACAAAGCCAGTGTGCCGAACAGTCACAGCCCTTAAGGCTAAACAACACACCTGATACACTTGTAATAGGTGACTCTATCGTCAGGCACACTGACGTCCCGCTCACCAGGCTGAACAAGGAGAAGGTCACGGTGAGCTGCCTGTCAGGCGCTAGGATCCGCCACATAACACAAGCACTCAGGTCACTCCAAGGCAAGTACAAATATGAGTCAGTCATTGTCCATGCTGGTGTGAATGACCTGAGACGTACCTCCCTGGACTACATGAAAAGAGACATAGAGGAGCTCTCTGAGCATGTAGCCCAGGCCGGTATGACCCTGACCTTGAGTAGCATCTTACCCTCACCAAGAATGATGCCACAATATGAAGACAAGATGATCAATTTCAAAAATTGGCTTAAGTATTGGTGTCATTCAAAGGGGATCCAATGCCTGTCAGCTTGGGATGACATGCTCGACAAGCCACGATGCTTCGTTAGGGACGGCTTGCACCTGTCACCCCTGGGCTATCGGATATTGGCAAAGGCTCTTGCCACCCCCATAGTGCCTTTTTTAGGCAAGGCTCAAAAGACAAACCCACCTCCGTAGGTCTCACAAGGGATAAGAAACTAAGAGTAATGCTACTCAACGCCAGAAGTCTAAACCTCAAGATGCACGCACTCAAAACTCTCCTTAGCATGAAGAACATCGATATCTGTGCAGTAACAGAAACCTGGTTCAAGGCTCTCGAGAGCACCCCAGCACTACCAGGTTATACCTCATACCATGCTTTTCGGCCCCAAAACTTGGACTGAACCACAAAAGGAGGGGGAGTATCAATATTCGTCAAAGATACCCACACCTCCAAGTTGGTGGCACAGCACAAAGCATGAGAGACTATCCATGTGCAACTAACAGTGGGTAAAACTGGCTTCCAGTTTATAGCCTGCTACAGACCACCCTTCCAAACCCAGGAACACCACTCGGCCTTCCTGATAACACTGGAAAATATGAAGGTCTCTCCAAACACCATTATATTGGGCGACTTCAACTTCCCAAACATAGACTGGGAGCATTATTCTAGCTCCAACACCCTAGCCCAAAGGTTCCTAGAATTTATAAACTCAAATGCTATGGAACAACTTGTTACCACTCCCACAAGAGGGGAAAACATACTGGACCTGATCATCACCAACATGGGGGCTCTATGCTCCAGACCAGAAGTGTATCCCTCACTGGTAAGATCAGACCATAAACTAATCTCACTGGATATTCACATCCCGACCCCACCCCCTGCCCAGAAAACCACAGTGAAAAACTTCTCTAAAGCAAATTTCACACTCCAAAACCGAGGTGGAATCCTTCAAAGCCCCCGGGCCTGTGGAAAATACGGCCCAGACCGCAGAATCCTTTATAAACACATTTTATGAACACCTTCAGGAATGCATGGATCATGCAATCCCAAATAAAACCAAGACCCAATCCTCCAAAGGCAGGTGTCCTGTCTGGTGGACTCCAGCCATAAACAAACTATACAATAGAAGGAAGAATCTACTTACATGATAGAGCAAAATCCCAAAAAGGGAAGGCATCTCTGATCAGTATTAGCAAAAAACTATGGGCACTCGTAAAATCGTCTAAGGCCAGCTTCGAGAGAAAAATTGCAGAGGACACTAAGAATAATCACAAGGCTTTCTTTAGTTATGTTAGGGACCTGGGTGGGAATTCCCAGATATGCTCAGAATTAGTCCAAAATGACAAAAAATACACTGAACCCACAGACATTGCCAACATCCTAGCTGACAGGTTCAGCGCAAACCCCCCCCCCCACCAAAAGGGCAAATATCTATCCCAGCAGAGTGCCGCCCCCCTGACATCTTAGATGCTCAGGTAAGAGCCGCCCTCTCCAAAGCAAAAAACACAGGACGGTGTCCCGGGCTGCGTCCTACATGAACTCAAGAAGAGCTAAACCCAAACATAAAACTACTGTTCAATCTCAGCCTTTACTACAGGATATGTACCCAAAGAGTGGCGTACAGCAACAGTGGTCCCTCTCCACAAAGGTGGTGCCTCAACGGATCCTGGAAACTATCGCCCCATAAGCCCTGACTAGCTTGATCTGCAAAGCTATGGAAAGGATCATCATGGACCTCATAAATAAAGATATTGGGGACATACAGACACTGGATCCTACCCAGTTCGGCTTTAAGGGCAGATCCTGCCTCTTAAACCTGGTTGATTTCTTTGAAACAGTCACCAAGGCCATTGACGAGGGGAAGGTGGTCCACACAGCCTACCTGGACTTCGCAAAAGCCTTCGATACAATGCCCCACTCGGGCATTATAGATAAGCTCACCAGCTTAAATATAACCCCTATACCACTAGATGGGTTGCAAACTGGCTCAAGGACAGAACCCACATGGTTAGAATTGCTGGAACCATGTCAGACTCCAAACCAGTTACAAGTGGCGTCCCACAAGGCTCAGTCCTGGGACCTCTCTTGTTCAGTATATATTTCTCGGAGGTACAGGCCAACACGGAAGGACTGTGGCTGACCAAGTTCGCAGATGACTGCAAACTAGGCGCCATAATCGACTCTCCAGCCGACACAAGCATCCTACAAAAGGGCCTCATAGAAACAGACAACTGGTGCCAGAGCCATGGCCTCAAGCTAAATGCCAAAAAGTGTAGTCATCCCCTTTGGCAAAAACAAAGTGCCCACAAATTACCACATAGGTGGTAATCCATTAAGTACAGAAGAAGTAATTAGGGACCCAAGTTGATAGCAATCTCTCATTTGAAAACCACGTGGCCAAAGTGGTTAGAAAAACATTTTATATAGCCCACCTAATCATGAAGGGATTCACATCTAGATCAGGGGAGGTCATCGTGCCTCTTTACTCATCCCTCATCAGGCCCATAATTGAGTACAATGCCTTTTTGGGATGTACCTTACCAGACACCTGCAGCAACTGGAAACACCCCAAAAGTACCTCACCAAGAGGATCAAAGGGCTCAAACAGATGCCATATGCTGCCTGGTTAAAGAAACTCCAGCTCTACTCAGTGGCATACCGCCTGCTCAGAGGCAATCTGTGCCTGACGTATAAAGCCATGTCCAACCCGGAATTAATGGACATGCTGCACCTCAGAAAATCCAAATCCCATCGAGCTACGCTCGAGACTTGAACCTCAGCACTGAAATAAATAGGACATGCTGGAGGGACAGATTCATAACCCAAAGGCTCCCTTCACTCTGGAATAAAATCCCAGTCCACGTTAGGCAGAGTCCCCTCATTGACTCTCTTCAAGAGGAATCTTGATGAGTGGATGGGAGATCGTAGGTTTACCCTGGGTATCACTTCTGTGTCACTGTTGGACAGAGGCACGGTATACTAACCTCGAAAAAGGGCATAGCAAAATTCATTTAAAATTGGTGGCGAAAGCCAAACACACTCTGGCTAGGCTTATAAATGCCCTAGGGCAGATAGCCTAGTATGAACCTATGAACCTTAAAAGCACACACAATGCTTTCGTGGCATATGAATCTGGTTATCTGTACAAGTTTCCTACTGGTGTGTCCTTTACTTGGGGTCAGGGATGCCTCTACAAAGCATAACATTGAGAACAATATACATGAGGTGTTCAGTCGTAAGAGCATATGGCAACTGAGAGCTGCTGCTTTGGGCTTTGGCCAGTGCCTGCCACATCCATTTAAGATTCACACTGGTGGTGAGCAAAACTGTACCGTTTGGCTTCCCAGGACTTCATACATCTTAAAGCCCACCCAGTGAATTTCTCTGCTTTCTTCACGAAATTAACTATCTTGGCTAAAACTTTACTATATTCACACAGACTTCGTGAGGTACTGAAAGTGTGTGCTAAGAAGACTGACTTGCATCAGGCACCCTACAACCAAGAAAGACGGGAAAAGCATCTGCTGAAGCAGTAATAAAAGAAAAGTTCTACTTTCTTTATGATTAACTTGAGAAATCCTGTAGAAAACGAGCCAACAATCACAGGCTGAAATGTCTAAACAGAATGAACAACATGAGATATAATATGTAGAAGTCTGTTGCTATCTACATAAATTCCTTTCCTGCAAAAGACCCACACTAGTCTTCACAGAAAAGATAGTCACTGCTAAGAAAAATCTAACGAGAACAAAATATAGAAGCAGATGCATCAGACCAGAAGCAGACAAAAATCAGACAGCAACTGAATATAGCAAAATGCAAAAGAAAGAATATAAGGAGGATCAAATGAGAAGGAAAGAAATGTGGAAAAGCCATAAATATAGTGAAATGGCTTCAGTTGTAGCTCAACCGATGGAGCAGTTACTGGTGTCTGCAGTCATCTTTTTTCTGTCTGCAAGAAGGAGGAGGACGAGAAGAGGAAGAAGAAAGTAGTCAGTGTCCTTGGGTGTCCTGAGCACCAGTTGCCCTACTCATCCTGTGCCTCCAGCGCTAGTCAGCAGGAAGCTAAAGAAGCCTCTCCAAATATCGGTGGGTCACCTCATTGCATAACTACCCTACAATCCCTCTTTCAAGGAAACCAGTAAAGTATGTCTGCTGAACAATTCCTACAAGAAAGACTTTCTATTTATTGTACCACTAGCACAAGTGTTAAAGCCAGTCCTGAGCTAGGACAGCCAGCAGCCTCTACTCCCCCCCTCTTCTGTATCTTTACTACCTCTCTCCTCCTGCTTGCATAGATACCCCTCTTGTCTTACACACACTGTTCCTTGCTGTCTACCAGCTTACTCCCTCTCATACAAGCCTGTGATACTTGAACTGTCCACTAGGTGGCACCCTTATTCCAGCCATAATCTCCTCTTATCCTTTTCTCATGACCAGCTACTTACCTCAATTTCTTCAGCTCAGTAGTCCCGAAGTGCTATTTAGTCCTCTCTTTTTTCCCTCCACTTCTACTGTCCACAGACACCTTTCTAGCCTCTATACTGTTCCAGTCTACCACCTGGAATTAGTCCAGCTGATTGTTTTTCGCTAACTGCTTCAGTATCTGTTTCTACCCGCTCCGTTCACCCTGCGGGCTCACTCCGCTCCCCTCCCTACCCCCAATTCTCACCCATACCCAGGGGTCCTACCCTTATACTTACTAACCGCACCTCTTCCTCTTACCATTACTCTCTAACCACACCTCTTCCTCTTACCATTACTCTCTGACCACACCTCTTCCTCTTACTCTCTAACCACACCTCTTCCTCTTACCATTACTCTTCAAACACACACTTCCTCCTACCTTTACTCTCTTAACACTCTCCAATTACCCACCTTCTCTCATATCTAACCTCTCACCACTCTCCTTTAATCATACCACACCCTTCTCCCTTATTTCATCCCCACCCTTTTTACTTCTGTATTCTACCAACAGACGATCTATACTTATTCATACAATGTCTAAACCACCCACCCCATCTTATGTCCTACTCTTACTCACACTCACTACTACCGCCTTTAATCTTTACCCATCTACACACCTCCTTTGAACACCCACTGTGTCCATACCTAAACTACCCTAATAAGGAAACCAACTCTCCAATTCCTCCTCTCCTTTTTATCCATGCTAATATAACATCTTCACCTAACTACATACTTCCAAAGTATCATAGAACACTGCACATAAAATACAACAATCTAAATCCCAGGAAAGGCCTACTTCTATACAGCAGATTCCCTAACCCAAACTAAGGCCACTACTCTCACTAAAGGATGGTGACATCCACCCTAACCTAGGCCCAACATCAACTCCTATCTCTCTCCATAACCACAAACAGTCACCTATTCATGCCTTCTCTAAACCATCTAACGCCCTCTTAATAGCTCATCTTAATATACGTAGCGTTAACAATAAAGTAACTCAACTCCAAGCTCTAACTGAAGTCTACTCCTTTGATATTCTCTGCTTAACAGAAACATGGTTAAAACCTGTAACCAAAGACAATGAAATCATCCCACCTGGATATATATGTATATATACACCTTGTTTGCTGTAGCATAGACTAGATCCAGGCCTGCTGAATCTAGCTTTGTTTATATAACTTGAGCACTAATCCAGGCATTCTTTAAAGTATTCAGTTGTATTTATTACTGCTTGGTAGTAACTTGATTAAAGTGTAGCTATCATTCTAAGTCTTTTGGATTAAGCCCTTGGGCTTCAGACCAGTTGTTTTACATTAGGAAGGTTTGTGGCCTGCACTGTGGTGGCAGGACAGGTAGCTTACATCCTTCTAAGTTGGGAACTGCTGATTGAGGGCTCAGTATCTGTTATTCTAAAAGTGTATAAGTTCTGGTTTAAGCACTTGGGCTTCAGGCCAGTTATTTTACATTAAGAAGGTTTGTGGTCTGCACTCTTGTGGGAGGAGAGGCTGGACTCTGCCCTTCTGAGCTGGGAATTTCTGGTTAAAGGCTTATAGTGCCTGCATATTTGAACTGTTTCTTACTGAAATTGGTACACCTTGTTTGCTGTAGCATAGACTAGATCCAGGCCTGCTGAATCTAGCTTTGTTTGTAGGCTTGTTTGCTTGTTATTTCCCTGAAATGCTAATTCCACCTAAAACGTGGCTTTTCAGCGCTTCTGTGGATCCCTAGTGATATCTGCATTGCTTACTTATTTCCTTGTTTCACTTGAAAGAAAGTTACTGTTTGTCATTTTTGCATTTAAGTTACCTGTAACACATTGCATTTAAGTTACCTGGCACTTGCTCACTAAAGCAATTATATAAGTCAGCACTAAAAAATTAAAAGCACTACACCCTCACAAACTCCCCTTGAGTACCTTGTTCCCCATTGGCCCTTTTTTTCAATTATAAAGGAATTCCTAATACTATTCTAACATGTCCAAAGGTCAGTTGTCAATCTCCTCTCCGGTCCAGCTGGTGAATCTGGGAATCTTGAGGCAATGTTACGACTGCCTCGTGTACACAGACAACCCTCTCCTCCTCCCAACAAATTCCAACACATGTGAGAGATGCAACCATATAGCCAAACTGGAGGCTAAGCTCTCTCAACTCAGTACTGGCGTAACCAGTCAGGAGGAGAAGGAAACCACACACTACAATTCCAGTCTCACATAGACCTACCACGACAGCAAACCACACACACACACACACACAAAAACATACTCGGAGGCTCTAAATAAAAATCTGCCTAAGCAGCAGAGACCTCCAAAGCAGACACCCAAGCAACCGCTACCCCAAAACAAAACATGTGCAACACATAGCTTACAAAGCCAGTGTGCCGAACAGTCACAGCCCTTAAGGCTAAACACACCTGATACACTTGTAATAGGTGACTCTATCGTCAGACACACTGATATCCCGCTCACCAGGCTGAACAAGAAGGTCATCCCGGTGAGCTGCCTGTCTGGCGCTAGGATCAGCCACATAACACAAGCACTCAGGTCACTCCAAGGCAAGTACAAATATGACTCGGTCATTGTCCATGCTGGTGTGAATGACCTGAGACGTACCTCCCTGGACTACATGAAGAGACGTAGAGGAGCTCTCTGAGCATGTGGCCCAGGCCGGTATGACCCTGACCTTGAGTAGCATCTTACCCTCACCAAGAATGATGCCACAATATGAAGACAAGATGATCAATTTCAACAATTGGCTTAAGTATTGGTGTCATTCAAAGGGGATCCAATGCCTGTCAGCCTGGGATGACATGCTCGACAAGCCACGATGCTTCACTAGGGACTGCTTGCACCTGTCACCCCTGGGCTTTCGGATATTGACAAAGGCTCTTGTGTCCCCCATAGTGCCTTTTTTAGTCAAGGCTCAAAAGACAAACCCACCTCCATAGGTATCACAAGTGATAAGAAACTGAGTAATGCTACTCAACGCCAGAAGTCTAAACCTCAAGATGCACGCACTCGAAACTCTCCTTAGCATGGAGAACATCGATATCTGTGCAGTAACATAAACCTGGTTCAAGGCTCCCGAGAGCACCCCAGCACTACCAGGTTATACCTCATACCATGCTTTTTGGCCCCAAAACTTGGACCGAACCACAAAAGGAGGGGGAGTATCAGTATTCTTCAAAGATACCCACACCTCCATGTTGGTGGCACAGCGCGAAGCATCAGAGACTATCCATGTGCAACTAACAGTGGGTAAAATTGCCTTCCAGTTTATAGCCTGCTACAGACCACCCTCCCAAACCCAGGAACCCCTCTCGGCCTTCCTGAGAACACTGGAAAATATGAAGGTCTCTCCAAACACCATTATATTGGGCGACTTCAACTACCCAAACATAGACTGGGAGCATTACTCTAGCTCCAACACCCTAGCCCAAAGGTTCCTAGACTTTATAAACTCAAATGCTATGGAACAACTTGTTACTACTCCCACAAGAGGGGAAAACATACTGGACCTGATCATCACCAACATGGGGACTCTATGCTCCAGACCAGAAGTGTATCCCTCACTGGTAAGATCAGACCATAAACTAATCTCACTGGATATTCACATCCCAACCCCACCCCCTGCCCAGAAAACGACAGTGAAAAACTTCTCTAAAGCAAATTTCACACTCCTCAAAACCGAGGTGGAATCCTTCAAAGCCCCCAGGCCTGTGGAAAATACGGCCCAGACCGCAGAATCCTTTATAAACGCGTTCTATGAACACCTTCAGGAATGCATGGATCATGCAATCCCAAATAAAACCAAGACCCAGTCCTCCAAAGGCAGACGTCCTGTCTGGTGGACCTCAGCCATAAACAAACTATACAATAGAAGGAGGAAGCTACTACATGATAGAGCAAAATCCCAAAAAGGGAAGGCATCTCTGATCAGTATTAGCAAAAAACTACGGGCACTCATAAAATCGTCTAAGGCCAGCTTCGAGAGAAAAATTGCACATGACACTAAGGATAATCACAAGGCTTTCTTTAGTTATGTTAGGAACCTGGGTGGGAATTCCCAGATATGCTCAGAATTAGTCCAAAATGACAAAAAATACATCAAACCCACAGACATTGCCAGCATCCTAGCTGACCAGTTCAGCTCAACCCCCCCCCCCCCACACACACACACACACACACACACACACCAAAAGGGCAAATATCTATCCCAGCAGAGTGCTGCCCCCCTGACATCTCAGATGCTCAGGTAAGAGCCGCCCTCTCCAAAGCAAAAAACACAGCATCAACGGGACCAGACGGTGTCCCGGCTCGCCCTACATGAATTCCAAGAAGAGATAAACCCAAACATGAAACTAATGTTCAATCTCAGCCTTACTACAGGATATGTACCCAAAGAGTGGCATACAGCAACAGTGGTCCTTCTCCACAAAGGTGGTGCCTCAACGGATCCTGGAAACTATCGCCCCATAAGCCTGACTAGCTTGGTCTGCAAAGGTATGGAAAGGATCATCATGGACCTCATAAATAAAGATATTGGGGACCTACAGACAATGGATCCTACCCAGTTCGGCTTTAAGGGCAGATCCTGCCTCTTAAACTTGGTCGATTTCTTTGAAACGGTCACCAAGGCCATTGACGAGGGGAAGGTGGTCCATACAGCCTACCTGGACCTCACAAAAGCCTTCGATACAATACCCCACTCGGGCATTATAGACAAGCTCACCAGCTTAAATATAAACCCTTATGTCACTAGATGGGTTGCAAACTGGCTCAAGGACAGAACCCACATGGTTAGAATTGCTGGAGCCATGTCAGACTCCAAACCAGTTACAAGTGGCGTCCCACAAGGCTCAGTCCTGGGACCTCTCTTGTTCGGTATATATTTCTCGGAGGTACAGGCCAACACAGAAGGACTGTGGCTGACTAAGTTCGCAGATGACTGCAAACTGGGCGCCATAATCGACTCTCCAGCCGACACAAGCATCCTCCAAAAGGGCCTCATAGAAACAGACAACTGGTGCCAGAGCCATGGCCTCAAGCTAAACACCAAAAAGTGTATAGTCATCCCTTTTGGCAAAAACAAAGTGCCCACAAATTACCACATATGTGGTAATCCATTAAGTACAGAAGTAGTAATTAGGGACCTGGGGACCCAAGTTGATAGCAATCTCTCATTTGACAACCATGTGGCCAAAGTGGTTAGAAAAACATTTTATATATCCCACCTAATCATGAAGGGATTCACATCTAGATCAGGAGAGGTCATCGTGCCTCTTTGCTCATCCCTCATCAGGCCCATAATTGAGTACAATGCCCCTTTTGGGATGCATCTTACCAGACACCTGCAGCAACTGGAAAGACCCCAAAAGTACCTCACCAAGAGGATCAAAGGGCTCAAACAGATGCCATATGCTGCCCGGTTAAAGAAACCCAGCTCTACTCAGTGGCATACCACCTGCTCAGAGGCGATCTGTGCCTGACGTATAAAGCCATGCCCAACCCGGAATTAATGGACATGCTGCACCTCAGAAAATCCAAACCCCATCGAGCTACCCGCTCGAGAGACTTGAACCTCAGCACTGAAATAAATAGGACATGCTGGAGGGACAGATTCATAACCCAGAGGCTCCCTTCACTCTGGAATAAAATCCCAGTCCAGGTTAGGCAGAGTCCCTCATTGACTCTCTTCAAGAGGAATCTTGATGAGTGGATGGGTAGGTTTACCCCGGGTATCACTTCTGTGTCACTGTTAGACAGAGGCACAGTATACTAACCTTGAAAAAGGGCATAGCAAAATTAATTTAAAACGGGTGGCGAAAGCCAAACACACTCTGGCTAGGTTTATAAATGCCCTAGGACAGATAGCCTAGTATGAACCTATGAACCTATACTATCCTGAGACTAGACTGAGTAACCAAGAAAGGTGGTGGGGTTGCTATTCTATATAAATCTAGCTTACAATTAACCACTCATGACTGTAAGCTATCTTTAGACTCCAATGCAGAAATTCTTATCTCCAAACTTCGTCTTAACAATGCCAAATCCATCTATATTATCTGTATGTATTTACTACCTGGTAACAACACTGCCACCATGGAAAATATACTTTGTTGTCTTTCCCAATACCTGCCCCAAGAAACCGTAATCCTAGGCGACACAAACATTGATTGGAACTGCTACTGTGTAGCAGCCTCCCCACAACCCATATTAACCTTTATGAGTATTCACAAACCATTACATCCCCCACCAGGATAAATAAATCTAACAAAAAAGCAAGCTTATTAGACTGGATTCACATAAACCAATCATCCTCACATTTATGATTCTGGAACTCTCCCTGATGATTTAAGTGACCTCTTACTTACCTACATCATCAGACATAAAACCAATACTCCCATTCCAACATTTGTCAAAAACATCAGATCTAAAAAGAACTTTAACCCTGAACTATTTCAAATGGAATTAAGAGCTTGCAACTGGTCTCCCTTACAGCACCTCCCTTTAGATGAAGCCGTTAATTACTTCAATTCTAACTTCCTTGCCATTCTCAACCACCATGCTCAAACCAGATTAATTAGAATTAAAACCAACTCTGCACCATGGCTGTCAAGAGAAACCAAACACAAAATAAATCTTAGAAATAAACTTTGGGCAAAGTAGAGAAAGACTAAAAACCCTGTAGACCAACAAACCTTTAGACAGCTAAGAAATGATACCAAGAAAGCTATAATTTCTAATAAAAGAAACGACTACCTACCATCTCCGCAAGCTAATCAAAACAACCCACAAAATTTTGGACTAGCATTAACCAACTACTCCATCCAGGTCAATCCACTACTCCAAATGCTGAAAATACTGACCACAAAAATCCAGTGAATACAGCCAATGCTTTCAACACCTTTTTTACTAATGCTATCCAAACACTAGCTAGTCAGCTATCACCTAATAACTTCACTCTATCTTCCTATAAATCAACCTCACCCCCTCCTTTTCATATTCAACCTGTCCCAACAACATATAATGTTAAGTTGTCATTCTCGCCTTCATTCTTGTTGGATGGGTTCGGAGCTGATCCTCGGCTCCGACTCTGCCTATATTATAGCTCGAAAGCTATTTTTTACCGGCTCGAGGCAGCCCAATATCCCACAATACCATGCGCTAACTCCCCAGATCTCCTTTTCCGCTTCGCTGCGAGGTTGCCTTTGTTTGCCGGCACAGGTCAGTAAAAGAAATTTAGCAAATTCTTCTAAACTTGAGGTTATTTTTTTTCAGATTAGTTCCCTATCGATATTGTTTTACCTAATTACTTATTAGTAATTTTTTTGTTAAGCCCTACCCACCCCTTTAGTTAAATTTTTATAATTGGGCCTACGGGCTTTAGTTTTTTGTTTACTCTCCCCCTTATTGTGTGTGTGAGTGCTTGTTTTAGTCAGCCCCTTTAACTCCCCCTTGTGTGAAAGTCGAGTGAGTGTGTGTGCTGACTGTGTTACTGTCTTTAGGGTAACAATGTCCAAAGACGCTAAGGTCTCGGGATTCAAGAAGTGTGACAGACGGTCACACTTCTTGCATCTACTCCTTGGGACCTTTGCACCTGCAGGACTCTTGTTCAGTCTGCCACGGATTTAGTTAGTCATGCAGGAGCGTCGTAATAAGCTTATTTTGAGGGGCTTATTGAAGCCCGATGACTCCCCGTCCAAGTCTGGCTCGGGGAAGTCGTCTAAGCCCGCCAAGCCCTCGGCTCCAGTTTCTGAGTCGAGGGCTGGCGAAACTGAGATTGCCCCGACATCGGCTCCAGTCGGAGCCGATGCGATCAAGATTGTATCCGCTCTGAAACCTGTATCGGAGCCGGCATCAGTGCACAAGCGCTCTAGATATCCTTCATTAGAGTCCGTCCGATCGGCTCCAAGATCACCCCTTCTATCAGAGCGGAGTCATAGGAGGAGTCATTCCTCCAGGTCGTCTAGGCTTTCCGACCACGATATCGAGAGGGTGGTTAGTAGACTCATAAAATCTCAGGCACTGGCCCAAATGCTCCAAAGCCCGTCTCACCAGACTGTGGCTCCCTCGGTGCCGCCTTCGATTCCTCCTCCGACTCTCCAGTCTAGTTCGGAGCCAGAGTTTGTCGGAACTGTAACCTTGCCCACGTCGGAGCCAATACTTCCACCTTCGGCTCCGGTGTCGTCGGCTCCGACTTCTTCATTGGTACCGTCCGTGGAGAAGTCCGGGCACCGAGACTCCATTGTCGGCTCCGAGGGGGCGAGTGGCATCGGACCCTTGTCCGACCCTGCTCTCCCTCTCGGAGCGTCGGCTCCGGTTAGTTCGGCCCCGACATCATTCTCGGAGCCTTCTCTGTCTGTGCCGGAGGTGGTTATGGTGTCTTCGGAGCCGGGACTGTCTTCGGTGCCTGATTGGGGGGCTTTCGAGGTGATGAGGAGCGTGCTGGATCCAGTGTCCGCTCCAAGGTTGGGTTCTTCAGCTCCTCCCTTTACAGTGCATGTTACGGTCTCTGGCCATCCTCTTGCAACTGATAGCAGAGATCCAACGCATAGGGTACCCACTTTGGGTGTCTCATCCTCCTCCGAGGCCTCTCCTGAAGCTTCAGGAGAGCCACCTAGGAAAAGAAAGAGCAAGAGGAAGCACGTAGACTCCCCTGAGTCTCTAACCTCGGACACCGACTTGGATGAGTCGGAGGGCTGCCCCAGATCCCCCTCTGAAGATGTCTCCTTTTCAGACATACTAGAGATCCTGAAACAGAGGGGGAATTGGTCCACACTCAAACCCTCCGAGGACGAGTCTGTTTACCTTGATGCCTTTAGATCTCGTCCTTCCACCTCCTGGGTGTCCCCCCCCCCCTTTCGATCCACTGATGGAAGTGGTGGCCAGAAAGGCGTGGGCAGCTCCTGACTCCATGGAACCTACCCCTAGGAGGCCTTCAAAATTTATTTCTGCTCCGGTGGACGAGACATTTCTCACCAAAGGTGTCTCGGTAGATGCTATGGTGGTAGTGGCTGCCACTAAGAAGGAATTAGCTGATCCTTCTGTACCTATTCATCCTCCTAACAGAGTCCAGGACCATGGACAGGTACGGTAAGCGGACATTTGCTTCAGCGACCTTTGCTATGCGATCGCTGAACTATTTGTCATTTCACCCGCCTTCAGAGAGATTTGCTCAAAGAACTGGGTGAAACTGTACAGGATCCTTCTGCTGCGGAGTATCAGGACAAGATTAACTCCCAGCTGGCTACTCTGAATTCCATTGCCAATTCCTCCATGCGGCTTATCTCTTATGCAGCCGATGGAGTGAGTAGGGCCGCAGGCACAGGTGTTGCGTTCATAGGTTCATACTAGGCTATCTGCCCTAGGGCATTTATAAGCCTAGCCAGAATGTGTTTGGCTTTCGCCACCCATTTTAAATTTATTTTGCTATGCCCTTTTTCGAGGTTAGTATACTGTGCCTCTAACAGTGACACAGAAGTGATACCTGGGGTAAACCTACGATCTCCCATCCACTCATCAAGATTCCTCTTGAAGAGAGTCAATGAGGGACTCTGCCTAACCTGGACTGCGATTTTATTCCAGAGTGAAGGGAGCCTCTGGAAGGAATTGCGTTGAGACGTCATGCCTGGATGCGACTCTGTAATTTTGCTGATCCCTTCAAGGCGTCCTTCACCAACACCCCCTTTGATGGTTCAGAATTGTTTGGACCTCAGGTGAAGAATACCCTCACCAGATGCGAGCAAGATGGTAAGACTCTCTCTGCCGTGGGAGTCCACTTTTCCACACCATCTAGACCATACCCCAAAGGTCAGAGGGGTGGAAAGATGTGGTTCCGTAAACCACAGGGAGTCGCGCCCGCCGCACGTGGTGAAATTCCCCCTAGAGGCGGGGGGGGGGACAACAATAGACGCCACCCCAGGGGCAGAGGGGGTCCACAGAACCAGGGTTCCAGGGAGTCCTTCCCTGACCAACCCTTTCAGCATCCCTGAGAAGCTGCCCGACTGTCCACCTTCGGAGGCAGTCGGGGGAAGATTATCTCTGTACCCGGAAGCCTGGCAATCCCTCTCTCAAGACAAATGGGTACAGTTGATTATATCCGAGGGTTACAAAATCCCCTTCATTTCCCCTCCAAACCAATTGCCAAGACCCCTCCCAGACGTACCACCCGGACAAAGGGGTCAGGCACAGCTGGAAATAGAAAAGCTGTTAAAAAAAAAGTGTCATCCAGGCAGTCCCAGCAGACCAGCTAGGATCCGGAATTTACTCCAGGTTCTTTTTGGTACCAAAAAAGACAGGAGACTGGAGAACTATTTTGGATCTCAGCAAACTGAACAAATCTGTGCAGAAGACAAACTTTCGGATGGTAACGCTGCAGTCCATTCTGCCCTTCTTGGGCAGAGACAACTGGATGTGCTCGTTAGACCTACAGGATGCGTACTATCACATAAAGATACACAGGTGCTCCAGGAGGTTTCTCCGCTTTCGGCTGGGAGCCAGTCATTACCAATTCAGAGCCCTGCCCTTTGGTCTCACCACAGCCCCCCGGGTGTTCACCAAATGTGTGGCAGTGGTCACGGCTCACTTGAGACCAAAAGGATTCCAGGTGTTTCCATATTTAGACTGGCTCATTACCGCTACCACCAAGCAGCATCTTATCATAACCAGGGATTACACCATTCACATTTGCAACAGGTAAGGTATTTCCATAAATTTTGCAAATTCCTTCTTGTCACCTTGTCAATGTATAAACTTCATAGGCACCGTGTTAAACACCACAGAAATGTCTGCAACTTTAACACCTCAGAGAGTGATAGATATACGGCAGAATGTCCACCTTCTGATTCAGTCCAACAAAGTTAAAGTCAAGTTAGTACTGAAAACATTGGGCCTCATGGCAGCGGCGATTCCCCTTCTTCCCTTAGCCCGCTTCCACATGAGAATTCTTCAGTGGATGCTTTTCTCTCAGTGGTCCTACCAGCAACTTCCTATGACTCACAACATCTTGATAACCCCGACTTGCAAGAAACACCTCGCCTGGTGGATGGTCTCCCCTCAACTTCTTCAGGGCAGACCCTTTGTTCTTCCCCCTCCAGTTGCCACGGTGACAACGGATGCCTCCCTGATCGGGTGGGGGGGGCATTATCAGGGCAGGACTGTCCAGGGCACGTGGCAATAATTAGAATGCCACCTGCACATAAATGTCCTAGAGATGAGAGCAGTGCTTTTATCGTTGCGAGCCCTTCAGGACTATTCCCACGGGCACTATAGCAGTTCAAACGGACAATATGTCCGTAGTGTGGTACATAAACAAGCGGGGCGGAACAAAGTCCTACCCCCTATGTCGAGAAGCACTCAGACTTTGGCAGTGGGAGATCTCCTCTCAACGGTTTCTGATAGCAACTCACATCCCCGGGAGATCCAACGTCATAGCGGACAGATTGAGCAGAACAATTCTCATGCCTCACGAGTGGTCTCTAAATCAAGCGGTAGTAGAGAGAATTTTCCAGAAGTGGGGCCAGCCTTGCTGTGACCTTTTTGCAACACCTCAAAACAGCAAATGCCTCGACTTCTTCACTCTCTTCCCCCTACCAGGCCACCCCCCCAGAGACGCTCTAGTCCACGATTGGCCTCAGGGTCTTCTATACGCCTTTTCCGTTGATCCCAAAGTTAATTCAGAAAGCAACCGCATTGAGATCCAAAATGATCCTCATTGCTCCTTACTGGCCTCGACAAGTATGGTTTCCGTTCCTGCACCGATACCTTCTGGAACAGCCCTGGCATCTGGAACCGTTTCCAGATCTTTTGACCCATCTGATGGGCAAGCTGCACCAGTCTCTTCAGTCCCTCAACCTCACAGCTTGGTTGCTCCACTTCCAACCATAGCCAGGCTTCCCCTCATTTCTCTTCCTGTCCGTGACATTATTCTTGCCTCCCATAAGTCTAATACCAGAAAGACTTATGTGAGCAAATGGAAGCGTTTTTCTTTCTGGGCACAAGCTAGGTCCTTAGACCCTTTTCATGCTCCAATTCACAAAGTTCTTGATTTTCTGGCAGAGCTTTTTCATGCAGGTTCATCGGCAGCCACTATCAGAGTTCAACTAGCGGCCATTGCCAATTTCCATGTAGGACTTTCGGAAACCAGTATTATGTCCCATAAACTCTGTAAAGCTTTCCTCAAGGGCATTTTCTTACTCAGACCTCCCATTAAGGATCCTCCTCCACAATGGGACCTGAATTTAGTGTTATCTTCACTAATTCTTCCTCCCTTTGAGCCTGCAGCTTCTTGTTCTCTCAAGCTCCTCTCTTGGAAGACTCTGTTTTTGGTGGCTATAACTTCTGCCGGCAGAGTGTCGGAGCTTCAAGCCTTGTCTACCCGTTCCCCTTATTTGGACTTTCATAAAGACAGAGTAGCTCTCAGAACAAACGCTTCCTTTCTACCTAAAGTTTCTTCTGAATCAAATCTGAATCGCACTATTCACTTGCCGGTTTTCTTCCCAAATTATTCAAACCGGGCTGAACAGAAACTACATTCCTTGGATGTTCATCGCCAATTGCGGTATTATCTAGACAGAACAAAACAATTCAGGAAGTCAGAACAGCTCTTCCTTTCTTATGCTGACGGGAAGAAAGGACTTCCAGTTTCAAAGGTAACCCTTTCCAGATGGTTAGCTTCCATCATTACCTTTGTCTACGAGTTGAGACATAAACAACTTCCTTCAAAACCTAAGGCTCATTCAACCAGGGCACTATCAACTTAAACAGCCTTTCAAGCAAGGTTACCTTTAGATGCCATTTGTGCAGCAGCTACTTGGGCTTCTCAACATACCTTTATTACCCATTACAAACTGGATATAGCCTCCAGAAATAGAGCTGACTTTGGTTCCACTGTACTCGGGAGTCTGTTCCGTTGAGCCACCCAGGACCAAGGTGATAGGGATGCTGCCCCATCCAGCAAGAATGAAGGCAAGAATGACAACTTAACATTAAGAAGTTATGTACCTACCAATAACGTTCCATGTTAGTTGTCTTCTTCTCGCCTTCTTTCTTGTGTCCCTCCCTCCTGCCCCCTAGCCTAGACAGACTTGAAGGTTCTGAGATCCTTCTATTTCATGATGTTGCCCGTTTTTCCAAGGTTCCCATATCATGACTACTATTGCCAGGGAGACTGTTTATATATATATATATATATATATATATGTGTATATATATATATATATATATATATATATATATATATATATATATATATTGTTTTTTTGTTGGTAACAAAAAATTCTATGCTATGTGTTAGCTGCCAAACGAGATCTGGGGAGTTGGCGCATGGTATTGTGGGATATAGGGCTGCCTCGAGCCAGTAAAAAATAGCTCTCGAGCTATAGTATATACCGAGTCGGAGCCGAGGATCGGCTCCGAACCCATCCAGCAAGAAAGAAGGTGAGAAGAAGACAACTAACATGGAACGTTATGGTAGGTACATAACTTCTTATTCTAATCCTACTACAGAAACTAAAATCATGCTCTCCCTCAGCAGACTAACTACCTGCTGAATTCCTACAACAATCAGCCAAAGCTACTGCTTATCCCATTTCCATTCTGATCAGTAGAACTGTTACTGAAAGTCATATCCCTAGCTTATGGAAAATTTCCCATATTATCCCCCTCCATAAAGGTGGACATTCCACTGAACTCTCCAACTACCCCCCCCCCCCCATTGCCCTTCTCTCTCATTTGGCAAAGATCATGGAGAAATGCATTCATAGACAATTACTTGACCATCTAACCCAAAATAATTTACTTTCCAACTGTCAACATGGATTCAGACCTTCACATAGCTCTACCACTGCCCTTCTTTCCTTCACGGGTTGTATCAATAAAAACCGCAACCTTAACCAGCTTTCTTCAGCACTATTTATTGACATGTCTAAAGCTTTTGACATGGTAAATCACCAGATTCTCATCAAAATACTTGGATCCCTGTCACTAGATGCATCTTCCACAAAGTGGTTCCAGTCCTACCTATATAAAATACAACAAGCTGTACTATGGCACAAGTCTCTATCCACCCTCCTGCCCATTAACCTTGGCGTCCCTCAAGGGTCCATCCTAGGACCTCTACTTTTTTTCATATTTATTAATGACCTTCATCTTGCCATCCCCAAGCCACATGCATACATTATGCTGATGACTCCACATTGATATGCTCAGCCACTTCCTCTTCTGAACTTCACTCTCTTACCCAGAAAGTATTTAACACAGTTGAACAATGGTTTACACATAGGTGCCTTCTCCGTAACCCCAAAAAAGACTAAACTCCTTCTCTTCTCTCCTACCCAAAAGTCCTCTCCTCTTGATTTCTCAGTTCTCTACCAATAAAACTATGATATCACCAGACCCAACCACCAAACTATTGGGTATCACTATTGACAACAATCTGAACTTTGATATCCATATTAACAATACTATAAAAACTGTCAACAAAAAACTTGTCTCTCTCTATAGGATTAAAACCTTCCTTTTACCTACAGCTAAAACTACTATAGCTCGCACTCATCTAATCTCTACACTTTATGCCTCACCCATTTTTACTAAGCTATCTAAAAATAACCTTAGCAAATTGGAAATGTCCTACAATAGCATTGCCAGATTTGCTACAGGCAACCCATTTAGAACCCACCATTGCATTAATATAAAGCAGCTGGGATGGCTGGAACTACAAAACCTGATTAAATTCCATCAACTATCTGTAGCCCACAACACACTTTGCAAACCTTCCAAAACTCCTATTCTGTCCACTCATCACCCCCTATAAAAATCTGAAATCATTAAGGTCTTCTCACAAACTTCTAGTACATACCTCTAAACCAAACAACAAGGCTTGTGACTCCCTCTTCTCTAATACTGTTGGAAAAGCCTAGAATCTCCTCCCCAGTGAACTTTCCTCACTTCCCTCACTATCACTCTTCAAAAACAAATTGAAAGTGTTCCTCAGAACACACTGGTTATGCCCCTGTACTAAGCCCTGACTAGTCATGTCTCTCTTCATACTTTGCTCTACCTACCCTTTCTACTCATAAACTGTGATTCCTTCCCTATTGACCACAATACCATCTCCCTCTAGAACATCATATATTGTACCAGTATGCTATATTATGCTTGCATTCTGCACTGCTGAATTTACTGTTAATCTGTAATATGCATTGTAAATATGATTTTTGTTTAATTTTGCTTATTTGTTTTCATTGTTCTGTCTTGGAGCTCATCTCCCAGGGCCTCTACTGAAAATGGACATGTATCCAGTTAGACTAGCCCAGTCAACAAATGTAAAATAAAAAATAAAATAATAAATACATACACACCAATTTTTGAGGAAGTATCAATACTTTTTCTTTGCCACCTGTATTTGTTAACATGCTTCCACCTGACCAATCTGACTGAACCAGGTCACAATCTGTTTTTAAAATAAGCTATTCACATTAAGATAGTTATAGTAGAACAATCTCTTTTCAAGAGGCTGATGCCATCTGTTATAATTCACCAGTCTTGTGTAATTACCTTTGTATTAAAAAGTAACCAGGCACAAGCTTTTGAAACTGAATAATGAAGTTTTAAAGAAATCTGGCAACATACCCTGACATTTAAATATACAGATAAATGTACTCCCGCGGAGGGGAATGTTGTATTTTTAGTGGACATTTTCTGCCCGTCATGACCTTGTTCAGGGCAGGATTGTGCACCATGTGGTCAAGCAGGTGCATAAAGAAGTTCTGCATTTTTACTCCTCTGTAAAGAAATCTTTCATTTTTACAGGATATGATCTTTCTGAATTGATGTGCTTACTAATCACCTGTTTGAATTTGCTAGTTTGCCAGCATCGGAAGTTTTGCTAGTTATGTAGAATTTGTTTATGATGGCCATCTTGTCTTGTTCAAGGCTTCTGCTGTTTTACAGCCTGTCAGCTCTACAGAGAAGATTTATACTCCAGGATAGCACATGGGGGATACTACAGGAATACACCACTGTGGTCTTCTTTCTTCAGTTCTTTACTCCAAACTGAAGAGACAGTGCTAGTCACATGACTCACCACAGGATTGCTGATTATATAAAAAAAAACAGTGGCATCCCTCTTAGTAAAGGCATTCCTAGCTGAAATCAGTAAATCTTAGTGTCAATCTCCTGGCAAATCCTCTCATTTCCAAGTGGAGTGACTTGAGAGTACATCAGCCAGCTTTAGCACTTGTCCATAGTTCCTTCTGTAGAATGTTTATTTAGTAGGCCAGTGAACTTGACCACTGGGGCCTCTGTACATTACTTTAACATGTCTGTGACTGAAACAATAATAAGGCAAAAATACAATTTGAAAGAAAATGTACATATACAAATATAGCACTTTACAGTAGTGCCATCCACTGCTATTGAATATAATACAAAAATGGTTACTTTTCAAAAGAACATCTGCAAAAACCACAGTAGAGTGACTTGAAATGAGGTAAAGCTACAGTGGATATAAAAAGTGTACACACCCCTGTTAAAATGCCAGGTTTTTGCAATGTAAAAAATGAGACCACACTAAATCATTTCAAAAGTTTTCCCACCTTTAATGTGACCTATAACCTGTACAATTCAATTGAAAAACAAATCTGTTAGGGGAAAAAATATAAAAAATAAAAAACGGTACAATAAGCTGATTACATAAGTGTGCACACCCTTAAACTAATACTTTGTTGAAGCACCTTTTGATTTAATTACAGCATTCAGTCTTCTTGGGTAGGTGTCTATCAGCATGGTACATCTTGACTTGGCAATATTTGCCCACTCCTCTTTACAAAAGCTCTCCAAATCTGTCAGATTGAGAGGGGCCTGTCTTGTGCACAGCTGTCTTCAGGTCACCCCACAGATTTTTTTTTATTGGATTTAGGTCTTGGGCTTTGGCTAGGCCATTCCAAAACTTTAATTTTCTTCTGGTGAAGCCATTCTTTTGTGATTTGGATATATGCTTGGGGTCATTGTCGTGTTGAAAGGTAAAATTCCTCTTTATCCTCATCTTTCTAGCAGACATCTGAAGGTTTTGGGCCAAAGATGACTGGTATTTGGAAATGTTCATAATTCCCTCCACCTTGACTAAAGTCCCAGTTCCAGCTGAAGAAAAGCAACCCCAAAGCATGATACTTGTCACCCCCATGCTTCACTGTGGGGATGGTGTTCTTTTTGTGATGCAAAGTGTTTTTGCGCCAAACGTACCTTTTTGAATTGTGGCCAAAAAGTTCAACCTTGGTCTCATCAGACCATAATACATTTTCCCACATGCTTTTGGGAAGACAATGTATTGTTTTGCAAATTTTAGCCAGGCCTGGACGTTTTTTCTGTGTAAGAAAAGGCTTCCATCTTGCAACCCTACCCCATAGCCCAGACATATAGAGAATATGGGAGATTGTTGTCACATGTAGTACACAGCCAGTACTTGCCAGACATTCCTGCAGCTCCTCCAGTGTCTCTTGGCAGCCTCCTTAACCAGTTTGTCTTGTATTTTCATCAATTTTGGAGGAACGTCCAGTTCTTTGCAACATCACTGTTGTCCCATATTTTCTCCACTTTTTGATGACTGTCTTCACTGTTCCATGGTATATCCAGTGCTGTGGACATTTTTTTGTACCTTTCTCCTGACTGATACCTTTCAACAATTAGATCCCTCTGATGCTTTGTAAGCTCTCTGTGAACCATGGCTGTTGCTGTAGCAGGCAACTGAGTAAATGTCAGGAAAATCCTAATAGGACAGCTGAACTTTATTTGGGGTTAATCAAAGTCTCTTATTGATGCCAGGTGTGTACCCAAGAAAACTGAATGCTGTAATTTAAATCAAAAGGTCCTTCAACAAAGTATTAGTTTAAGGGTGTGCACACTTATGCAACCAGCTTATTATACGTTTTTTATATTTTTTTCCCCTAACGGATTTTTGTTTTTCAATTGAATTGTACAGGTTATAGGTCATACTAAAAGTGGGAAAAGTTTTGAAATGATTTATTGTGGTCTCATTTTTTTATATCACAAAAACCTGGCATTTTAACAGGAGTGTATACGCGTTTTATATCCACTGTATATCAAACTAAGGAGAAATGATGCAGTACACTAAATATTCACTTACTATTCTAGATTAGGTTGCTCTGGTGGCATAGACGGTTAACTATGGTTCAGGAGACTTGGGTTCAGTTAGCAGCACAAATGACTGAGCAGCAGGGAGGGATGGCCATTACCATCCTGGGGGGAGGGTGGTTCCATGATGGTCTCCTGGAACAATCCCTGTTGGGCATTGGAGATGTCACATGGTAGTAAGTGGTTTAAAGAGGAGACCGGGTTGGACATGGCTGAGCTATTATAGAGGTGGGGAGATGTGCTGCAACTTCCCCATTGCAACACCCACCCCTTGGACATAACCACATTATTGCATGGGAGGGGGGATTGGATAGGGCATAACCGAAAAATCCCCTTAACAGATATGGACAGCTGAGACACCTGCTTTGTCCTTGCATTCCACGACTGGCCCCAGTGGCTTAGAGTAAGTCTGGGGGTGTAATGTGCATAAAGTGGGGATGTTTTTGGTTCTTTGTGAGTCAAGAAGAGAGAGTTAATATAGATGAATATTAGTGGCCCTAGAACTAAGCACCTGGAAACTCTGATTCTACTGAGCAGAGGGACGACTGTGTTTGGGATAGAAATATTTTGAAGAATCTTGCCCTCCATATATTGCGGATGTATTGCAATATCACACCTTACTATATAGGACACAGATTGGATCACATGCTAACTCGAGCTACTTAACCAAATTCTGATCTAGAGCCATTCTATCTCCTTCCTTCCTTCCTTCCTTCCTTCCTTCAGACCAGGCAAGTTTTTAGCTGTGGTGTAAAATATTTTCTGTTTCAACCTCTTCTGCAGCAATTCCAGTTCCTGTCATCTACTCGGCCCCTAGTAAGGAAAAATGATGCAGAT
Organism: Protopterus annectens; assembly: GCF_019279795.1. Taxonomy (NCBI): domain Eukaryota; kingdom Metazoa; phylum Chordata; order Ceratodontiformes; family Protopteridae; genus Protopterus; species Protopterus annectens. The sequence continues at coordinate 526,968,992 of NC_056735.1, read as the reverse complement.
AACTTGGATCATTCCATTAGTAACTGTGCTAGTGAAAATTTCATAGATTTGGCAGATGTTTCTGTAATACAGAAAGAATAACCGTTCAACTGGAGTAGATGTTTACTTCTTAGAATATTTTTTCCTCTTTTTGAATCATTCTCTGACTTGAGCAAGCCCACAGTCAAATGATTTTTGATTGCTTGCTTTTGTTGACCAGGGTATTCTTACTGGACTGCGGTAGCTCCCTTTCAACAGAAGCCTTAGGAGAAAAGCTTAAGTTACAAAATAGGCAGCTTTATACAATAGATAAAAATGTAAAACCTAGTTACAAGATGGACATGCAATAACTGAAAGGCAGATATATACTACAGAGAGACTACAAGTAAAATATAGTCATTGCATATTAATATATGATAAATTGGCATACAAGATGTATTAAAATGTCAATTTATAATTTTACATTTATGGGTAGAAATATGAGGGGATATGTGGGAGATCGGAATAGAAAGCAGAGAAGAGGTGAGGATATGTGAGTAGTTTGTATATTTGCTAGCTGATATAAAGAAAATGAAAGTTGCAGTGCAGCTGCCAGATGGTAGTGAATATGAGATGGAATTTTGTTGGAAGGAAAATTTTATCAGATGAGAAATACAGTAGAAGTGGCAGTAAGGGCAAAGCAATAGAGTACAGAATTTACATTCAGAATATACTTTATTGTGATATATAGGGTTGATGTAATTCAGTAATTCTGCAGGGTTTTTTCCTGATCTGCTGACCAACTGTATATTCCTCATGCTCTAGCATCTTTCTCGGTGGCACAGTGATGTTTGACAAATGTAGAATAAACTTTATACAATTGTGCCTTTCTCACTAATCGTATAAAGATTTTTTGTTATGATTTGGCATGTTTACATTTGTGTGCACCTTGTCAACAACTGACTGTAGACCATTCCCAGTTAAAAAAATACTATGTATACTTAAATGGCACTTAATTGATTGAGTTTGTTCAGTCACAACCAGTGTGACCTCAGTCTGTCCATACAGTTTGGTCTATCATATGCCTCTGTTGCACCTTGAATTATAATGTTGTATTAACTGCTTCTAACGCTCTAAGTTTAACTCTGCTCACTAGAGCAGCTGGTGCTGACGAATTTCCCAAATATAGCCTCTAGTACCTGTACATTTCCAAGGATTTGCCAAATTTATAGAATTTGCAGTGAGCTACATCCAGCTTAATCAGCCAAAATGTGTCATCAGGAACTAAAATTAATCTGACATGTTTGCAACCTCTGTATTTGAACTACATAATGCTCCCTCTAAATAGATATATTAAGAAATTTATGGATCAGTATACATTTAGTTTCTCTGTCTACCTTCACCATAGTTGACACATTCCAGAGGTTCTGTCTGCTTGACTACTGTTCCTGTTGGGTTCATGTGCTTTAATTATTACTGAATTGCAGCCTAGCATACATTGCCACTCTACATTTAACATAAATCCCTGGCACTGTTTCATGTGATACTTGTATGGCATTCAGGTTGTAAATATATTAAGTCTTGAAACAGATCAGCATACCTTTTCAGAATACTTGCACACCTGTGCCAGTTTCTGCAACTTGTACTTCTGTACTTGTAGTGACACTAGCCACAGATACACTTGGAGTTTTTTTCCTACACAGTGGGTTATTTGACTGTAAAATACTGAATTAAACACTTCTTGTTCTGCTATTGACATGCAGCTTTCAAATGCCTTTGTACTTCACTGACTTTAGTACTTCTGAAACACTCAGACTTTCATCTCTAATGGTCTGACGTCCTTCATGCATATTTACACAGTTGTGTGCCTAAGTCTGCTTTTGTATGACTCCAGTATAATCAGATTGTGCATTCTAACTACATGCCACATTTTTAATATTCAGTCTTGTTATGCAGGTTTTTGTTTTTTCTCTGAATTACAGGAACTCCTTTTTTTATGACCAAAGTCAAATAAGCATCTCTGCCAAGCTTATTTGTTCAGTTTAATTAGGTTTGTTCCATTGGTTTCAGTCTGTATCCAGAATAAGACATATTGCCTGCAGTTCAAATGCTACAATTTTGTAGGTAGATTTAGATGGACTAAACCATTATGTTGCAGTCTGTGTCGACTTTAAACATAATCACATTGTCATTAATCCTCCACTTTTCAGAGTAGAACTCAACTTTGCTCTCCTTCGCAGCCTTTATGTGCCCAGGTTGATTGCTCTGTGCTGTTTTCTGTGAATGCACTCTTGGTATGCCTACAAACACGTTACCCTTTGACTGTTTATTTGTTTGAACAACATTAATGTTCTATGATTGCATTTTGCTCTGTTTCAAACACGTTATCTAAATGGTTATGGCCTACACAGTCTAACTGAATTTTGGCTGCACAGTGTGTCATGTCTGACGTCACAGTGATTACCCTAAGTGTAGATTCTAGCTATGAATAATTACCCGGTGCTATCTTGGAAACCATGCTGTTGAGTGCATTTTCATTTCTGCTTTTACGTTTTTGTACATTAGGCTTCATTTTCACTAGTGTTTCATATGCATTCTCATTTAATCCACTTGAGCCATGTCCTATAATGCTTTTAATTTGCATACTCAGCAGTCCACTTGCATGACATAGCAGTGGATGAATGCTGAAGGATTAAAGTATGGGCAAAATACCCATCACACAAGTCTTGGACATTTTTCAGACAGCTCAAAAATGAGTGCTAAGAGGTTACAAGGGAGCACAAAGGTTCTTTTGATGACGAACAAATCTTCAAATCCCTCAAAACCTGTTGGAGTATTAAAAACAAATTGCTGTATCCTGAAAATAACTCTGCCCCTTTTTCCAAATTTGATCTCAACAGAGTAGAGAGATGGTGAAAAATTTAGATATGATTGTGAAAAGTTGGTTCCACTTAATACTCGTCATATTCAAAGCTGTCTCAACAATCCATGTACAGCAATAGATAAATCTCTTCCTGAATTGAGTACTTTTCAGGTTCATGGGTTCTTACTAAACTTATAGTCGAGGAGTCCATTAAGAAGCTCTGTCACATTACCCAGTACTTTTGGGAGACCAACCTTACCCCCCCCCCATTAAATAGATGTTTCACCAAATATCCCAGATGAAATTATGCATACACCCACCCATTTGGCCAGACTGGTTTTAACGATTTCCATGGAAATAACTCTACTTGACATTTAAGGGCAACATATAACAGATATGTAACGGCAGCATATTGCAGGTATGGAGGCAGTATGTTAGAGTAGGCAACTCTCTCCATCTGGTGGTGGTGATGAGGCAGTATAGTATAAGTTTAGGTTTCTAGGGTAAATGTTTGTTTTACTACTGGTTCTGTCTAGGTAAAGAAATTCAAAGTGTATTTGGTCATTCATAGCATGGAATTCTAAGCAGACATCATCCTTCAGGAGCCTGCATAACAGTAAGTAGAGAGGATAGACTAAAGGTACTGATATCCGAGATTTTTTTTGTTGAAGAAATGTTGGTCTGTTAAGTTGGTTTAGGTGCTTAGTGAAGTACTTGCCGAAGGGAGCATTGTATTCAATGATGTGCCTATTAAAGTGAAAAAATAACTTTGTTGGACAGTCAATAAGCTATCTAGCAAGCTATGCACAGGATAGTGTTGAATTGGAAGAATTTGGCAATACCAGCATCAGGAATAGTGTTGAAACCTTGACAGTTTCAGGGAAGGTGGAGTAAGACCATATGTCACCTATATGTGGCCTTTGTAACCCTTTCATTGAAGTCTGTGTTGGAGAGGCATGATCTATCTGTCTTTTATGAATCCAAACTGCTGTGTGTCTAGGGATGTACTGTTGCCCATTTTATTTATTACCTCAGCTATTGTACATTCCATAGCCATGCAAAACTGTACTTGTAAGAATAATAGGGTGAGTAGAGTGACCACCTCTATACAAGAGCACCATAACAGCTGTTCTACACAACTTGGAGATGTAACCAGTAGAGAGACTAGATTGGAGACTAGAGGGAGAGGTTTTTCTAGGTGGGACTTAACACTACTTGTCAGACATTGGATGATATTGTCAGGACCCACAGATCTATATTTTTATTTTGAAAAGTGCTAAAAGGACTTTGTTCAGAGTAATTTTTGGAGGTGAGATGTGACTGTCCTTTGGTAAGAGAAGGTAACACTATTAGAGAGAAGTTTTAATCTTCCTGATGTAGGTGATTTAGACTTGTATTTGAGTTTTGAATTAGCTGTAACCCTAAGTTCATAGCCAACTTCGCATTTATTAATGGTGAGTCTGAGAAACTTTCTTACCAGTTTTAAGCTCCTCTCTAAAGGTTCTTTCTCTGAAGAGTTGGGGTGATGGTCACTCAGATTCTTATAACTTGCTTTAAATTTGTGGGCCATTCCTGTGGTATTGCTTTGAACAGTAACATTCCAGAAACTCCTGGTACTACCCATGCAGAAAGAGGCTAACATTGCACCCTACCATAGAGGAGGCATTTGAATGCAACAGTTTTAGTCATTCTTAAGTTCTTAACGCAATGGCACAAATCCTTGATGAATAATCCACACACAGCTAAGTATATCAGCTCAAGTAATTTGCTAAATCTGAGTATAGTTTCAGGCAGGATTTTTCTCTAAACACAGTACGTCACTATTTATTGACATTTGCTGATTTTGTACAAAATGCATTGAAATGTGGTATATGGCTTCTCCCTGGGTCTGTGTACAGTCACTTCCTTACACTTACGTTATACACCATGGCATGTGGTGTTTCTAGTGCTGTGCTGCACTTACTGTTAGTGCCTGTTTTAAGGCTCGGTCCTTAAAATAAAACCACTTGTAAACTTTTAATATGATATTCCCTCTGCTGTCAATGAAAAGTTGAACTTTGCTCTGGGTGATATCAGTGGTGGGAGTGTGTGCAGCTGTGTCCACAGACATTAAAGGACTTGTCAAAGTGCATGGGTGAGACTCGTCCATTAAAGTTTATAGACACACCGTCTTGCATGTCCTTGAGTGACATCAGCGAGGGATTAAGTAGAATCATGTGGGTGAGTACTTAATAAAAAGCTTTCTCAAATTTTTAAGAAACTCTAATAGGATGAAAAATACATTGCAACACTTAAGCTACAAAGTGCAGCAGTCTATATCAAAAAGTACAGTGACTGTATACTTAAAAGGATTTCTGTACAGCTAGCTGTGATTGTTTTTTGGAAAAGGTATCTGTACTTGACATGCATTTTAAAAATCAGTGTGTATATTGGAGCTGCATAACTGGTATAGTACATAGGTGAGAGAAATTCTCCACAAAGTTCTTGAGTAGCAAAGGAGTTTCCCAAGCCCCATTTATTGTGCCACTCTTTCTGCTTATCCACAAATGTCAGTGTACTACTTTAACAACCTCCTATAAGTCTCCAGTGCTGGTAGCACCACACAACTGTGCGACTGTGAATTACTGTCAAGAGTGAATCACGCAGGAGCCCAGAAAGATTAGGTGTTTTTATTTTATTTTTCTTTCTGAAATGGCTGCAGGACCCACATTTCCTGTTAAATGCCAGGAAAAGTAATTATGTCCTGCAGTAAGCACAAGCATTGTACCTACTCACTCATCAATTTTCACAGAAGGCATTGAAATCCTAGTCCGTATAAGCAAAATACCTAGGGATAAATACCTCATACTGAGGATTAAAGTATGGGCAAAATACCCATCACACAAGTCTTGGACATTTTTCAGACAGCTCAAAAATGAGTGCTAAGAGGTTACAAGGGAGCACAAAGGTTCTTTTGATGACGAACAAATCTTCAAATCCCTCAAAACCTGTTGGAGTATTAAAAACAAATTGCTGTATCCTGAAAATAACTCTGCCCCTTTTTCCAAATTTGATCTCAACAGAGTAGAGAGATGGTGAAAAATTTAGATATGATTGTGAAAAGTTGGTTCCACTTAATACTCGTCATATTCAAAGCTGTCTCAACAATCCATGTACAGCAATAGATAAATCTCTTCCTGAATTGAGTACTTTTCAGGTTCATGGGTTCTTACTAAACTTATAGTCGAGGAGTCCATTAAGAAGCTCTGTCACATTACCCAGTACTTTTGGGAGACCAACCTTACCCCCCCCCCATTAAATAGATGTTTCACCAAATATCCCAGATGAAATTATGCATACACCCACCCATTTGGCCAGACTGGTTTTAACGATTTCCATGGAAATAACTCTACTTGACATTTAAGGGCAACATATAACAGATATGTAACGGCAGCATATTGCAGGTATGGAGGCAGTATGTTAGAGTAGGCAACTCTCTCCATCTGGTGGTGGTGATGAGGCAGTATAGTATAAGTTTAGGTTTCTAGGGTAAATGTTTGTTTTACTACTGGTTCTGTCTAGGTAAAGAAATTCAAAGTGTATTTGGTCATTCATAGCATGGAATTCTAAGCAGACATCATCCTTCAGGAGCCTGCATAACAGTAAGTAGAGAGGATAGACTAAAGGTACTGATATCCGAGATTTTTTTTGTTGAAGAAATGTTGGTCTGTTAAGTTGGTTTAGGTGCTTAGTGAAGTACTTGCCGAAGGGAGCATTGTATTCAATGATGTGCCTATTAAAGTGAAAAAATAACTTTGTTGGACAGTCAATAAGCTATCTAGCAAGCTATGCACAGGATAGTGTTGAATTGGAAGAATTTGGCAATACCAGCATCAGGAATAGTGTTGAAACCTTGACAGTTTCAGGGAAGGTGGAGTAAGACCATATGTCACCTATATGTGGCCTTTGTAACCCTTTCATTGAAGTCTGTGTTGGAGAGGCATGATCTATCTGTCTTTTATGAATCCAAACTGCTGTGTGTCTAGGGATGTACTGTTGCCCATTTTATTTGTTACCTCAGCTATTGTACATTCCATAGCCATGCAAAACTGTACTTGTAAGAATAATAGGGTGAGTAGAGTGACCACCTCTACACAAGAGCACCATAACAGCTGTTCTACACAACTTGGAGATGTAACCAGTAGAGAGACTAGATTGGAGACTAGAGGGAGAGGTTTTTCTAGGTGGGACTTAACACTACTTGTCAGACATTGGATGATATTGTCAGGACCCACAGATCTATATTTTTATTTTGAAAAGTGCTAAAAGGACTTTGTTCAGAGTGATTTTTGGAGGTGAGATGTGACTGTCCTTTGGTAAGAGAAGGTAACACTATTAGAGAGAAGTTTTAATCTTCCTGATGTAGGTGATATCGACTTGTATTTGAGTTTTGAATTAGCTGTTAACCCTAAGTTCATAGCCAACTTTGCATTTATTAATGGTGAGTCTGAGAAACTTTCTTACCAGTTTTAAGCTCCTCTCTAAAGGTTCTTTCTCTGAAGAGTTAGGGTGATGGTCACTCAGATTCTTATAACTTGCTTTAAATTTGTGGGCCATTCCTGTGGTATTGCTTTGAACAGTAACATTCTAGAAACTCCTGGTACTACCCATGCAGATAGAGGCTAACATTGCACCCTACCATAGAGGAGGCATTTGAATGCAACAGTTTTAGTCATTCTTAAGTTCTTAACGCAATGGCACAAATCCTTGATGAATAATCCACACACAGCTAAGTATATCAGCTCAAGTAATTTGCTAAATCTGAGTATAGTTTCAGGCAGGATTTTTCTCTAAACACAGTACGTCACTATTTATTGACATTTGCTGATTTTGTACAAAATGCATTGAAATGTGGTATATGGCTTCTCCCTGGGTCTGTGTACAGTCACTTCCTTACACTTACGTTATACACCATGGCATGTGGTGTTTCTAGTGCTGTGCTGCACTTACTGTTAGTGCCTGTTTTAAGGCTCGGTCCTTAAAATAAAACCACTTGTAAACTTTTAATATGATATTCCCTCTGCTGTCAATGAAAAGTTGAACTTTGCTCTGGGTGATATCAGTGGTGGGAGTGTGTGCAGCTGTGTCCACAGACATTAAAGGACTTGTCAAAGTGCATGGGTGAGACTCGTCCATTAAAGTTTATAGACACACCGCCATGCATGTCCTTGAGTGACATCAGCGAGGGATTAAGTAGAATCATGTGGGTGAGTACTTAATAAAAAGCTTTCTCAAATTTTTAAGAAACTCTAATAGGATGAAAAATACATTGCAACACTTAAGCTACAAAGTGCAGCAGTCTATATCAAAAAGTACAGTGACTGTATACTTAAAAGGATTTCTGTACAGCTAGCTGTGATTGTCTTTTGGAAAAGGTATCTGTACTTGACATGCATTTTAAAAATCAGTGTGTATATTGGAGCTGCATAACTGGTATAGTACATAGGTGAGAGAAATTCTCCACAAAGTTCTTGAGTAGCAAAGGAGTTTCCCAAGCCCCATTTATTGTGCCACTCTTTCTGCTTATCCACAAATGTCAGTGTACTACTTTAACAACCTCCTATAAGTCTCCAGTGCTGGTAGCACCACACAACTGTGCGACTGTGAATTACTGTCAAGAGTGAATCACGCAGGAGCCCAGAAAGATTAGGTGTTTTTATTTTATTTTTCTTTCTGAAATGGCTGCAGGACCCACATTTCCTGTTAAATGCCAGGAAAAGTAATTATGTCCTGCAGTAAGCACAAGCATTGTACCTACTCACTCATCAATTTTCACAGAAGGCATTGAAATCCTAGTCCGTATAAGCAAAATACCTAGGGATAAATACCTCAGGTTTGAAAAAAGGCATGATTTTTAATGAGCTATGTAATGTTGGACTGAGAATGATTGAGTAGATCATAAGTGATGTGTAATGTTTGCAACTAAAATTATGTCAGTATGGTTTTGGGATGTATAATGCTTGCAACTATGATTGTCAGTATGGTTTGTTTTCATTTATATAAATGTATGATTCCGCATGTCTTAACTGATAATTTTATAAAGAAGTTTCTTGTTTAAAAAAAATACTGCCTTCTCCTTAAAAGAACAAGCCAGTGTGATGATCCAAAAAAAAAAATGTATACTAAGCTTTCCTTGAAGTCCAGACTTATTTCTTGACTAGTCTATTGGTCCTTAAAGGCTGCATTATATACATAGGCCTAACTTTATGTAACATAGCCAAAATTGATCAAGTTTAAAACAAAACTGCTATCATTCCCTGTAAGTTAGCTCGTGGGACCTCCATCCTTGTGATAGTTATTAAACTGCCCTTCATTTATGTATAAACCTGGCAGCTATTCATTAAATCATACCTTTCATTTTGTGCTTTTTATGGTCCTGTTCCAGCCTTGTCACTAGTATATACCCATTAGAAAACTGAGATCTGTTTTTTAACAGCCTTTGAAAAAGAAACCTAAGTGAGTTCTGTGCAGCCCTGTTCTGAAATTTTATTGGGCATATCTGCCACCATTTCCCCTCTTCATTTTGATGATTTAGTACAGAGGTATCATACCTGTAAGGCACACTCAAATGTCTGCCACGTATTTACTATTTTTGTTGTCCTAGCATGATACTTGGCATGTGAGGGGAACAAATTAAAGGGGCAGGGTGATAACCCTAGTATCCAAACAGGTGAGCTGCACTGATATAAATACAGATCCAGACAGTACAAAGAGCTACAGACTGAATTTGTCATTACTATTGCCTGAATACATCTACATGGATTCTGTGTCAGTTTAGCTCAGTTCATTTATATATATATATCCCTCCTTGTCTTGCTACAGTCACATATCAAATCAATTTCTGCCATAATTGACAGCCTGTTTTTTGTTTTATTTAACTTTCTCCAACTGCAGCATCACTATCAGTATAGTAAAATGGAATACAATGAACATTTGATGAATGTTGTTTTGATTATTTTATCTTCTGTTGTATGTTATATTTATATTTTGCACAGTGTATAGTGTGCTGCCATAGATGGGTTTGTAAACTGTTTAAGGTTTTTAATCCCAAAAACTTTACATTTCTTCTTTGCTGCAGTTAGCTAATTCGCACTACTAAAACAGTGCTAATTGTACAGTTAGCACCGATTATCAGATTCTCATTTTAATTTCAGTTGTGAAAAAAGCACATGAAAATGTTATTAAAGGTGTGAAATAACATCCAATTGCATTTTACTGTAATACTTTGTACTTATTCAGCTAACTGTTTTGCCTAGCCATTTGCTGATAGTAAAATGGTTAACGTATTGCTAATTTCTCTTCAACTTTAAAACACAGAGAAACCAAATGTGTAGCCCGTTTAACAAAAAATGCCAGTGTAGCAGAACTGCAGTTCAGTTTGTGGTGCTGTGAATGAGAAATGCTTTTTATGGAATGAATACAGCCTAAGACATAAGACTTAGTTTTAGATGGGCTTCTGAGTGAATGACTTCATCAAAATATGTAAACTTAGGGAGGTATTCACAATCCTGGCCTCCATTTGTGTGTAGCAATAATCTGCTAATAGCAGTACTACACTGTATGCAAATACAGTCTGTGTGTATGTGTTCACTCTGACTGTTGAAAAATGCAGCCATGTTGATAAAAATGCCTACTTTAAGTAAAAGCTTAACAAACTTGAGGATGAGCATTAAGGGAAGACATGTGGATAAGGCGCCTTAGACAATGATATATTATTGCAATTCAGAAGTTGTAAATGGACCTGGATTTATGAGTAAGCTGCATATTTATTAACTTGGAATATCTCTAATTATGAAGAAAACTATTTCCGAATTTGCGGACTTTGTAAAATTAAGAAAAATAAAAATTCAGTTAAGATTTAGTAATCTTCTTCAAGAAATGTTTGTCATTTACTGCTCCTGTATATATGGTTAAAGTTCTGAAGGGATCATTGGGGAAATGGTGTCATTTTAGTGTTTCTGCGCACACACTTGAATTACAGAATGAACTGATAAGGAAATACTGTTATTTGAGTATTTGTGCATACTTGGACAAAATGCTGAAGGGATCACTGGAGAAATTAATTTTGGGTTATGTAAGTGCTTGTGCATACATGGTTTGTTGATTGCAAAGTAGTTGCAAAATACAGAATGCTTTTAAGAACAGATATGTGTACACGTTGCACCTGTTAGATTAAGAATTGCAAGAACACTCCATTACCACCATATACCACTTCACAAAATGTATAATTTGCTTGTCATTGTACTTGGTCATTCATGGGCATTGTACATTACTGTAAATGGCCTCTATGAATTGCTAGCTAGCTGTGCTCATTCGCAAACACCACAAATGACCCTTATTTGTACAACAACTTTGAATACTACCCATAGATTTAATAAGCACATAGACTGCTTGGCCTATCAGTTTACCATTTGCACTTCCAAAAAATAGTAAAATTGCCAGTGTAATATGATATCTCAAATCACTTACCGTAATTAAGGCTTAAACTCCCACCTACTGATACCTCTTCTATTCCCTTTGATTTAACCCCTCTGTACTAAAAACACTTGTTACACTAATGCACTGCTAAAGTACTTAAAATTCTAGATCTGTAATGGAATCAATGTCAGCCATTTATATTGAAGCCTCTCTTAAAAGTTATACTAATTTGTTTATAACTGTATGCGACTCTGCAGAGACTCCATACAAGTATAAATGTTTATCTGTTACTGTATAAAATTCCTGTATATTTGTATCAATTTTATAATTATGGATGACTTTCAAGAAGGCCACACTGATAAACAGCTTAAATTTTAGCTCTGCCAGTGTGAAAAAAAGAAACTGAGATAAGGGCCAGTAACTCTGCAAGTTTTAATAAATTCAATTATTAGCTAGTAAGTAAACTCCCCGGATGCCAGAAAAGCAATAAACTTAGCCTGCAACTAGAAAAGGTGAGGAGAAAATACTAACAAGGAAGACTCCTGCAGTTCAGCAAAAAGCAGTTCAAGCTCCAGCTTTGGTGAAGATATGGCTTCCAGTAACCTACAGGAAAAAATAAATCAAATTTGTTTAACTGATTAAAATAAATGAAACACTGAAGGCGTATATGAACTCCTAAAAGGCTAGAACAAATGGAAGAAAATTTAAAGAGATATACAGATGAACTGATAAAACTACAAAAATCAGAGTTTGAAATGAAGACAATGTGGAATAAGTATGAGACTGCTCAAGAAGAGATGTTTCAAAAAATGGTAGAGTTACAGGACAGAGCACGCAGGGAAATCTGGAGATTTTTTGCTTTATCTGAGAAGTTTGAAGAAAGTGACTATATTTTATGCAAACACAAATAAGTAACCATTCTTGTTTTCCCCAGCAGGCTTTAATTGAAAGAGCAGATTGTGTGTTTGCTCCAAACCTGGCCACGAGAAAGCAGCCAAGACCTGTATTGGTAAAGATGGTCATACCAGCAGAAAGAGTTGATCTGGACAAAATTGTGGTAGAAGAGCAATGTATTAAAAACTGGAGATAGTACAGTTTGTGGAAAATGATTATTCAGTGCACACCAGACCGAAGAGAAGCAACTTTATCCCAGCAATGAGGGAATGATGGAGAATCAGGTGTGAGATTCGGGTTGCTCAATCTGGCTGCCTTCGGAATATTTTTTTTTTCCTGGAGGTTCACTCATTTCTTGATGTAGAACAGGCTAAAGAGAAAATGCAATAGTTTGTATAACAAAGTGAGCCATCAAACAGAAAGAGGGATGGTGCTTCTCATTCTTTTGATAATACGGCTCATGGAGAGACTGTGCCAATGAAATCTTGTACAAAGTTCCAAAGGAAAATGCTTGAGAAAAAGAAGCACAAGAGCTGGCTAGAAGAATCAGGAGTTCTTTGGACTTTGAATCAGCGTCTAGGGTTGGGAGATGGAGATAAACAGGAAGACCACCAGTAACACTGAAATTAGTAAAAAAAAAAAAAAAAGACTAAAGCATCGGCCACACTTGTGAAATACAATTTTTTAAGAACAAGTGGAAAGATTGGCCTTTTATTGACGTTACCCTTCTGTGGGACTGAAATTCATATAACCCACTTCATGTCTTTAATGTTTGGAAGTACACTAAAGCGAAAGGAGGAGGAAGAAAAGTAACATAACGTTTAACAGTATTTGTATAAAATATTTAATGCAAATTGTATGTTGTATAGTAAAGCATTTTCAGTTATAATATAGTAAAGATCCTTAAGTAAACAAGTGCATATTTTCTTTTAGTTTTAAGAAATGTAGGCATTACAATATAAAAAAATAAAAGTTGGACAAAAGCATGTTTAATATGCCATAATCTTGAGGTGGGGTATAAAAGTACACAGATTATAATTGTAGAGTTGATATGTTCTCTTACTTTTACATAGGTGAATGGCTGGGTTAAGGTCCTTGGTTTAATTTAATAACATGCTTTTTGTGTAAGCAAGTATTACTTTAAGGCCAATGGTAAATGTTTTCTGAAAGCACATAAATGTTTTTTCCTCATCTGAGATGGGAATGAAAGTAAGTAGGAGTATAGGCTGTAACATGCATCTTAGTAAGGATAACCTTAAAGTTAGGTTAAGTAGTACCTGTGTGTGTGCAGCTGTTGATTTGGGACAGTTCCTATCAGGAGGGTTAAATTTCATTATATAGTTTTGTGAGTTTGTTTTAAGTTAATATGTTCTGAGTTGTTTTGTTCAGGGCCTTACATTAAAACAAGAAGCCTCATAAAATGTGGCATAGGTTCAAATGGAGATGACAAGAAGTGACTGTTTAAAAGATCAATCTGTCAAGCATTAGCTGGTGCATGAAACAAAAGCTGGAAATCGACATTTAAAAAAAGCTGTCATATATAATAAGTGAGAACAATAACTTGCATCTACTAAATGTATTTTGGAATGTGAACGGCCTCACAGATTTAGACCGGTAGGAGTGTTGAATTATATTAAGACCTGCACAGTGCAAATAGCAACACTACAGGATACACATTTGAAAATAAGTGAGCATGTGAATTTGATACAGGAAGGATTTCAGGGTGGATATTCAACAAAATATCAGGGACAAAGGAAATTGTTAGAGCACCAATAGTGATAGAAGAGAGGAAAAAGATAGTAATTTCTGGTAGTAAGGGGCTACTGGTATATATTTGTATTCCACCTAAAACTTCTGTTAAGGAGCTTAAGGAACTTTTGGGGGAAAATAACCTGCTTTCAGCAGGGAAGATTACCTATAGGTGGGAACTGGAACTTTATTTGCAACAGTGAGGATGTATCTGTGGCACACAAGGGGAAAATGTAACAAGAGAGTAGATTTCTGAAGAAATTTATGAAAATATTTGGTATGAAAGGCGTGAATGCAGTAGTAGGAACTCGGAGCATTTTAACTGAAAGCTTTGACATGCATCCAATAATTCCTTCAGATCATGTGTTAACAGCTAAAATAAAAATGTAGGGTAATGAAATAAAAATGAGACCCTGGTACTTACCCACCTATCTGTTGGAGAGGAGTGGATAGTGGAAATTATTCAGGAGTTAAGGAAGACCATATTTTCTTTAGAAGTTGTAGCTAATGTGTGGAATAAAGTGGAATTTAAAAATGGTAGAAAAAAGTGGTTAAGAAGCAAGAAGAATTGTTTGAAGGGGCTGGTGAAGGTTAAAGTATGCAGAATAAGGGGGAATCGCACATAACAAGAAAAGGCGCAACTGCCGAGTGTTAGAGAAAATAAGGGAGTGTCTCGATAATGTGCAAAAGTTTAGAAAGATTGCTGTTAAGTAACTGTTTTTTGACAATGACTTCAGAGCACAGTAACTTGGGTAACAAAGTAGAAAAGGTTATTGCTCATCTTTGGGAGCTTGTAACAAGAACATTAACCAGAGATTCTGTAGCGGTATTAGAGGTATTTCAGAAATTTTATGAAAATTTGTTTAAAGCAGAGGAATGTGGAAATCAAGAAAAGGCATAAATGGAAATATTTAACTATGTCAAGGTTAGAGGAAGATTAGGCTTAACAGTTAAGATGGGAGAAGATGAGAGAAAAATAGTGACATATAATTGATCTTCAGGAAAGTCTCCAGGAGTAGATGGCATACCTGTGGATGTTTGGAAGCTAGGAGGAAAGAAAGTGATTGATTTGGAAGGGTTGATTTAACAGTATTGTAAAAGGAGGGGAACCACCAACATCCTCATTATTACAGTGGTGGTGGCTGTAATACCAAACGACAGTAAAGACCCATCAAACTAAGCTTTGTATAGGCCCATTTCAATTTTAAACCATGATTATGATTTATGACTAAATTAACCGGTGCATCAGGTCCCAGTCGGTTGAGGTGTTCCTAGTGTTCCTACCTCATCTCCCCCTGAAAGGCTTGTAAAAGCATATAGGGTCATTCTGGGAATAACAAGTACGGAAGACCCCCCCCCCCCCACGGAACTTGTTTTAATAAGGTCAGTATCCACTAAAATACCTTTCCACCTGTAATCCTGACAAATTGGGTCCAAAAAAGCACTGGTGAATGTCCCCATAACTCCCGCTTGTAATCTGTTTATGCTGGAAAGCATTAGGTTGGAAGGGTTAGACTTTCCTGTAGCCTTCTTTCTTCCCCAATTAAGGTACAAACAGCATGCTTTCTACTGTTCAATCAGATGAGCGTAGTGTGCTCTGCACCTCCAAACACTGTGTTTCTCAATAAACTAAGTGAAGCAAGTGTGCTACAACTAAGTGAAACAATTGTGCTACAACAGGGAATTGGGAAACGGGGTCTCTGTATTGTAAATTGAGAAGCAGGCAGGGAACTGTGTAGTTTTTAACATTAGGGCCTAGGAACAGAGTATTAGGCATATAAAAAGAAACAACCAAGTGTGCTTGTAACTCATACATGCACATGCTGCCTCTAGGCATCTGCTTTACTGGTTTAGCCTCGCTTCACTTGCTCCGTGCCCCACCCGCCCCTGGTAGTGCTACATTTATATAGTCCACTGGCATGCCCCCTTAATTAGCTAACCAACTACACGTGCTCCTAAAACCCAGCAAACTCCTAGCACAATAATACACCCTCTATCCACATTAAACCCCCACCCATAGCTATTCTATTCTCTCTAATATTTTATCCACCACATACACTCGGTGCAGACCCTACCCTAGTAATTTACTGTAACTACAGCTAAAACACTAATGCTGCTACCCTTAGTACCCCTGCTAATCATTCCTTATCACCTAAGCTCCTATGAATATGTACATAATCTTGAAATCCAGTACACAAACTCACACAAACACCAACCCAGCATTTAATAAGTTTATCCACCACATAACCACCCCCTCTCCTAATTCCTCACCCCTCAGTTACCATCAACTTACTAAATACCGCTACATTAGCTTAAAAACCAAAAGCTATGAACAAAATCATAAACAAATTTTTAAGACTCATAAGCAACTTAAAAATTAATCTTATGAAGGATGGAGACATCCACCTTAACCCTGACCCATCCACAACAGTAGACCCAAGCAACACCACCTAACAATCCAACGTGTACTACCCAGATTGATAGACTTCCAAACTCATTTCTGGTCCGTCATCTCAACATCAGAAGCCTAAACAACAAGATCCATAGCCTACATGGACTCTTAGCTGTTCATTCCCCTGATAATCCTCTGCCTCACAGAAACCTGGCTAAAACCAATAACCAAAGATAACGAAATAACCCCCCACAGTACAACATCCTTAGACTGGACCAGATCTCCAGGAAAGGTGGAGGGGTAGCTGTACTGTACAAGTCTACCCTAACAATAACAAGTGACACCCAACAACCACCCCAGTTTGGCAATGCAGAAATTCTCTTCACCAAACTAATATTACTTAAAAATAAATGCAGATACATTGTTTGCATTTATATTCCACCTGGCAAGAATGATAATACTCTAGAAAATATCTTACACTGGCTAGCATCTAACTATCCCCAGGAAACCATTGTCTTGGGGGACTTTAACATTGATTGGAACACCTGTTCCTCTGAAACTCCCTCCACCCATATAAACCTTCACGGGTTTACTCAAATCATTGCCACCCCCACCAGATTTAGCAAAAATAGAGTCAAAGATAGTATCCTTGATTGGATACTTATTAACAGCCACCCCCAAAAGTACAAGTCTGGTACATTTCCCAATGACCTAAGTGATTACTGCCTTACCTATATTATTAGGCACAAAGCTGACATTCCCAGCCAGCCCACCTTTAACCTTGACAACTTCCAAAATGAACTCAAAGCATGTAATTGGAATGTCTTGAAACCACTCCCATTACAAGAAGCAGTTGAGTACTTCAATACCAGATTTCAGGCTATCCTTAACCACCATGCTCCTACCTGTACCATCCGTGTAAAAGCCACAGTTGCACCGCAGCTATCTAAAGAAACAAAAAACAAAATTAAACTAAGAAACAATGCTTGGGCCAGGTGACATGTTACCAAAGCCCCTATGGACCAAGTAAGATATTGGCAGCCAAGGAATCAGACCAAAAAATCTGTCATTCTAGACAAAAAAAAAATCACTACAGCTTCCTACAGCAAAAATATCAGATAAAACCTCAAAAGTTCTGGGCTGGTATTAACGATCTTTGCCACCCAGGCCGTCCCGCCACTCCTACCCCATCAGCTGCCCTTGATAAATCCCCTGTAGAAATTGCAAACAGTTTCAACTCCTTCTTTACTGAAACTATCCAGTGTCTAGCTACCCATCTCACTCTGTTGGACACAAACACCAGCTCTGGCACATCTAGCCCTGATACACCCAGCACCCAACCCACATTTACCTTTCAAAACCATACCTACCAACCTGATCCGGACATTACTCAAAAAGCTAAAACCTACTACAATAGCTGCCGACCACCTCCCAGCTAAATATCTTCAAAAAGCAGCTGATGCCATAACACTTCTCATTTCTATTCTGATCAACAGATCCATCTCAGCAATATGGAAAATATCACGTTATACCTCTCCATAAAGCAGGAAGTTCCACAGAATTATTTAACTTTAGACCTATAGCCATTCTTTCACCTCTAGCTAAAATCATGGAAAGATGCATACACAAACAAATCATGGACTTTCTTATTCAAAACGGAAAGCTTGCCAACTCTCAGCATGGTTTTAGGCCATTCCACAGTACCACCATGGCTCTTCTATCTTTTCTCTAATGTCATCAATCTTCATCGTAACAACAAACTATCTTCAGCAGTCTTCCTAGATCTCTGAAAAGCTTTCGATATGGCCAACCATCAGCTACTGCTCAATACTCTATATCATCGGTTTAGACCAACACGCAATACAATGATTTCACACCTACCTAAACAGTAGACAGCAGGCTGTCTTATGGCAGAGCAAGCTGTCATCCTAACTTCCTCTAATCCTAGGTGTCCCACAAGGGTCCATACCTAGGTCCCCTTCTTTTCTCTATCTTTATCAATGATGTGTACACCACCATCCCAGGAGCCACCTACATCCAATATGCAGACGACTCAGTGCTAATATGCTCCGCCTCCTCTCCTGCACAACTTCTAACCCACACCCAGACCACTTTCAGCACGGTAGAAACATGGCTAGCTAATCGCCGCCTGCTTCTAAATCCTAACAAAACCAAGCTACTACTTTTCTCCCCTAACCGTAGAATTTCTCCTCCTTCCTTCAACATCAAATCTAGCAATGACACCATTATCTCCCCTGATGACCATACAAAGCTTCTAGGTATAATAATAAACAACCTTAAATTTGATAAACATGTAAACCACACTATTAAGTCAGTCTCTCTACCCTTATGTATGCCTCCCATGTGCTCACCAGCCTATCCAAAACCAATCTCAAATTATCAGGATGTTACAATCATATAGCCAGATTTGCTACTGGCATGATTTTTAGGACCCACCATTGCTAGAACCTCAAAGCACTGGGATGGCTAGAGCATCCTACCCTTCTACAGTTAAATCAGCTTATAGTAGCGCATAAAATACTCAATCAACCTGATAACACCCCTGCCCTCAAAAATATTCTCACCCCTTATAGTGCCCCCAGGCCATTACACTCAGCTGATGAACTATTGATACTGACACAAAAATCCAACAACTCTGCAGGTGATGCTATATTTACCAAACTCAACCAGTAAAATGTGGAATCTACACCCTACTACCGTTACCAAGGAAACCTCACTTACCCCTGTTTAAGAGCACTCAAAAATATCTCTCATGTCATTGGCTCTGCTCTTGTTCTAAACCTGACTAACAACTTCACTAATACATGTCTTGCTACCCAACCTGTTGTTAGCCAAGTATCTATGCCTCATAGCATTTGAATGTCTAAGCATTGTGAATTATGAAATATTATTGTGTTCTATGTTCACTTTTTCTGATACATCTTTGCCAATCAGATGCAAGTCTGCACAGTGTATATTGATATCTGTCTGTATTCTTTGTCTATATTTTTCTAAACATGTCTTCCTGAGTTGTGGCGTATGTACTGTCTCTTTCTTGGTATGTGGAGCTTTTCTCCCTGGGCCTCTGCTGAAAATGGATATATATCCAGAAGGACTATCCTGGTCAACAAATGTAAAATAAATAAATTATGTAGCGTTTGTCTATAATAGCTAAAAGAATGTCAAGGATGTTTACAAAATTGATATTTGTGCATGATTGTGCTTTTGTGGCGGGGAGGCAACCATTTGATAACATTAGAACAGTGATCCAGAAGGAAGCAGAATGTAAGAAAATAATGATTTTGCTGGTGGGTCTTGATGCAGAGAAATCATTCAACAAAATAAGTTGGGATTTTTTGAGTAGGAAAATGGAAGCCTTTGCATTACCTGATAGAGCTCATATAGTCAGAATAGGGGAGTCCACCTTCAACAGCAGAGCTATATAACCATGGTGTTCCAAAGGGATCAGTTCTGGGACCTCTACTGTTTGAAATCTATTCGATGTACAAATAAAAACTAAAGGTCTGTGGCTGACTGTTTGCTGATGACTGCAAATTGGGACCGGTCATAGAATCTCCAAATGATGTCAACATCCTATGAGAGTCTTAAACAAATGATAGGTGTCAAAGTTATGGCCACTCCATGCAAAAAATGTATTGTCATTCCTTTCAGGGAAAGCTATGTTCCTGCTAACTACCACATCATTAGCAACACCTTAAGTGCGCACGCAGTGGTGAGAGACCTGGGCGCACAGGTTGACAGCAACCTTGCCTTTAACTACCATGTCTCCACAGTGGTTCATAGGTTGGTACTAGGCTATCTGCCCTAGGGACTATACAACCCTAGCCATAACAATTCCTTGGCTATTTCTTCCCACAATATTTACTTCCCTGTCGTCCTGTCTAGCAAGGCGACTGACGTGATCCCAGGGGAGAATTTCCTATCCAATCATCAAGGTTCTTTTTGAAGAGGGCCAAGGAGGGGCTCTTCTTGACATGTATGGGCAATCTATTCCAGAGTATGGGGAGACTCTGGGTCAGGAACCTATCCCTCCAGCATGTTTTGTTCATTGTGATGACAAGGTTTAGATCCCTGGAGCGCGTGGCTCTGAGGGATTGGGATTTCTTTAAGTGTAGCATGTTCAACAGCTCTGGGTTTGACATGGCCTTGTATGTTAAGCAAAGATCGCCTCTGAATAGACTATATGTGACAAGGTATAGCTGGAGTTTTTTTAGACAGCATAAGGGCATCTGCTTTAGGCCTGTGATTCTTTTAGTGAGGTATTTCTGCGGCCTTTCCAGTTGTTGCAGATGTCTTGAGAGGCGTTGTATTCTATAATGGGTCTAATGAGGGATGAGCACAGTGGGACAATGACCTCCTTTTTTCTGGATGAAAAGCCCTTAGTGATGAGGTGTGCCACATAGAAGGGTTTCCTGACTGTTGTGGCGATGTGATTATCGAAGGTGAGACCACTGTCCACCTGTGTCCCTAAGTCTCATCACACTTTCGGTGTTTAGTGTACTGCAACCTATGTGGTAATTCACGGGTACATGTTTTTTCACAAAGGGGATATCTATACATTTCTTGACACTGAGCTTGAGCCCATGGCTCTGGCACCAAGCATCTGTTTCTGTAAGGCCCTTTTATAGAATATACACATAATTTGGGGATTCAGTAATGGCTCCCAGTTTGCAGTCATCTGCGAACTTTGTTAGCCAGAGTCCCTTAGGTGTTGGCCTGTACTTCAGAGAAGTAGATGCCAAACAAGACCGGTCCCTGGATTGAACCCTGAGGTACTCCACTTGTCACTTGTCTGGAGCTGGATTTGGAGTCAGCTACTTTTACTGTGTGAGTTCTGTCAGTAAACCAGTTGGTAACCCATCGAGTGACGTAGGGATTAATGGCCAGCTTAGTAATTTTATCTGTGATTCCAGAGTGGGGGATGGTGTTGAATGCCTTGGCGAGGTTCAGATAGGCTTTGTGGACCGCCTTACCCTAATCCACAGCTCTGGAGACCAATTTGAAGAAGTCAGTCAGGTTCAGGAGACGAGATCGGAAAGAAGGGCATTGCCTCCAGAAAAAAATTATAATCTCTCCACTCTTCCCTCATCAGGCCAATAGAGTATGACACCCCTTTTGATATGTACCTTTCTAAGCACCTGCAGCAATTGGAGAAATCACAAAGGTTCCTCACCAGGAAAATTCAAGCAAAGAGGACACTTCATCTGTCCAATGGGCATAGTCTGAAATCACTGTCACTTTATGATGTTTCATACAGACTAGATTTCACATATAGACGTGATATGAATTTTAAAAAAATTTTTGAACTTGGAGGTATGAAAAGTTATACAAGTGGTCATTTGAAATATGGTACATATAAGTGTGGGATGTGTTCTCAATGTAACTTTATAGTAAATGCTCCTTCTATCGAAATTGCTAGTAGGAAAAGACATATTATGAATAAGGTTTATGCTAATTGTAATAGCTCAGGTTTAGTTTACCTAGCTACATGTAAAGTTTGTAATTCATTTTATGTCGGGAAGACTGAACGTAAACTTAAAACGAGAATTTATGAACATTATTATGAGATTAATAAGGCTAATTCTAAAAAGGCATTATTTCGTCATAAGTTGACTTGTCCACAATCTAGTTTTTCTTTTTTTGTCCTTGAAATTGTTCCCAAGGAAATCCGGGGGGGTATGTGGGAGGCAAAACTGGAATACCGGGAACTGTTTTGGCAAATTACTTTAGAGGCCAACAGGAATCCCGGTTTAAATGAAATGTCTATTATACCTGTTATAAAACTTAGATAAGCTAAGCTGTAAAATCAGCAGTGCATGTTATTTCATTTTGGTCCACTAGAGGGTAGTGGTATACTATCCAATATTTATAACATTGGTGGTCTTTTTTAATATGAATGTAAATGTTTTTCTACATTTTTTATATATTTACATTTTATTTTATTTTATCATATATCTTTCATGTGTATTTATTAAGAGTAATTTAGTTTTTTGAAGTAATTCTAGGTGAATATATGTTATTCAAATAACTTTTCAAACTACATCGTAAAGACAATACAATGGGCGTTATAAGTAATATTAGATATCCAATGATCTTCAGTATTCGGAATTGGTCACAGCATTTTAATTATATGAAATTATCTGAAGTGTTTTATACGAAAACGCAGAGTTGTACTGACAGCGTTAATAAATTGTTTTAAACTGTTTACTGTGTTTCTCCAGCTCTCCATCTCTTATTTGGTTGCTTGTTTGGGCTGAATAGTTTCATACAAGGCAATCTCTGATCCTGCATTATTGGAAATGCATATCCGTAAGTCAAATGGTACACTGGTTGCTCGCTCTAAAGACCTTGAACCTGGTACGTAACATTAATAAAACCTGCTGGAGGGACATTTGTCTCCCAGAGGTTACCACACCTTTGGAACAGACTTACACTTCATGACAAACAGAGCACCTCATTGTCCCTTTTCAAACACAATCTGGACGATTGGATAGGTGACTGTAAATTCACCCCAGGGGTTCCAGCTGTGCCCCTCTTGGACAGGGGCTGATCATAGAAATAAGGGTAAGAACTTGGCTAAGCTTGTAAGGGCTCTAGGATACAATGATGTTTATTTGGAGGATATATGAGAAATTGGAGGCAAAAATTAAAATGGGAGGGCTACCTTCTGATAGGTCTGAACAGAGGAAGCAGACAGGGGTGTCCTCTTTCCTCTCTCATATTTAGAACCATTGGTAAAGAATATAAGGGACTCAGAAATTCAAGGATATAATTGGTATGGTAATCAAGAACAAGTTGGCTTTATTTGCAAACTGTGTCATTTTCTGGCTTTATCAGGTACAAAATAATATATCTTTGTTGTGGAACATTCTGAGACCATTTCAAGTTTTTTTTAAGGATGTAAAATTAATGAAGACAAAACAAAGGTTATAGTTGTAAACAACATGCCTACACATGAATTGGTTCAGTAATACCAATGTTTATGGGATGCAATAAAATGAAGTATTTAGGAGTGCGGGTTATAAAGGATTCTGTTATGGCTACTAAGGATGGGTGGGAAGATACTATACAAAAGGCAATACAAAAACTGTTTATGTATAGCAAAGATACAAGCAATGAAAATATTTTAGTCCTTTGCTTTATATATAGGTCAGATGTATTTTTATTAGCCAGAGGGGAAGTTGTGGATAGTAATAGTGTTGGTGGATTTTATCTAGGAGGGGAAGAGGGCAAGGGTCAAATAGGATAAGTTGATCCGTCCAACAGAACAAGTTGGTTTAGTATTATGTGATATAAAGGGATATTTTAGAGCTACACAGTTAAGACTTATGTACATAACACAAGCAGAAAAGCTATAATTTGAAGTGGAAAGGAATGATGAAGAATAAACCAGATATACAAAACAAGCAACCAAATATAAAATGGTACTGCAGCCACTAATGACAAACAATTGAGCACTTTCGTTCTGCTTTACATTACGAAACTTCATAAACTCCATCAGAATTAACAATACATGCATTGTACCCTTTAAAATATTTTTAAAAAATACTATCACGTGGTACCACATCTACCATTCCTATATGAAATAATTAAATAAGTAGGTAACTAAAACCTGTTATAATGAATTCAGCCAAGTAAAATAATCGGTCATAACGTCTAAAAAATATGAATCTGATTTGAATATTTATCTAAAATGTTTAATTCAGCAGGTCAGCCAATGCTTTGATGATGTGAGTTGCAACTGTGCTCATGGTGGAGTGGGAGTGCTCCCATCATTGTCAAGTTTGGGGTTTGCCTTTGAGTCAACAGACTGTTTAACGAAAAATGTTTACTCAACAAATGGATTTTCAGACATGGAAGATAAACAGGTTTGGTTTTCATAATACAGTTTATAATGAAACAGGCCACACTAGTAACTGGTCATTATTTGAGCAATTGAACCTGTTTGATAAGAAATTGAATGCTTTTAAAAAAACGGCAACTTGAGAACACATTTATATATTTGTATTGAAGCCTGGATTGCTCCCAAAGGTCTCCACATTTGGAAATTTCTTAATGGAGTTGTGAAAGGGTCTGATTTTCATTCAGACTTTATTAAATGTTTTGATGAGACTGGATGTGATTTAATGAGAATAATGGTCAAACACAATGAACTACACATTGAGAAGTTCTCAAGGAAGATCGATAATTTAAATGCATCTATACAGAAGAATTTATTGCTTGGCCATTATATTACCAGCTATAATATATTCCTGCATGTGGATAAATTGTGTGATGATATTTTAAAAAGGAAGGTCAGGAAATTCAGCAGACTGTTCCATCTACCAGAAGCAAGGAGCATATCCAGACCTACCATATAGTCAAACAGAGGGTGTGACTCCTATATGGGCCCAATTAGAGTGAATGGGATGAATACATCAGCAGAGTTTATAAGAGATTCACAAGATGGGCTGGCCCCTTTAAGGAACAATGAGTTGAAGAGGTCAGAGAGGATTTCAAACAGTGAGGCATAACCAACTCCAACGTGACGTTCAGCAATTAATTTTACAACCAACAAGGAGCAAAGCCTAAATGGGGCTACTACAAGTGGACCAATTGGGCAAATTAAGTTTTGATGTAAATGGTCGTATGTCTATAATACAAAATAATGGGAAGACTTTATGTACAGTTTGTCAGATAAAAACATTAATACCCAGCATGCAGGCATTCTTTCAAAAGGTCTCTCGTTTATTCAAGCCAGGAGAGCTAACCTGGCTGACACTTCAATTTTCAGGTGAAAAGCTTAAGATCAATTAAATTTACCATTTTAGTTTAACAGTAAGTGTAACAATTAAGGTTCCTGTTGTCCTAAAAGACCAAACATTTTAACCCCCAAGCTAATGTACATGTTAAAGCATCTGATAAAATGGTTGAATTTGATTTTAGAAGAATCATTGGTAAGGAGAGAGATTGTAAGTCCAGTAACATGACTTTTGGTAAAATGTCAGTTAACTTGACATCTGATTCATCTATCTGCATTATGAAACTGGACAAAGGGGGAGGGATGGTTATTATGACAAGCAATGGTTATACTAACTTTATGAATGCTTTATTATTGTAAGATGCATTCATATACAGTTCAAGGAATGAGGTGAACATAAGTTATTCCAAATTAGATTTTATGCTTAATGACATGTTGTTTCAAGGTCAGATTGAGGCTAGTGAATATATGATTTGAAGTAGTTAACTTCAGTTTATCTTCAAACTGTGGGTATTGGGATCCATATCGGATCCAAGCCAGCAACTTTACAAACATCTGCTCCAAGCTCCTCCCCCTTACCCATAGCACACTACCATCTCCTTCCTTCCCTCAGAACTTGTTTGCAGCTTCATGCATCAGCATCGTGATCTCTGCAGCTCTGAGTTTGAGTTTTACTGTAAGTGCTTTTCGGGGTTTGTTTGAGAGAGTTTTCTCAGTTAGTTCCCCTTTCCTCCCCCTAACGCTAGTTCATTGTATTTTGTAAAAAAAAAAAAAAAATAGATATCGTGAGGTAGTTTTTGTGTAGGCCCTTCCCTTAGTATTTGCGTGGTCAGGTAGTGTGTTTGGGTGTCTAGGTGTGGTGATTGTTTTTTTGGGATGTCTGAACAACCAACACCTACTTTTAAAAAATGCACAGTGTGTGGCCATAAGCTTTCACCAGCGTATGGCCACAATCTGTGTTGTTTGCTTGGGAGTAGCACATTTGTCTGCCCAATGCAACATTTGTGCAGGGTTTTATCCAAGGGCCCTTAAAGATGGAAAGACCAAACTTGTGACAAAAGGCCTGCTTCCAGCATCTACCTTGGATTCTTATTCTATGGCCTCAGCTTATTCAACTCCTGCCCAACCCCCCCCCCCCCCTCAGGCTGGGACTCACCCTCTCACTAGACCTGCTGAAGGTGGTGTTGCTAAAGGGAGAGACAAAAAGGGCAAACACAAGGATGCAGAGAGAGAGGGAGAGAGAGAGAAGAAAGGGGATAGGCCCCTTAAACGGTCCCCAGATCAGGAGTACTTCCCTAGCCCACCTTCTAAGGTCTCGCAACCTGTTTCTCTTCTGCTCCAATCCCCCAGGTTTTCCCCAGAGCCTACAGTGCCGAGACCTTCCTCTAGATCCTCCCAGCGGCCAGCCAGATCCGAGTCTGTCACTTCCTCGCACTCTACTCTGAGTCTTTCTGAAATGGATATGGACAGAATGATGAGATTCATTCTGACCCAAATTCAGATGGGAGTCTTGCCAGGCCCCTCTCCCTGTGGAGGGGGGACCTCCATGCCGTTCTTTCACGCAATTTCTCCTTCCCCGATTCGGGCTGCAGTTTCGGGGTATATGGATCTGAGGATCTTTGGAGCTGAGGATTCTGCAGGAGGATTAAGCAGGCTAGCCTGTTTATAGCATTTTCAGTGTTTTCTGTGCGTTTTTCTGCTGTTTCCTGAAAAAAAAAATTCTCTTTTCCCGCCTTTGCTGAACTAGATTAGTCCAGATTTCAGGTTTTGCTGAATTCCGGACTGTGGTATAGCTTCCTGTGTTGCTCATATCCTTACTTGGATAGGAGGAAGCATCTCTGTTCACAAGTGAGAGTGGGGAGCTTTGAGCAGCCTATCTGTCCCTGGAGAAGTGGTCTCATCCCTGAAACTAGTAGCTTATTGGCCGTTTTGGGTCAATTCCTATCTCTTTCACTTTCCCTGCTTTAAAACCCGCATTTGCGTGGTTTTGCGCCAGTATACAACTCTGCACAGCTCCTCGTGGTGTCCTGCAGAGTGATACAGGCAAAAGAGACACCCAAGAGAGACTTTTCCAGATTTAAGTATTTTTTTCTGTTTTTTTTTTTTTTTTTTGCTCCGACTGACTTTTCCCGCCCAAAAAGTGAATTTCTAACTGATCTGTGCTTTAAAAAGTTTAAATTGCATTTGCCTTGTGCTTTTTACAGTTTTTACACTTGTTTTATATCAGTTTAAGTCGTTTTTGTATTGTATAACTGTTGTAGGCTATACACTAAAGTGCTCTAGCCTGTTTATAGCATTTACAGTGTTTTCTGTGTGTTTTTCTGCTGTTTCCTGAAAAAAACAAAAAAAAAAAAAAATTCTTATCTCGCCTTTGCTAAAATAATTAGTCCAGATTTCAGGTTTTGCTGAATTCCAGACTGTGGTATAGTTTCCTGTGTTGCCCATATCCTTACTTGGATAGGAGGAAGCTTCTCTGTTCACCAGTGAGAGTGGGGAGCTTTGAGCAGCGTATCTGTCCCTGGAGGAGTGGTCTCAGCCTTGAAACTAGTAGCTTATTGGCCGTTTTGGTTCAGTTCCTATCTCTTTCAGTTTCCCTGCTTTAAAACCCGCATTTGTGTGGTTTTGCAAGATTTTGCGCATAGCGCAGCACCACTTAAACTATTCCCAGCTCCACAAAGTCTGCTCTTCACTTTTCCCCTTAGAACTGTTCTAAATCTCAAAGTAAGCACTTTATTTTCATTCTAAAGCCCTGCAGTTGCTCGTATAAGTAGTCTTATAAGTAAGCACTAATAAATTAAAGCACTACACCCTCTTATACTCCCTTTAAGTACTTGGCTCCCTATTGGTCCTTTTTGATCAGTCAAAAAGTAGTTCTTTATACTATTCTGGCATGTCCAAAAGTCAGTTTCGGGTTTACTGTCCAGTCCAGCTGGTGAATCTGGGAATCTTGAGGCAATGTTACAACTGCCTTATGTACACAGACCACCCTCTCCTCCTCCCAACAAGCTCAAATATATGTGAGAGATGCAACTATATAGCCAAAATGGAGGCTGAGCTCTCTCAACCCAGTACTGGCGCAGTCAGTCAGGAGGAGAAGGTAACCACACACACTACAAATCCAGTCTCACATAGACCTATCGCAACAGCAAACCAAGCACAAAAACATACTTAGAGGCTCTCAATAAAAATCTGCCCAAGCAGCAGAGACCTCCAAAGCAGACATCCAAGCAACTGCTACCCCACAACAATACCCACGTATCACATAGTTCACAAAGTCAGTGTGCCACACAGTCACAGCCCTTATGGCTAAACACCACACCAAATACACTTGTAATAGGTGACTCTGTTGTCAGACACACTGACGTCCCACTCACCAGGCTGAACAAGGAGAAGGTCACTGTAAGCTGCCTGTCTGGTGCCAGGATCCGCCACATAACACAAGCACTCAGGTCACTCCAAAGCAAGTACAAATATGACTCCGTCATTGTCCATGCTGGTGTGAATGACCTGAGAAGTACCTCCCTGGACTACATGAAAAGAGACATAGAGGAGCTCTCTGATCATGTAGCCCAGGCCGGTATGACCCTGACCGTGGGTAGCATCTTACCCTCACCAAGAATGATGCCACAGTATAAAGACAAAATGATCAATTTTAACAATTGGCTAAAGTATTGGTGTCATTCAAAGGGGATCCAGGGTCTTGTCAGCCTGGGATGACATGCTCGACAAGCCACGTTGCTTCGCTATGGACGGCTTGCACCTGTCACCCCTGGGCTTTCGAATATTGGCTAAGGCTCTTGCCACCCCCATAGTGCCTTTTTTAGGCAAGGCTCAAAAGACAAACCCACCTCCATAGACAACACAAGGAAAAAGAAACTAAGGGTAATGCTGCTCAACGCCAGAAGTCTAAACCTCAAGATGCATGCACTCGAGGCTCTCCTCAGTATGGAGAATATCGATATCTGTGCAGTAACAGAAACCTGGTTCGAGGCTCCCGAGAGCACCCCAGCACTACCAGATTATACCTCATACCATGCTTTTCGGCCCCAAAACTCAGACCGAACCACAAAACGAGGGGGAGTATCCATATTCATCAAAGATGCCCACACCTCCAGGTTAGTGGCACTGCACGAAGCATCGGAGACCATCTATGTGCAACTAACAGTGGGCAAAACTGCCTTTCAGTTTGGAGCCTGCTACAGACCACCCTCCCAAACTCAGGAACCCCACTCAGCATTCCTGAGAACACTGGAGAATACGAAGGTCTCTCCAAACACCATCATACTGGGTGACTTCAACTACCCAAACATAGACTGGGAGCACTACTCAAGCCCCAACACCCTCGTCCAACGGTTCCTAGAATTTATAAACTCAAATGCTATGGAACAACTGGTCACCACTCCCACAAGAGGGGAAAACATATTGGACCTGATCACCACCAACATGGGGACTCTATGCTCCATACCAGAGGTATACCCCTCATTGGTAAGATCTGACCATAAATTAATCTCACTGAACATCCATATCCCGTCCCCACACCCAGCCAAGGAAACCACTTTGAAGAACTTCTTAAAAGCAAACTTCACACTCCTCAAAACCGAGGTGGAATCCTTCAAAGGCTCCGGGCCAGTGGAAAATACGGCCCAAACCGCAGAATCCTTTACAAACACATTCTATGGACACCTACAGGAATGCATGGATCGTGCTATCCAAAATAAAACCAAGACTCACTCCTCCAAAGGCAGGAGACCTGTCTGGTGGACCCCAGCCATAAATAAGCTATACAACAGGAGGAGGAAGCTACTACATGATAGAGCAAAATCCCAAAAAGGGAAGGCATCTCTTATCAGTACTAGCAAGAAACTACGATCCCTCATAAAATCATCTAAGGCCAGCTTCGAAAGAAAAATTGCACAAGACGCTAAAGATAATCACAAGGCTTTCTTTAGTTATGTCAGGAACCTGGGTGGCAACTCCCAGATATGCTCTGAGTTAGTGCAAAATGACAAAAAATACACTGAACCCACAGACATTGCCAACATCCTGGCAGACAGGTTCAGTGCAAACACCCCCCCCTTCCCCCCTAAAAGAGCAAATGTCTATCCCAACAGAGTGTAGCCTCCCTGACATCACAGATGCACAGGTGAGAGCTGCCCTCTCCAAAGCAAAAAACACAGCATCAATGGGACCGGACGGTGTCCTGGGCTGCGTCTTACACGAGCTCCAAGAAGAACTGAACCCTCACCTAAAGTCACTGTTCAATCTCAGCCTTACTACAGGATATGTACCCAAGGAATGGTGTATAGCAACAGTGGTCCCACTCCACAAAGGTGGTGCCACAACAGACCCTGGAAACTATCGCCCTATAAGCCTGACTAGCCTGGTCTGCAAAGCTATGAAGTGTATCATCATGGAACTCATAAACAAAGACATTGGGAACTTCCAAACACTGGATCCTACCCAATTCGGCTTTAAGGGCATATCTTGCCTCTTGAACCTGGTCGACTTCTTTGAAACAGTCACCAAGGCCATAGATGAAGGGAAGGTAGTCCACACAGCCTACCTGGACCTCGCAAAAGCCTTCAACACAATGCCCCATTCGGGCATCATAAATAAGCTCACCAGCTTAAATATCAACCTCTATGTCACAAGATGGGTTGCAAACTGGCTCGGATAGAACTCACATGGTCAGAATTGCATGTGCCATGTCAGACTCTAAACCAGTTACAAGTGGCGTCTGACAAGGCTCAGTCCTTTGACCTCTCTTCAGTAAATATTTCTCTGAGGTACAGGCTAACACGGGAGGACTATGGCTGACCAAGTTCGCAGATGACTGCAAATTGGGTGCCATAATCGACTCTGCGACTGACACAAGCATCCTCCAAAAGGGTCTCAGAGACTGATAACTGGTACCAGAGCCATGGCCTAAAGCTAAATGCCAAAAAGTGCATAGTCATCCCCTTTGGTAAAAACAAAGTGCCCACAAATTACTACATAGATGGTAATCCATTAAGTACGGAAGAAGTAATTAGGGATTTGGGGACACAAGTAGATAGCAATTTCTCCTTTGACAGTCATGTTGCCAAAGTGGTTAGAAAGACCTTCTATATAGCCCACCTTATCACGAAAGGGTTCACATCTAGATCAAGAGAGGTCATTGTGCCCCTCTACTCATCAGGCCCATAACTGAATACAATGCCCCATTTGGGATGTACCTTACCCGACACCTGCAGCAACTGGAAACACCCCAAAAGTACCTCACCAAGAGGATCAAGGGACTCGAACAGATGCCCTACGCAGTTAGGCTAAAGAAACTCCAGCTCTACTCAGTTGCTTACCGCCCACTCAGAGGCGATCTGGGCCTGACGTATAAAGCCATGTCCAAACCAGAATTAATGGACATGCTCCACCTCAGGAAATCCAAATCCCTTAGAGCTACACGCTCCAGGGACTTAAATCTCAGCACAGAAATAAATAGGACATGCTGGAGGGACAGATTCATATCCCAGAGGCTCTCCTCACTCTGGAACAAAATCCCAATCCATGTTAGGCAGAGCCCCTCAATGACCCTCTTCAAGAGAAATCTTGAGTGCATGGAAGATCGTAGGTTTACCCCTGGGATCTCTTCTGTGTCCCTACTAGACAGAGGCACAGTAAACTAACCTTAAAAGGGCTATCTTCTGTGACCTACTATACAGAGGCACAGTCAACTAATCTAAAAGGGTGGCGAAAGCCAAACACACACTGGCTAGGCTTATAAATGCCCTAGGGCAGATAGCCTAGTATCAACCTTGACTCCGGCGATTACCTTGAGTTCCTTGGATCCGAGCAGCTCTCTGGGCCAAGGACGGGGAGTTGGACCCGAGGGGATGAATGTGTCTTCGGGTCCGACTTGTCGGATCCAAGCCGTTCCTTCCTTCAGAGCTGCGGCTACCCTAGCCTCCGTTCCGATCGTCATGACGGACCTGGGGAGAGCTTCCTCCTTGTTGGGCTCTAAGGAGGTGCGCTGTCCACCGGTGTTCAACAAGGTGGAGAGGGTTCTCTCCCAAGGATCAAGACCCCAGCCTATTTCCTTGGATTCTGCCTAGACTCCCTCGGATTCAGTTATGATTCCCTTAATCTTGTCCCAGGGACAGCCCCTGCCAGAGGAGCCCCTGGTGGTTCCCCTGGAGGAACCCCCCACCCGTGGCTCACGAGTCCTCTTCAGAGAGTCCCACTGAGGAGGGTCATGGTAAGCACACGTTCAAAAGCAGGCACTTGGACTCCCCTCAATCCCTTACCGAAGACACTGATTTAGATGGAGAAGGTTACTCCAAGACACCTCTCGGGGATGTCTCCTTTGGCGATGTCATAGAGATCTTTCGCCAGAGGGGAGGTTGGTCAGCCCCAGAACCTTGTACAGATTAATGCATTTCTGGAGGCTTTTGGCACAGGCCCATCTACTTCCTGGGTGGCCCCCTGGCGGATCCTTTAGTGGGTCTTATCACCACGCAGGCATGGAAGGAGCCTGACGCCATAGAGATGATACCTAAGCACCTGGACAAAATTCTCTCTCCACCCTTTGACAGACAGGCATTGGTATGAGGGATTCCCTGTGGATGCTATAGTGATTGCAGCAGCCACCAACAGGGATCTGGCTCAGGAGAGTTCCTCGGTCCACCCTTCAGATAAAGAATCCAGGACAGTGGATCGATTTGGGAAGTGAGTGTATTCTATAGTGACATTTTCCATCCGAGTGCGGAACTAGGCACACGTTCTACGACTGCAGAGAGACCTAGTAACAGAGTTAGCCGAGTCTCCCCCAGAGTCTTTGTCGCAGGAAGACAAGCATCTGTTCTCCGCTAAGATGTCTATTCTGAAATCAGTGTCAAACGCATCCATGTGCCTCCTTTCTCATGCTACGGAAGGAGCAGCTAGGGCGGCTGGGACCAGCGTTGCTATGAGGCGACACGCTTGGCTCAAACTGTCAGTTTGCGGACCCCTTCAAGGTGTCTTTTACGAATGCTCCCTTTGATGATTCTTCTCTCTTTGGGAAGACCATGATGCCCTTGTCCAGAGTGAGAAAGATCGGGAGACTTTGCCATCGGAATCCGCCTCTCTAGCCCTCAAAGTTCCTTTTCCAGGAATCAGAGAGGGCAAAAAAAGATGTGGTTCCGGAAATCGCAGTTTTCTCAGGACTCTAAGGACAACTCATCCCTTAGAGGTAGAGGGGGCATGACAGACGCCGGCCCAGAGGCAGAAGGGGTCCGAGAAACTTTGTGTCTAGGGAGCCCTTCTCGGACAGGCCCACGCAGCAGCCCTGAGAAGTTGCCCGACTGGCCTACTCTGGAGGCAGTCGGGGGAAGATTATCATTGACACCAATGGCATGGGAGTCAATAACTGCAGATCGTTAGGGGCTTCAAATATCCAGAGGTTACACCATCCTGTTTGTTGCCTCTCAGATGTCCCACCTGCTCAAATTGAGTCGGCAGTGCTAGAGGTTTCCAAGCTGCTTCAAAAACGAGCTATCGAACCGGTCCCTACAATTGGTCTGGGTCAGGCATTTACTCCAGGTTCTTTTTGTGCCAATAAAGATGGGGGATTTCAGACCCATTTTGGACCTGTCAACCTTAAACCTGGCTGTCGCCAAACAGAAATTCCGGATGGTCACCCTGCAGTCCATTCTACCTTATCTTCGAGAATGCAACTGGATTTGCTCGGTAGACCTCCAGGATGCTTACTACCATATCAAGATTCACAAAAGCTCCAGGAGATTCTTTTGCTTCTGGCTGGGAGCCAGTCATTTCCAGTTCACAGCCCTACCCTTCGGTCTCATCACAGCCCCCAGGGTGTTTACCAAGGTAGTGGCGCTTCAGGGGATTCAAGTATTCCCTTACCCTAGACTATTGGCTCCTCACCGCTTCCACCAAGCGTCTTCTTTGCCAAGCCAGAGACTTCCTGCATCTTGCAGCCCTGTTAAGGATTATGGTCCAAGTCCACAAGTCACTCTTGAATCCTGTACAGATTTTGGACTTTATCTAGGCATGGCTGGACACCCTTCAGTTGAAAGTCTTCCTAACTCCAGAGAGCGTCCATAGTCTAATGGCTGCTCGTGTATCACTGATTCTTGG
Source organism: Protopterus annectens (assembly GCF_019279795.1). Taxonomy (NCBI): domain Eukaryota; kingdom Metazoa; phylum Chordata; order Ceratodontiformes; family Protopteridae; genus Protopterus; species Protopterus annectens. The sequence continues at coordinate 526,934,807 of NC_056735.1, read as the reverse complement.
CCCCAGGTTACTGAAGGCTGACATTCTCTGAGCCTTGGGCTCAATGGCTGCAGCAATTTCTATCCTCTCCTCTGCATCTCTTCACATGAGTGTCCTACAATGGACTCTAGCCATATAGTGGTCTTGGCTGAATCTCCCCACGGAATACCCAATTTACATCAGCAACGCCTGCAGGGCGTCACTTCTCTGGTGGGTTCAGTCTCTGGAGATTGTAGCAGGACGCCTCTTTGTTCCATCAACAGCCCAAGCCACAGTGACCACGGACGCCTCCCAGCTCGAGTGGGGGGTGGCATTATCTGCGGAGGACAGTCCAAGGCACATGGTCCCAGATCGAGACCAGATTGCACATCAGTGTTCATAGGTTCATAGGTTCATAGGTTTATACTAGGCTATCTGCCCTAAGGCATTTATAAGCCTAGCCCAAATTATTGTGGCTTACGCCACCCCTTATATGAAAAAATACTGTGCCCATTAGTTTGTTGTGCCTCTGTCCAGCAGTGACACAGAGATGATTCCTGGGGTAAACCTACGATCTCCCATCCACAGGTCTAGATTTCTCTTGAACAGTCAGCGAGGTGCTCTGCCTCACATGGACCGGGATTTTATTCCACAGCATAGGGAGTCTCTGAGTGATAAATCTATCCCTCCAGCACGTCCTATTTATATCCGTGCTAAGGTTTAAGTCGCTTGCTCTAGTGGTTTTGGTGGATTTGGATTTTTTGAGGTGGAGCATGTCCATTAATTCCGGGTTGGACATGGCCTTGTATGTCAGGCACATGTCACCTCTGAGCAGACGGTATGCGACTGAATAGAGCTGGAGTTTCTTCAATCTGGCAGCATATGACAGATTTTGGAGTCCCTTTATCCTTTTGGTGAGGAACTTTTGGGGTCTCTCCAATTGCTGCAGATGTCGGGTGAGATGCATCCCGAATGGGGCATTGTACTCGATCATTGGTCTGATAAGTGAAGAGTACAATGACCTCACTAGATCTGGATGTAAATCCCTTCATGTTCAGCTGGGCAATGTAGAAGGTCTTTCTAACCACTTTAGCAACGTGAGTGTCAAAGAAAGGCCACTGTCAACCTGGGTCCCCAGGTCCCTGATAACCTCTTCTGTGCTTAGTGGATTGCCACCTATATGGTAGCTTGGGGTTACCTTGTTTTTCCCGAAGGGTATGACTATACATTTTTGGCGTTTAACTTCAGGCCATGGCTCTGGCACCAGCTATCTGTTTCCGTGAGTCCCTTCTGAAGGATATCCGTGTCCGATGCACTTTCCACTATGGCGCCCAGTTTGCAGTCGTCTGCAAACTTTGTCAGCCAAAGTTCTCCCATGTTGGCCTGTACTTCTGAGAAGTAGATGCCAAACAATAGGGGGCCAAGGACCGAGCCCTGTGGGACACCACTTGTGACCGGCTTGGAGTCTGACACAGCGCCAGCAACTCTAACCCTGTGGGTTCTGTCCTTAAGCCAGTTTGCAACCCATCTTGTGACATATGTGTTTACATTTAAGCTGGTAAGTTTTTCTACAATACCCGAGTGGGGTATTGTGTCCTTTGCAAGGTCAAGGTAGGCTGTATGGACTGCCTTTCCCTCATCAATGGCCTTGGTGACTGTTTCGAAGAAGTCAACCAAGTTCAAAAGGCATGATCTTCCCTTGACAAAGCCAAACTGGGTTGGGTCCAATGTCTGCAAGTCCCCTATATCTTTGTTTATGAGCTCCATTATGATCCTCTCCATAGCTTTGCAGACTAGACTTGTTAAGCTTATGGATTACCAGGGTCCGAGAGGCACCGCCTTTGTGGAGTGGGACCACAGTTGCCGTCGCCACTCCTTGGGCACGTATCCTGTGGTAAGGCTAAGATTAAACAGCTGCCTTATGTGCGGGTTTAATTCCTCATTTAGCTCGTGTAGCACACAGCCGGGGACACCATCCGGTCCCATTGATGCTGTGTTTTAGCTTTAGAGAGCAGCTTTCACCTGCGCATTTGAGATGTCCGGGAGGCTACACTCGGCTGGGATAGTTATCTCTCCTTTAGGGGAGAGGGGTGAAGTTTGCACTGAACCTGTCTGCCAGTATGTTGGCAATGTCTGTGGGTTCAGTGATTTTGTATCATTTTGGACTAATTCTGAGCATATCTGGGAGTTTCCACCCAGGTTCCTAACATAGCTGAAAAAGGCCTTATGATTGTCCTTTGAATCCATGGCAATTTTTCTCTCAAAATTGGCCTTAGTTGATTTTATGAGTGCTCGTATTTTTTACTAATAATGATCAGGGTGACTTCCCTTTTATGGATTTTGTTCTATCATGTAATAGCTTTCTCCTCTTATTGTAAAGTTTGTTAATGGCTGGGGTCCACCAGACTGGACGTTTGCCCTTTGTGGAAAGAGTCTTGGTTTTATTTGGGATTGCCTGATCCATGCAGTCCTGGAGGTGTTCATAGAAGGCATTTGTAAGGGCTTCCGAGCTTGTGTTGTGGTTTCCTCTGGCTCAGGGGCCTTGAAGGATACCACACCAGTCTTGAGTAGTGTGAAGTTTGCTTTAGAGAAGTTCTTCACTATGGTCTCTTTTGCTTGGGGTGGGGGGATGTGGATTTCCAGTGAGATTAGTTTATGATCAGATCTCACCAATGAGGGATATACTTCGTGTGGAGCATTTTGTCCCCATGTTTGTGACAATGAGATCTAGTATATTTTCTCCTCTCGTGGGAACAGTGACTAGCTGTTCCATGGCATTTGAATTTATGAACTCCAGGAACCGTTGGGCTAGAAAGTTAGGGCTTGAGTAATGTTCCCAGTCTATATTCGGGTAGTTGAAGTCACCCAATATGATGGTGTTTGGAGATACATTTATGCCCTCCAGTGTCTTCAGGAAGGCTGTGTGGGGTTCCTGAGTTTGAGAGGGTGGCCTGTAGCATGCTACAATTTGTAGAGCAGTTTTGCCTATGGTTAGTTGCACCTGGATGGTTTCGTGCATTGCCACCAACCTGGAGGTGTGAGTATCCTTTATGAATATGGATACACCCCCCTCCTTTTGTGGTGTGGTCCGGGTTTTGCCGGAACGCATGATATGAGGTAAAACCTAATAGTGCCGGGGTGCTCTCAGGAGCCTTGAACCAGGTTTCAGTTACAGCACAGACATCGATGTTCTCCATACTGAGAAGGGCCTCGAGTGCGTGCATTTTGAGATTTAGACTTCTGGCATTGAGCAGCATTACCCTCAGTTTCTTCCCATTTTTGTTTTCTAGGGTGGTAGGTTTAGAATTTGAGCCTTGCCTAAAAAGGCACTATGGGGTGGCAAGAGCCTTAGCCAATATCCGGAATCCCAGGGTGACAGGTGCAAGCCATCCCTTGCAGCGTGGCTTGTCAAGCATGTCATCCCAGGCAGTCAGACACTGGATCCCCTTTGAATGACACCAGACATTAAGCCAATTGTTAAAGCTGATCATCTTGTCTCTATATTGTGGCATCATTCTTGGTGAAGGAAGGATACTGCTCAGGGTTAGGGTCATACCTGCCTGGGCTACATAATCAGAGAGCTCCTCTATGTCTCTTTTCATGTAGTCCAGGGAGGTACGTCTCAGGTCGTTCACACCAGCATGGACAATGACGGTGTCATATTTGTACTTGCCATGGAGTGACGGCAGTGCTTGTGTTATGTGGCGGATTCTAGCGCCCGATAGGCAGCTTACTCTGACCCTCTCCTTGTTCAGCCTGGTGAGTGGGACGTCAGTGTGTCTGACTATGGAGTCACCTATGACAAGTATGTTTGGTGTTGTATTTGGCCTTAAGGGCTGTGACTGCTTTGCACACTGCTTTTGTGGTTTATGTGTTGCTTGTGGGGTGTCTTGAGGTAGCAGTTGTTTGGGTGTCTGCTTTGGAGGCCTCTGCTGTTTAGGTAAATTTTTACTCAGAGCCTACGAGTATGTCTTTGTGTGTTTATGTGTTTGATTCAGTGGAGTGGTAGCATTATGTGAGGCTGGTTTTGTGGTGTGTGTAGTTGCCTTCTCCTCCTGTCTGGTCTTGCCAGTCCTGAGTTGAGAGAGCTCAGCCTCCAGTTTGGCTAAATAGCTGCATCTCTCACAAGTATTTGTGTTATGTGGGAGGAGGAGAGGGTTGTCTGTGTACATGAGGCAGTTATAACATTGCCTCAAGATTCCCAGATTCACCAGCTGGACCGGAGAGGAGATTGACAACTGACCTTTGGACATGCTAGAATAATATTGGGAAATCCTTAATTGAAAAGTGTAGTGCTTTTAATTTTTAGTGCTGACTTATATAATTGCTTTAGTGAGCAAGTGCCAGGTAACTTGAGTGCAATGTGTTACAAGTAACTAAATGCAAAAACGACAAACAGTAACTTTCTTTCAAGTGAAACAAGGAAATAAGTACAGTAAGCAATGCAGATATCACTAGTGATCCACAGAAGCGCTGAGAAGTTGCGTATTAGGTGGAATTAGCTTCCAGGGAAATAACAAGCAAACAAACAACAAGCATATAAACAAAGCTAGATTCAGTAGGCCTGGATCTAGTCTATGCTAGAGCAAACAAGGTGAACCAATTTCAGTAAGATACAGTTCAAATATTCAGGCACTATAAACCTTTAACCAGAAAATTTCCAGCTCAGAAGGGCAGAGTCCAGCCTCTTCTCCCACAAGAGTGCAGACCACGAACCTTCTTAATGTAAAATAACTGGCCTGAAGCCCAAGTGCCTAAACCAGAACTAATACACTTGGACACTGGGCTCTCAATCAGCAGTTCCCAACTTAGAAGGATGAAAGCTACCTGTCCTGCCACCACAGTGCTTGCCACAAACCTTCCTAATGTAAAACAACTGTTCTGAAGCCCAAGTGCTTAATCCAAAAGACTTGAATGATAGCTACACTTTAATCAAGTTACAACCAAGCAGTAATAAATACCATTGAATACTTTAGAGAATGTCTGGATTAGTGCTCAAGTTACACAAACAAAGCTAGATCCAGCAGGCCCAAATCCAGTCTATGCCACAGCAAACAAGGCGCACCAACTTCAGTAAGGAACAGTTCAGATATGCATGCACTATAAGCCTTTAACCAGAAATTCCCAGCTCAGAAGGGCAGAGTCCAGCCTCTCCTCCCACAAGAGTGCAGACCACGAACCCTCTTAATGTAAAATAACTGGCTTGAAAGCCCAAGTGCTTAAACCAGAATTAATACACTTTTAGAATAACAGACACTGAGCCCTCAATCAGCAGTTCTCAACCTAGAAGGATGTAGGCTACCTGTTCTGCCACAACAGTGCAGACCACAAACCCCTCAGTGCAAAACAACTAACTGGTCCGAAGCCCAAGTGTTTAAACCAAAAGGCTTAGAATGAGTTACACCAAGCAGTAATAAATACAATTGAGTATTTTAAGATGATGCAAAAGTAAAAGAAGTAGGTAAAAACACAAGTACAGTAAAAGCAGATGAAATTTTTTTTTTTCTGAACAAGTGCTGAGATCAAAGAAACAGATTTGAGTGCTGAAACTAGAAAACTGGCTAGTTATAAGAAATAAACAAGCTAGAAGGCTTCCCTCAAACACAGAAGGGCTTGGGGGCTCAGAAGCCTACAAATAGTCTGTACCACTTAAAAGAAAGGCAGGAAATAAGCTTAATTTTTTTTTTCTATTTCCCAGATGCTCTCTTTGTACACAGTAGGAGTGCCTGAAATCAGAATATGATCTCACTGCACTCAGTTGAGTGAGCAAATGAGATGGGCCCAGAGGCAGGCTGAGGGGCGGGCAGTTTCAATGCCACTAAGATTAACACCAAAATAAAAACAGGGTGGGTGGGAATAACTGAAGAGCAGAATAACTTCAGATAAAAATTCCTTCAACACTCCTTCATACACAGTTTAAATCAATTTAAATACTGTATTTTTAAAAAAAAAAAAGGTACTTAAATTCTCTTATACGTCCAGTTGAATATAACCAAGTTTTTAGCTGGCCAAGCTGAAGTTTTAAAGCAGGAATTATTTCACATGCACCAGTTTAAATATGCAAGGACAGGAAGTCAAAGAATGTGGCTACCCCCACACCTGTAATTACTAGCAAATAACAAAATTCAGCCAACACTAGCTTTAGTTCAAGTTACTGAAGAGCAGAATAACTTCAGATAAAAATTCCTTCAACACTCCTTCATACACAGTTTAAATCAATTTAAATACTGTATTTTAAAAAAAAAGTGCAGAAAAGGTACTTAAATTCTCTTATACGTCCAGTTGAATATAACCAAGTTTTTAGCTGGCCAAGCTGAAGTTTTAAAGCAGGAATTATTTCACATGCACCAGTTTAAATATGCAAGGACAGGAAGTCAAAGAATGTGGCTACCCCAACACCTGTAATTACTAGCAAATAACAAAATTCAGCCAACACTAGCTTTAGTTCAAGTTACTGAAGAGCAGAATAACTTCAGATAAAATTCCTTCAACACTCCTTCATACACAGTTTAAATCAATTTAAATACTGTATTTTTAAAAAAAAGTGCAGAAAAAGGTACTTAAATTCTCTTATACGTCCAGTTGAATATAACCAAGTTTTTAGCTGGCCAAGCTGAAGTTTTAAAGCAGGAATTATTTCACATGCACCAGTTTAAATATGCAAGGACAGGAAGTCAAAGAATGTGGCTACCCCCACACCTGTAATTACTAGCAAATAACAAAATTCAGCCAACACTAGCTTTAGTTCAAGTTACTGAAGAGCAGAATAACTTCAGATAAAAATTCCTTCAACACTCCTTCATACACAGTTTAAATCATCTGGAGATGAGAGCAGTGCTTTTAGCATTGCAGGCATTCCATACTGTTCTTCCTCTGGGGACTATTGCAATTCAGTCAAGCAACATGTCAGTTGTCTGGTAAATCAACAGACAAGGAGGAACCACATCTTGCCCTCTGTGTCGTGAGGCCATGAGAGTTTGAGAGTGGGCAATCTCCACCAGTCGGTTTCTGATTGTAACACACATCCCAGGATGCTCCCAACATTTTAGAGGACAAATTGAGTCGGGCTATTCTAATGCCATACAAGTGATCTCTGAAGCAGTCAATAGCTGAGGAGATCTTCCTTGCATGGGGACAGCCTTGCTGTGATCTCTTCGCATCTCCTTCCAACACGAAGTGCAACAAGTTCTTCGCTCTGATTCCCTCAACAGGGGACACCCCCCCTCCAGAGACACTCTAGTCCATGCTTTGGCCTCCCAGGCTCCTGTATGCTTATCCCCCTTTACCACTCATTCCGAATTTCTTCAGAAGGCTTGCTGACTGAGGTGCAAGGTGATCCTCATTGTCCCGTTCTGGCCTCGTAAGGTTTGGTCCCCCTTCCTCTGGTCTTATGTTCTAGCACCTCCTTGGATTCTAGATCCCTGCTTGGATCTCATTTCTCATCCTTCAGGCACCTGTCTGCCCAACCTGGACAGCCTCAAGCTGACAGCTTGGTTGCTCCAGTTCCCTTAATTGCTAGGACTTCTGGCCTTTCGTCTTCAGTGTAAACTATTCTATTGGAAGCTCATAAGTCTTCCACTAGGAAGATTTACCGCAGTAAATGGAAACGATTTTCTATTTGGGCATCTCAGAGAAAGCTGGATCCCTGTACACAGCCCCTGTATCTGTGGTACTTCTTCGCCAGCTTTTTTCAGCAAGGGGCCAGTTCTTCCAATGTGAAAGTGCAACTGGCAGCTATTTCAAATTTCCATGTCAGCGAGAACAGGAATGTCCTGGCCTCTTCTAGATTGTGTAAGGCTTTTCCTTAAAGACACTTTTCTTTTGCGCCCTCCAGTTAAGAACCCTGTTCGTCCTTGGGACCTTACCTTGGTTCTTCAGGCGTTAGTTGCTTTCTACTTTGAACCTGCAGCATCAGCGGATTTAAAGTTTTTATACTGGAAGACAGCCTTTCAAGTGGTTATTACTTCAGCTAGGAGGGTTTCTGAGCTTCAGGCCTGGTCTGCCGTGCTCCCTTACTTGATCTTCCATAAGGACAGGGTTTTTCTCTGCACAAACCCTTCTTTCTTACCAAAAGTGACTTCTGAATCAAACATTAATCAAACAATTAACCTGCCTGTTTTCCTCCCAAATTTTCAAGAACAAGGGTGAATATAAACTGCATTTGCTAAATGTTCATAGACAACTTTTTTTATTTACACAGAAAAAAGCCCTTCCGTAAGTTTGACCAGTTATTTGTGTCCTTTTCTAAGCCCTTTTTGGGTAAGGCCATCTCCAAAGTTTCCTTAGCTAGATGGATTACACTATGTATTTTGCAAATTTATAAAGACAAAGGCTTGTCTCCACCTGGTCCTGTTAAAGCTCATTCTACCAGATCGATGGTGATGTCTGCTGCTTTCTGGTCTAGGGTGTTATTGGATGATATTTGTGTGGCGGCAGCTTGGGCTAACTCGCATACCTTCATTTCTCATAAGTTGGATTTAATCTCCAGAGGGAGAGCATCCTTCGGCTCTGCGGTGCTCAGGAATATCCTTCCATGAGCGCCTCCCAGGGGTTTGAGTAGCTGGGGACTCTGTCCCACAGATTGAAGATAAAATGAAGTTAAGTACTTCAGATAAAGAAGTTATGTACTCACCATAACAAGTCCATCTGAGTAGTTGTACTTCATTTTTCTGCAACCTTCCCCCGAACCTGCTCATGTGATGATCATGTATGGTTTCTTCTAGTTTGAGTTGCTGATTAGTTTGTGTTGCAGCAAACATGATCTGAGGGAAGGCAGGAGATGGTGTGTTATGGGTAAGGGGGAGGAGCTTGGAGCACAGAGCAGATGGTTGTAATGTTGCCCACTTGGCTCCGATATGGATCCGAATACCCACAGGTTGCAGAAAAATGAAGTATAACTACTCTGATGGAACGTTATGATGAGTACATAACTTCTTTTTCAATGACAGACCAGTTTTAGCTACAATGTTTGGTATCCGTAAGATACAGAAATGCCTTGGTAATCCACCATTCAGGCCCATTCTGGGCGCCATAAGATCCGAAACTTATTTTATTGCTAAATGTTTGGATATAATTTTAAAGGAAAGTTTGGGAAGAGTCAAACATGTTTGTAGGGACTCTTGGCAATTTTTAAAGGGACAATTCCAGTCTTTAAAATTAGAGTCCAAGTTAAGCAGACAGAAGTCACACCCACTTCGATACATCACTCCCCCCCCCCCCCCCCCCGTGTCATTTTACTTTTAAATATCCTGTAAATCCACAGTTCCTGTCTTGTTTCTGCTCCCAGGATAAACTAATCTTTGAATTTGTGTTTTCCTCAGACTTGCATTGGACTGGGGAACTATGCCCCCAGCTTCTGGCTCATATTTAAAATAAAGAAAGTTGTGCCAGGGAAAAGGGACATCAGTGTATACTAATTTAAAAATTTTGCATCATTTATGTTTGTACTGATGTACAAGCAGCCCAATCATAAAAAACACTGCTTTTGTTTAGTAGTAGTCAGAAATCAGCACATATCAAACTAGAAGCTGAAAAAGGAACAGGTGCGTCTACTAATGCTCCAATCTTCTGTCACACACTTGCTTTCTGTGGAATTACTAGCAAGTCAGAAAGTCATTTCACCAGGTTATTATTCAAAAATCAGAGTACAATAAGACATGCAAGAGAGAAATATGGTTTCCACTATTGTTTGCTTGACTTGTATGCTTTCTATAGGTAGAAGCCATATCATAAAATTGTTGTAGATGGCCATGATTCACATTACAACAGAATAAAATATGAAATGAAACAAAAAAAAACTCTGCTTACTAATGTTTTAAAAGCCTTGCATTACTGATGTGCTTCCTAGAGCAGCAGCAGTCAGGTCATGAAATGCCTGAAAGGCTCCTTTTCTCAATGGGTAAAATGCACAGATTAAACTAATGAAAGGCTCACAGGGAGAGCTGTTGTCAGTACAACTACAATTTGAGATGTAATTTGGCTAGCACCTTTGAAACTTCCTTCAGGTATGCTTCCCCCACCCCTCTCAGCCAAAGGTGAGCAAACCTGAATGTAAACTAAAAGGATGAATCAAAACAAAAAATCCCTGGGACTGTCCCTTTGTTCCTTGAATGGGTAAACCTTTAGTGAACACTATTTTTGTGACCATAGGTGTGTGTAATTTGTATACAGTCATCCCTCACGATGTAGGAATGACTTGATCTGAGGAGCAACTTACAGCTTTACATGTGTTGGACCAAGATAAAATCAACATAGTAGTAACTTTGATGGAAGTTGTTTTGAAAAATAACTATATATATTTTGAGATACAATTTTTTAAACAAATCACAGGAGTAGCCATGGGAACTGCATGCACCCCAGCCTTTGCTAATCTAGTTATGGCAGAATGAGAACAATAGTTTGTGCGCAAGTGTTTTTAAAAATTCTTGGGACTACTGCACTTGTTTTTTAGATATTTTTATTTTATATAAAGAAACGCATGAGAAGTTGAAAGAGTTTATATGTTATATTCACACTGGAATTTTTTTGAAATTTACGCACACAGTTAATGACAAAATTGTCTTTCTAGATGTGCAGTTAAGACAGAAATAGAGGGAGATACGCATCAAATATTTATAGGAAACCCACATTTTTGAATTCCTATTTATACTTTTCAAGTTGGCATCCACTACATCAGAAGGCGGCTGTAGTTAAGAGGGAGGCAGTCATGCTGGCTAGGGTGGTATCTAATTTGGAGTGTTTGCAAATGAATTTGTTATTGTATTAGATACATTTATCCATAGAGGATGTCCAGAAAATTTGTGGATGGAAATCAAAACCAAACTATGGAATAAAATAGTACATATATGTCATTATTAGCTGGCGGAATTGACAGTAGTGTACAGTTGGATAATACTGGATTTTATTTTCCTAGAAAGATTGATTTAAATTCTTTCTAATGTTATAACAACAAAGTGGGTATGTTAAGTGTGGTAGAATTAACTATGTATTTATACGAAATAAAAATTATTATATTAGAGGACATTTTAACTGTAATTCTAAACAAGTGGTGTATGTTGCTAAGTGTGTCCATTGCCCAGCGATCTGCGTGGCTAAAACGTTGAAGTTTAAAGACAGGATATACGAACACCTACTTGGTATTAGAAAAGGTAAAGCAACTAATGCCCTCAGCAAACGTATTCAAAGACAAGGGTTTGAATTTGTGGTCGTAGATCATAATATAATACAAGATGATAGAGGTCTTATGAAAACACCTGGAGGAAAGTGAGTTAAAATGGCAATTAAGGTTAAAAGCTTCTTGTCCACCAAGATTAAATGAATGTTGCTCTCTCAGTTCGATTTTAAAATTAAAGTACTACAATGGTTAAGGGAACCAGGTTTGATTTATTTTGTCTTCATTTTAATATTAGGATAATATTTCATGGTGTAAATTTTAGTTGGATCTAAATCACTTGGCACCACAGGACCCGGAAGCACGTAAACAAAGGCTTTCAAAATAAGCAGATGAAGAAATCAAACAGCTGCTAGGTCTCCAAAAAGATCCTTTAATGTAACCAGGCAAAGTAAAAATCCACAATATCTTCCAAGCGCTTTCACTCGACCACATGCGAGCTTTCTCAAGGCAAACAACATTGCTGGAAGTTCATTCACATTAAATACTTCCAGAATTATCACATGACTTCCTGTGAACCTTTCTCAACAGGAAAATCACCATCTAAGGACATTCTAAAATACATTCTTATTATCATTAAAAGTAATTCATTTTCTAAAAATAATTCATTTTCTAAAAATGTCTTGGTGACTGAATAGCATAATGAACTTAACATTGAATACAAACTATTAAAATGTGTCATAAAACAATTCTGTAAAATGTTTTTATAGTTTTATAATACAAATAAGTGCAGTAACCCCTTTTAACCATCGGGGGTGAAATCAAAACTCCATTTTAAAACCTAGAGTTACTAACTGGCATTGTAAAACATTTCTTATCTGAGTTGCCAATGTATAACATTCCATATATCATATTATAAAATCTTATAGATTCAAAAGTGAATAAAACAATAGATGTCATGTTCTGCTAAACTGTGTTATAGACGAGCTTGTCTCAATTTCAAAACACTAGTGATGTTGAGGGTGTCATTCAGACCTGGGTATCTAGTAGCGTCTAACCAGAGCTGCCAAAATAGCTCACGGTATTCTAATTTTGACTCCCAACTACCCCCTCTTATATCCGGTTGTACCTGTTCCAACACCATAAACTTTGTCCATGTCCTTACACGTCAAGGAGTGTTTATAAAAGGCATTACTTTCCTTCCTTACATTGATGTCATTGAAGTGTTCGTAAACCCTTCTCCTAAACACCCTTTTGGTTTTCCCAATGTAAAAAGCATGGCACGTAACACAGCAACCAAGATAGACCACACCCTTGGATCCACAGTTAAAATGTTTGTTGGAACGGAACTTAAATCTTCTAGAGGGAAGGTAGTAGGACCCCGAATTTAGCATAGCGTGACATTGCTTGCACATCCCACAGGGATAAGTGCCTAATTTCTTTCTATTGTGATTCTGTGGATCCTCTAACCTAATATCTAAAAGTTCTTTAGGGAATGTTATTTTCTTGTGATTTGTAGTGTTAGAGGTTATGAAATTCAATGTTATGGGTTTTAGATGTTTTGAGTTTTAGTTGTTCTGGTCTCAGTGTTATGAAATTAGATGTTATGGGTTTTAGATGTTTTGAAATAGACCCGATTTTAGTTGTATACTTAATTAAATCTTTCATATAGGATTGGTAGATGTTATTACATGTGACAGTTTGAAATATTTAAACAGGTACAATGAATGGATTGTAAATTCTGATAAATCAGAACAAAAGCAGAACAAAATCACTTAATTTTTAAAGCTTATTGGAGTTAGTCTGCAGTACCATTTTTGTAATGATGACGCAGTGGGGGAAATTCAAGCAGAAAGGAGAGTATGAGATTTTGGATGCAGATCCTTAAGGGGAACAGCAGCCATACAGAATACTATACTCGTACAGTAGCAGAAAGTATTCTAAGAGCTAAGCCACCATGAAAATGGAGGAAGGAGATTTTGTTGATAGGCATAACAGTAATTAGGGGTACAGAGAATAGATGAGGGGGGGCTTGAATTTACTGGAGAAAAGTGGCAAAGGCACCCAGGTACTGAGAGCAAATAATGGGAGAGGGAAGGTAATCAAAGAGGTGGAGGTCAAGAAGACATTTGGACTGCAGTCTAGATAATTTCTTTCCCTATTCAAGATTGATGTCAGAGTATAGACAAAATAAAGGATTAGGGAAATACTAAGTGAAAGACCTGCTCTGGTACAGCTTTTAATTTAATCTAAAACAGAAGATGCTGTTAAAGGGATAATTAGTAGGGGATGTACAATGTTGCACAATAACTATAGGAATTGAGATTGGGAAGAGAAATTTGATAAACAGTTCACAAGAAAACAATGGGAGGACGTATGTACGACTCCCAGATATGCAAAAAGTATGGGAAGATATATGTATGCCTCCCAAATATTTGCTTGGAAGGGTTTGCATAGGTATTTTTGCATCCCAAACAAACTCCAAATAGTTTTTCCTCTGGTAAATGGCAAGTGTTGAGGTGTGATGGGGAAGAACGAGGTAACTGGGATAGTATGTTTGTGGAGTGTAATGAGTTAACAGGCTTTAAAAATTCCTTGGAGTTCTCTTCAAATATATTGGGAGAGCTTATGGGTGCAACTAAGGAAATATTTTTTTGAGCAGGGATACTGGATCTGAATTAACTAGACATAGTAAGGCCTTAAGTTTATTTCTGGTGGCTTCCATAAAAGCAGTTACTAGAAAACAGGAATCAAAGTTTAAACCAACTGTATTTAAAGTAGTGCGAATTATAAAAGATAAAAGAACTGGAAGTGGAATTTTTTGAAAAGGGTAGGAGTAAATTAAAAAAAATGGAAACTGAACAGTTTGTGCAGAGTAATGTTTTGGAAGAGGAGTGAAGTTTAAGGGAAGGCAGGAATTCAGCAATTTATGTAATGTTGGATTGACAATAAATGTATGTTGAGGTGTAATATTTTTATCTGTAAATGTGTTGTGTTTTTTCTTTTATGTAAATGTATGTTTTCTTTTATATAAATTTATACTTGCCTGTGTCCTAAGTAATAATTCAATAAGGGTGTTTAATGTATGATTATGTACTTTATTCTAGCTGTATATCTCTCTAATTGCCAAACTTAGTTTTCCTGGGCTGAGATAGTGACCGGTCATTTGTGATTAGTGCTCTATATCCATTTACAACTTTAAGTAAATTAAAATAAATGTTTCCCTAATTGTTGGATGGATAAATTGAAGATCTTAACTACCAGATATTTTTTGCTTTCTTTTTCACTCTGGTAAACCTTTGCCTAGGATGCAGTGTATTAGCCAACAATTTCAGATTTTCCAGGCAGTATGAAAATAAAACCTTTTTCTTTTGTGTGTATGTATATATATATATATATATATATATATGTGTGTGTGTGTGTGTGGGGGGGGGGGTGAGGGGAGGGGTTATAGTATCCGATAACTGAAGTACAAACATCAAACATGACTTGAAATTGCCTCAGTCATGTCAGCACTATGGTCAGAGATGTACAACAGCATTCAGAGAATAATGTGACAACTCTAGCCAGAAAAGTGCCATACTGCTAAATGCTACTTTATACAATTTATACATGCAGACATGCACACACACATTTATTTGTTTGTCTTTTGCTAACCAGGTTAGCCCAACTGGGCTGGTGGCCTATTTTTAGTGGAGTCCCAAGGAGAAAAGCTCTATACACAGACAGGAATAAAGTTGCATTCAAGTGATATGCATACATTCATGCCACAATGGAAAATTAAGAAATGCATACATAGTAAGATGAATACATAATTTCCTGTTGCATGAATATACATAGTTAACAAATTATAAAATTTAGCATAAAGAACAGTTTAAAAAATTAGGATTTGCAAATGGGGCATCAGAAGGAAACTGTCTAAACTTAATCAAGTTGGTAGAGAGGGAGAAGAGTTACAAAGTAGAAGGGTAAAAATAAAAGGAGGAAGTATAGGAGTCTAGAGTGAAATAGTCATAAGAAGAGAGAAGAGGGGGGTGGGGGGAGTACAGTAGTTGAGGAATAGAAGGAGATGGGGTTTAAGTATTAAGTTGCTCAATGGTGTAGCTAAGGTACTACAACATTAGTTATATTTATTTATTGACATTTGTCATATTTAGATATATTACAGTAAAGTGAGAAGAAAAAAATGATTATAGTCAGATTAATGGGCGGGTGTTGAGGTAGGATGGGTGACAGGTGCTGGAGGGAGTGTTTGGAAGGTGGATTTTCAGTTCTCTTTTGAAATGGATCAGAGATTGGATAGCACATAGATTAGTTGGGAGTTTATTCCAAGTTTGAGCTAAGGAGTAAAGTAATCTACCTATTATTTTGTTAGGTCGGTAGTGTTAAGCAGCATTTGATCCATACTACAGAGAGAGAGAAAGTTTGTATAGGAATGGGTAGGGTGAACAGAGGAGAATAGTCTGCAGGTTTGTAAAGGTGGGAATGTGTCATCTGTAGTTGTGAAAGCTGGAGTAGCTGAGGGAGTTCAAAACACTGCAGTTGGGTAAGGGCAATGCAGTTATGGGATTTGTAAGGGGAGTTGCTTGCAAATCTTGCTGTCTTGTTACAAGTTTCTTCAAGTTTGGTTAAACTATTTGTTTGTAGGTGGCGTATAGTAGGCAGGGGAGGATGTAGTTTTGAGCAAGTGAGGTCCTAGAGGTGATGGATAAGAATTTTTTAGTTCTATACAGTAAGTTTTTCATTTTTTATTTTTTTATGGAGTGTTTGTTATGGTAGTCAAATTTCAGTCGATCGTCAGTTGTAATTCCTAGAAGTTTGGTGTGAGTCAGCATGAATGATAGTGTCATAAAGGGCAGAGACACTGAAAGAGGTTTTAAACTCGGACATAGATTTTGGAAGGAAAAGAAGCAAATTAGTTTTCTTTGTGTTAAGGATAAGTTGATTATTGATTAACCAGTGTTTAATGGTGTCAAAGGAAGTCTGTGTGAGGGTGTGAAGTTCATTAGGGCTGTCAGAGGGTAATTAAAGTCGTCAGCATACTGGATCAGTGAAGAGGTACAACAGGTGGAGCGAAGATTGTTAGTAAAAATGTTGGAGAAGGGAGCCTAGAATGGATCCTTGGAGAAACCTGTTTGGAG
Organism: Protopterus annectens; assembly: GCF_019279795.1. Lineage (NCBI taxonomy): Eukaryota > Metazoa > Chordata > Ceratodontiformes > Protopteridae > Protopterus > Protopterus annectens. Next base: position 526,918,598 of record NC_056735.1, on the reverse strand, counting down.
AAACCTGTTTGGATAGTTAAGAAAGGCAAGCAGGAGGACTGCCATCTAAGAGATGGCAGTCTGTTGTTAAGGTAACTAGAGAGTAGCAGACATAGAGAGGTTAAGTTCAGTTGGTTTATTAAGGAGGTCAAGGAATAGACATGATGATACCAGTTTATCTGTTGCCTCTGCTATAGTCTTGGTGAAGGATAGAAGAGCTGTGATGGGGCCTAAATCTGTGTTGAAAGATGGTGAGGAGATTTTCCTGAAATGTTGAATTTGCCTTTGAATGCATTTCTGAAGAATTTGAGAGGGGGAGAGGGTGGCTATAGGACGGAAATTGGAAGGGTCAGTGGAGTTGCCTCCTTTGTGCAGGGGAATAGTATAAAAGGATTCCCAAATTTGTGGGACTAAGGATTCTTTGATAGAACAGTTAATAAGAATTGAGATGGGATATGCTGTGGAACTGGCTGCTAGTTTTAGAAATTGAAGGGGTAGGTTGTCGAAAGAAGAACAGAGTTTAAGTTTCTGTAAAAGGGATTTTATATAGGTAGTAGAGAAAGGTTTCAGTGAGAAGGCTGTGTGGAGATGGGTTAGAGGGGAGGGGGTGGAGGGGTTGTGATTGGATATTGTTAGGGGGAGTTTGTGAATAGAGTCTGAAGTAATTGTTTAGTAGTAGAGTGGCTGTTTTGAGAGTTTTATTGAGGAATGGGTTAGGGGTAGAGGGTTTCCGTGGATGGAGAATGTTCATGGTGTACCAACATTTCTTAGGGTTTGAAGTGTGGGTGGATTGGGCTTCTTGACAGAATTTTTTCTGGTTATGGATAGTGATTTTTGTAGTAAGGTTTCTTAGTTCTTTGAATATAAGGAAGAGAGAAACCAATTTTGACTTTATCCATTGTTTCCACGTACTGTTTCTAGGTTTCATAGTGGAGAGGGTGTCTTTAGAGAGCCAGGGTGCAGGATTAAGCTTGATCCCAATTTTCCTTATGGGTGCTATGTTTAGGAAAGGATTAAACTCAAGGACATCATTTAGAGGAAGGGTGTACAGGTTAGACCAATTGACAAAGGAAAGTTGGTTGATGAAAGTTTATATTAAAGTTGGACAAGTTACGTCAGTCTCTATACGGATGGGTTTTTGGGTTTTTAGAAGGCAGTCTTAGTATTGATATAGGGAGGTGATCACTAAAGGAGTCAGGTAAAGTGGTGGGAGTATGGTAATGATTAGGGTTGGAAGTTAAGATCCAATCAAGAATCGAGCTGGAGTTTTTATTTAAGTAGGTGAGAGTAGTAGTAATTTGACTGAAACCAAGCAGGTTATAATACTAAGGGTAGGAGAGTGGGGGGATAGTTTATTCCGGTCAGTATTTTGGGAGGATGGCCTAATGGTTAAGGTGTTTGCCTCACAAACAACAAGGTACTTGGTTTGAATCTCACAGGGGATAATTGGCTAGGCTTAAAATGGCTCGCAAGGGCAGTTAGCCTAGTACTAATCTATGAACCTAGTATGATTGTCTGATAGGAATGATCCTGGGAGATCCAGGATAAAATAAATTCAAGAATTGGAATATTGTTACCAGGAGGTATATAGATGCCATGGCAAATTTATGTGTGTGGGTTAAGGTGACAGTTAAGATATGTTCAGCAGGGGAGAAGTAAGGAAAGGGTAGAGGGAGGAGGAGATGTTAAGCTGTTCTAAGTACATAACACCTCCCCCCTTTTTCTGGAAAGCCTGTCTTCCAGAAAATG
>NC_056735.1:526834370-526911870 GCF_019279795.1 Protopterus annectens | reverse complement strand
CTTGGAGACTGCATATGTCTTTGTTTATGAGAGCCATAATAATACGCTCCATGGCTTTACAGATCAGACTTTTCAAACTAATGGGGCGATGGCTTCCAGAATGATTAGCAGCACCATCTAACCTACATAGTTAATTCTGATCTGCATTCCACTTTTCAAACTCCACCCAACTCCAAAGACTATCTCTACTTCAAATTCCCTTTCCCACTCCTTACCTATTTTAACTCCTTCTCTGTCTTCCCACATCTTTACTGCCCCTTTCCTCTTGCCCTGGCCATACTCTGTATTCCTATTCCATGCAACCTACCTTTTAACTATAACTTCACCATTCCTGTTGCTAGTCTCCTTTTTTCTCCCTTCAACTGAAAATCTTTCACTGTAACTCAGCACATCCCTACTTACTCTTAATCTGACATTCTATCACAAGCTATATTCTCTAGCTTCTTACCTACCACTATGTCTCCTCTACTCAAATCCTTTTCACATATATCACACTTTTCACCATTGCTATAACCACCCTAACCTTACCTTATTATGTCACCTTCTTTGAAAATATCTCCTTACATAAACACAATTTTCACCTCCAACAAACTTTACCAACCTCTTCTATCCACACACACTATCACAGCAACATAACCTGTTCCTCCACCTATCTACTACCAAAATTCCACAGAAAAACTCATATATCTTTCTACTTAAACAAAACATATCATTATAACTCAACTAAAATCCCAAATTCCACTTAGATTCTCAGCATAATCTCCTCCTACATGGTGATATTCATCCTAACCCTGGTCCCAATACTAATTCTAACTTCAATCTAAACAATATTACTTCTCCAACTCCATTGCCATGTACTAAAACAGCCAACTCCTTCTAATTGCTCACCTTAATATTAGAAGTATAAATAACAAAACTCACCACCTTCATGCACTCTTGCACCTACACTCATTCGACATTCTATGTCTTACAGAAACCTGGCTAAAACCCTCTACTCCAGACCATGAAATCACCCCACCAGGCTATAATATTCTTAGAAGCGACCGTATAAAGAAGAAAGGAGGAGGCGTTGCCATTATCTATAAATCTAATCTCAAAGTCACACCCTATAATGAACTTCCCTCACTAGACTCCAAAACCGAAATACTGTCTATCAAACTTCAAATTAACAACAACAAATCAATATATCTAATCTGTATGTACATTCCCCCAGGAAATAATATCCATATTCTAGAAAACTTACTTAGTTCACTCTCCAATCAGCTACCCCAGGAAACTATTATCCTTGGGGACTTTAACATTGACTGGATAACCTGTTCATCCCAGCACCCTACTAGTCATATAAACCTCTATGGGTTCTCACAATTAATTACCTCTCCAACTAGAATCCATAAACCGAATAAAAAAGAAACTACTCTTGACTGGATCCTTACAAATAACCATACTAACATTTACACCCCAGGAACACTTCCCGATAATATTAGTGACCATATGCTCACTTATGTTAGTAGACAAAAATTGCATATCCCAATTACCCATAACATCAAGATATCCCGCTCTAATAAATCCTTCAACCCAGACAACTTTCTGACAGAATTGAAAGCATGTGACTGGTCCCCACTGACTAGCCTTGAACTAAATGAAGCAGTGTCCTACTTCAATACTCACTTTCTACATATCCTTAATGATCATGCTCCCATTCGCTCTACTAGAATAAAATCTAAATCAGCACCTTGGCTCACTAAACAAACTAAGCAAAAAATGCACCTAAGGAATAAAATCTGGGCTAAATGGAGAGCTACTAAAAGTATGTCAGATCACCTACTCTTCAAACAGTTAAGAAATGCTACTAAAAAAGAGACTCTTAAAGACAAAAAGGAATATTATCTCCACCTTCAACAAACAAGTCAACACACCCCTCAAAAATTCTGGTCAGGTATTAACAAACTTCTTAAACCAGGACATTCTACTACTCCTACCCCATCTGGCTTTGACCTCGACAATTCCTCCCAGATTCCTTTAACAAGTATTTTACAGAAACCATTCAAGCCCTAGCGAATTCATTACCCACATCTACTACTAGCTGCCCTAATACCTCCAGAGCCTTAACTGATACCTTTCACATTCAACCTGTTGCTACATCTCTTATTTATAAGCTTCTCAAAAAACTTAAACCTTGCACCCCATCTGCTGACCAACTTCCATCAGAATACCTACAAACTGCCGCTGAAGCCATAGATTATCCCATATCCATACTTATTAACAGAACTATCTCTGAAGGAAAAATTCCTTCCATATGGAAAATATCTCATATAATTCCTCTACACAAAGGGGGCTCCTCTACTGAACTCTCAAACTTTCGCCCTATTGCCTTACTCTCCCCATTAGCTAAGATTATGGAAAGATGTATACACAAACAACTTCTTAACTTCCTTCTGCAAAACAATCTTCTAGCTAATTGTCAACATGGCTTTAGACCTTCTCACAGCACCACAACTGCCCTCCTTTCCTTCTCTGACGCTATAAATAATAATAGGAACAAAAATCTTTTCTCATCAGCACTATTCCTAGACCTGTCAAAAGCCTTTGATATGGTTAATCATAATATTCTCCTTGACAAGCTACATCACTATTCTCTTGGTTCACAAGCTCTTCAATGGTTTAGGAGTTATCTCCAAAACAGGCAACAAGCAGTGCTATGGGATAACAACCTTTCTTCCTTACTCCCAGTAAACATTGGGGTTCCACAAGGCTCAATCTTAGGTCCCCTTCTTTTTTCTTTATCAATGACCTGCACTTGAACATCCCCCAAGCCATCTGTATTCAATATGCTGATGACTCAACTCTAATCTGCGCTACTAATAATGTTTCCTCCCTCCAGTCCCTTACCCAAGCAGTCTTCCATAACGTAGAGAGATGGTTTATGGAACACTCCCTCCTTCTCAATGCCAAGAAAACAAAACTTCTTCTCTTTACTCCTACACAATCTCCAACTCCTTTCTTCACTATCTCCTCAAATAATGCAACCTGTATTAACCCAGATATGACCACTCGCCTGTTAGGTGTTACTATTGACAACCATCTTAATTTTGATGACCATATTAATAATACCATTAAATCAGTTAACAAAAAGATAGGTTCTCTACAGAATTAAACCCTTTCTTACCCCTGCAGCCAGAAAAACCTTGGCCCAGACCCATCTGATCTCTTCCCTTTTCTATGCCTCTGCTATATATACAAACTTATCTAAATCCAACCTTACCAAACTATCCACCTGTTACAATAGTATAACTAGATTCATTACTGCTAACCCCTTCAGAACTCATCACTGTCACAACCTCAAGCAACTAGACTGGTTAGAGCTAAATAACCATATACTCTATCAACAGCTACTTATCACTCATAAGTCTCTTTACTACCCTGATGCTACCCCTAGCCTCAAAAAACTAATTTCACCATATAAAAACCTATCCACACTACGCTCTGCTAATAAACTCCTTGTGGCCTTAAATAAATCATATAATAAAGCTGGGGATGCATTATTCTCTAACTCTGTCGGGAAATTCTGGAATCAACTCCCTTATGAAATAACTAACCTTGACTCTACATCCCACTTCAAAAGACACATCAAAGAATATCTAAAATCCCAGTGGTTATGCCCTTGTGCTAACCCTGACTGAAATGATTTCATTATTTCCCAAGTTCTCCCCTCTCCCCTTATGAGTCCTCGAATAATAGGTTTAATTATTGACTGTTTTATCCTTGATACTGACTCTACCTTAGCATTCTAGTTTATTGTCACATATGTTTTTCCGACCTGTGTACTGCTTATCTATCTTTTATTTAATCTAACTTCAGAATATTCTATATCACGTATTTTACTTTTATCTGACTTTTTCTCTATTGACATACTCTTGTCAGTGTTAGTTTTTCGTAAATTGCTATATAAGTCTACACTGGTACTTTTGTATTATGTTTATTTTGTTTTTTTGTAACAATTGTATTATTTCGTGTATTTGGAGCTTTTCTCCCCGGGCCTCTACTGAAAACGGATGTATGTCCAGTTAGACTAGCCCGGTCAACAAATGTAAAATAAAAATAAAAATAAAAATAAATAAATAAATAAAATAATCTTTGTTCAAGGGGATGACAATGGCAGTTCTCCACTCTACTGGAATGAAGCCTGTACTTGGGCTGTCGTTGAATAGGGTGCTCAATGGCGAAGGCAGTTCTTGCTGAAGAGCGTGCAGAATACAACCTGGTATACTATCAGATCCCATGGAAGCTGAGTTCTTGGCCTTAGGGCCTTTAACACTTGATCTACAGAGAGATAAGATGCAGGACAAGTATTTGGTGTGTCCAAAGGGCCTTTGAAGGGAGACTGGGGTGAAGTTTGCACTGAATCGATCTGCTAGTAAGTTGGCCAAGTCAACAGGGTCAGTGTAAGTGATACTGTTAAGTACTAATTAGGAACAAACATGGGCTTTGCCATGGAGGTTCCTGACATAACTGAAGAAGGCTTTGTGTTTTTTCTTTGTTTCAGAGGCTAGTTTCGATTCATTGCTGGCTTTGGAGGTTTTCATTAGTGATCTAATTTGCTTGTTGAGACTAAGGAGGGAAGCTTTCCCATTTGGAATTTGTTCTTTTTTACACTTGGACAAAAGTTTCTTCCTGTTATAAAGCTTGTTGATAGAGGATGTCTACCAAACAGGTATTTGTTTCCTTGAAGAGCAGGTTTTAGTTCTGTTGGGTATGGCCGAGTCCATGCAGTTGTGCAGGTGCTTGTATACTGCATTGGCGTACTGTTCAGCATAGTTGTCTGCATCCTCTGACAGGGGCAGTGGTGTGAAGCTACATATACCCTCCTTTAGGAAGTTGTCTGTTTTTGAGAAGTTTTTTAGTTTGATTATAGCCGGAGGGGGATAGAAACTTTGAATGAGACAGTCCAATATGATCTCACCAGGGAAGAACATACTATGGGAGTGGTGCATCAGTCACCCATGTTAGTGAAAACCAAGTCCAGAATGTTATCCCCCCTTATGGGGGATGAGATGAGCTGGTCTAGTGCATTAGAATTGAAGTCAAGGAATCGTTCTGCGAATGCATTAGTGCAGGAATAGTTCACCCATTCTATGTTGGGGTAGTTGAAGTCACCAAGGATCAGGAGGATGGAGGCAAGTAGATCCAGGTAAGAGGATCGAGTGTCTTGAGGCATGGAGGGTGGTCTATAGCTGGCTTATAACTTAGATGGGTGTCTTGCCAACTGTCAATTGCACCTGGAGTAGTTCAGTGCGTTTTGCTGGCAGACCAGTCTAGAGGTGTGCCTGTCCTTAATGAAGATGGACTCCACCACCCTTAGTCTTCCTGACCTGATTTTGGGGCCAGAATGTGTGGAATGAGGTACACCCTAATAAGGCAGGGGTGCTCTCCGTAGCTCTGAACCAGGTTTCCACGACCGCACAGGCACTGGCATCTTCCAGTGCAAGAAGAGCCTCCAGTGAGTGGATTTTCAGATTAAGGCTCCTAGCGTGTTTAGCAGCATGACCCTCAGTTTGCTTTTTGACAGATCTTTTATGTTGAAAGATTTGTCTTTGGGACCTTGCATAAAAAAGGCACAATGGGGGGAGGCGAGAGCCTTGGCCAGGATCCGGAATCCAAGTGCTGACAGGTGGAGGCCATCTCTAGCAAAGCAACGAGGCCGGTCAACCATGTCGTCCGAGGCAGACAGATACTGGATTCTCATACATTCCAGATTGTAGCCTTCCAGAATTACACAGCTTCATTGTGAATATATTGGTACATTAAAGGTCTCTAGTATTCTGTTTCAGTAGTTACCACTGTACAAGTCTAACAATTCAAAATAAGCAGGGCATGAGTTTTGGACTAGGTTAAGTCTCTGAATAAAATTTCAGAAACTGTTAACATTTGGTCAGGCTGTCTAATCACTATATAACTTCACGCAGGAAAAAAAGCTTTAATTTATTTTTTATATCTGTTCTTGAAAATGCTATGGGATAACAACCTGTGTCTGTGAAACTTCTAATTTCCCATATTTGGAAACACATTTTATTTGGAGGTGGGTAACTGTTGCATACAAGAATGAAAGTTTGTTGCTGAATTGATGCTATTCTGTGGAGGTGTATCCTTTCCATTTACGCTCCAGATGGTGTTCCAGTGGTCTGTGTTGGTGGAAAGTGAACCAAGGAATGCTAAGAGCTTACTTCTCATGTGAAACCGATTGTACCTTGACATCTGTAATACAGTTTGCTATTCTGAAGGCAAGATATAGGGCCAAATTTCAAAAGACCTCTCAGTGTAAGTGCCTTTACTGCAGTGTAATACATAAGAGTAAGTCACTTACAGTGAGAGGGTTGGTGGGTTAAGGCATTTACCTCATAATCACAAGCTACAGGGTTTGATGCTCACCTTGGAAAGGTTACTCAACTAGGCTTAAATAGCCCACAAGGGGCAGCTAGCCTAGTGTGTAATTATTAACATGGGCAGTCAGCACTAAGTGCAGTCTTTGGTATTGACTAGTACCTCTGCGGTATTACATTGGGTTGAAATGGCTGTGCTTAACATAACCTCCAGTAGCCTAGTAATCTCCTATGATCCTGAGAGGGAGCGATTAAGATTGAACTCTATCAAATTAGCTGAGCTACTTTCTGGAAGTTCATTGATTTACCATAAAAATTGCAAACATTGAGAAACAGTTTAAAAAAACAAAATAATTATTTTTGTCAATGGAAAGTCACAGAAATACTTTGTTAGACCAGAGTTTGCACTTTTGTCAGTAGAAAACTGAAAGTGTGTTCTATAATGGAACTTTTCATTGCTGAATGGCATTTTGTTTTCCCCAGGCTAGTGCTCTGTTCAGTTTTTGAGAATGTGCGTCCTCTAGATATATATACATATATTGTACATATACACACACACACACACACACACACACACACACACACACACACACACACACACACACACACACACACACACACAGTCTTCCTACAGTTTGGATAAGTGTAGCATGCTTGTAAAAAATATAAACAGTATTTAAAATACCTAAAATAAGTGTCAAACTTGCTCCGTGCTTATATTTCTGGATACCTCCAATACTGCCTTATTTCAGATTCATTCCAGTTTCTGAGCCAATAGAAATGGTTCCTCACTACCTAAACAGCATGGGGATCTCCTTTTTAAATGACTTTTTCTACCTGGTCACCTTACCCTTTTTTAAAAAGCTCGTAATGCCAGAATGTTTTGAAAAATAGCCTGGTGATCATAGTAAGCCAATTTCTTCTCTCTCTTTTTTTTTTTTCCTGCAATGCAACTTGAAAGGACTCGGCATTTTAAAAAAGTAAAATATTTCAGTTTTTTTTTTCTTTTCCCAGGTTGGGGGTGGGGGGTCTGCAGCCAGTACCATAAGGCACCCCTGCCAATTGCTTTAAATTTCTAATTCTGAAAACCAAGAATTAAGATTTTATGATGTGAAAATATCATCATGAGATATGAACTTGTGTATGTTTCTGGCAAATGAAATTAAAGGCATTTTGATTAAGTGATCTTTGCTGGAGACAAAACAAACTGCAATTAGCAAAACATTAAGTTGTCCTAAACTGCAAAACTTAATATTGTCACTGCGTAGTTAATGCTGTGTCTTATTGCAGAAGGAAAGAGAGCCCCCTTTAAATTCATCCATAATGGGTTCTGTAATATGGGGACATTGAGTGTTGATTGTAACATAATAATGAGCAGTTGACATGGTCACAGAAGAAATGTTGTCTAGATGCTTCGTTTTATCTTCATTATTTTTAGCAAAGTCTTGACATAGCCTCAGGTTGTTATAGAATAAACCAGATTATACTAGGGAGCCTTTTTTATGTGCTGACTAAAGTAGAGTTAGCAGTGGGAAAGCAACTGATCTTGAGTGTAATAAATGCATATACAGTTTATGCATCTGTCATGGATGTAATTTTGTTGACTCGAGAATGTTTAGTTGATGACAAATGTTCTGCTTTTGCACTATGCTTTACTCCCCATTTCCACCGCTTCCACTGCTGGCTGCATTTTTTATTTTTATTTTTTTGCATTACTTTTCTTGTATAGTGTTTGTGTCACTAGCAGACCTGTGCCCTAATTAGTTACAGAACTGCTCTTGTGATCCAAAAGAGAGGTGATAAATTTAACAGAGGCTACTTAAAGTTTAGTTTTCTTTTAGTCAAATGAGATGCAGCAGTGCAAATCCTAGCTTACTTTTTTCAGTCTGAGCCCTTCGTTAGTCGTAAGAGCAACTCAGAATATGATTTCTTGCAGTTTCACTATTATGCTGTTCAGTGGATGAGAAACATGTTCTATAGAAATAAACATGCAAACACAAATAAAGAATTATCTTGTCCGATAACGTACTAAGGAGTTCCGGCTCCTCAGGAATAGCACTGCCCTATTCTTTGACCTACATTATTTTGTCTTCTACCAGTAAATTTAATGTGCAGTTTCTTTGGAAAACAAACAAAAAAATGATTACCTCTGAAAATCTCTTGCTTCAGGTTGCAAAAGAGTTCTCCGAGATGGTGTCATACAACAAAAACCTGCAACATATATTGCACAGTGTAATACAAAGAGTAACTTTGTGATTGACAAAAAAAGACTGAATTGTTCATTGAATATATTGTGCTGTAGCCTTCCTAAAAAAGTGTGACTTTGTTTTACATTACACTCAATGGCATAGTTTGCAAAGAAAACTTTTGTTTGAAAGAGTATTTTTATAGGTTTATAGGGTCATAGATTAGTACTAGGCTAACTGCCCTTGCGAGCCATTTTAAGCCTAGCCAATTATCCCTTGTGAGATTCAAACCCTGTACCTTGTGTTTGTAAGGCAAACACCTTAACCATTAGGCCACCCTCCCAACCCTATGTACACTGACAACCCCCTCCTCTTACCCCACAGCACTCAGACTTGCGAGAGATGCACATCTTTATCCAGATTGGAAGCCATGCACTCTCCAGCCAAGACTGGACTAGCCACTCAAGAAGAGAAGGTCAACACTAGCACCACACCAAAAGGAACACAAAGCCACATAGCCTCACAACTATCACATAACACAAAACACACATCCGCCTTCGCGAATGCTCTCAATAAAAATCTACCCAAACAAGAGAGACCTTCAAGGTAGAAACGCACACAACCACTGCACCACAGAACATACCACGAGACACATGGCTCACACAAACATTGTGGAACACAACCAAAGCCCTTAAGGCAAATCAGCTTACCCAATACACTTATAGGTGACTCAGTAGTAAGGCACACTGATATCCCACTCATGAGATTGAATAAAGAGAAGGTAACAGTCAGCTGCCTGTCTGGAGCCAGGATACGCCAATAACGCACGCACTCAGGTGGCTCAACAACAGGTACAGATATGACTTAATCATTGTCCATGTTGGTGTGAACAACCTGAGACGCACCTCCCTGGACTACATGAGAGACATGGAGGAGCTCTCAGATGATGTAGCCCAGGAGGGCATGACCCTAGCTCTGAGTAGCATCTTACCATCACCAAGAAGGATACCATAATACAAACAAAAATGATTAACTTAAATAATTGGTTAAGTTTCTGGTGTCATTCCAAGGGAATCCAGTATCTGTCTGCCTGGGATGACATGACAGACGGACCTCGATGCTTTGCCAGAGACTGCCTGCATCTGTCACCCCTTGGAATCCATATACTGGCCAAAGCCCTTGCCACCCCCACAGTGCCTTTTTTAGGCAATGTCCAGAGGACCAAATTACCACCACAACAGCTACAAGCAAATGTAATCTGAGGATTATGCTACTCAACGCTAGAAGTCTCAATCTCAAGAGGCACTCATTCAAAGTGATCTTTAAAATGGAGAACATCGACATTTGTGCAGTAACAGAGACATGGTTGAAAGCACTCCTGCGCTACCAGGCTATAACTCATAACGCACCTTTTTTATGTTTATTTATTTATTTAACATTTTGTTGATCGGAAAAGTCCGACTAGGTTCCACAGAGCCTGTTTTCAGCGGAGGCCCGGGGAGAAATGCTCCAGATGCATGTCTTTGGAATGTGGGAGGAAACCAGAGTACCCGGAGGAAACCCACGCGAACACAGGGAGAACATGCAAACTCCACACAGAAGGCACCCCAGCTGAGAATCGAACCGGAGACCCTCTTGCTGTGAGGCGACAACGTTAACCGCTGCACCTTTCAGCCGCAAAATGTGGACCGAAGCCCTAAAGGCGGTGGTGTCTCTATATTCATAAAGGATATGCACACCTCCAAGCTAGTAGTTCAACATAATGCATCTGAGATACTCCAGGTACAACTAACACTCTTTAAGACTTTAGTCCAGTTTGTTGCCTGCTATAGATTCCCCCACCATGTCCCAAGACTCCCACTCCACCTTCCTAAACACCCTGTAAAATATTAAGGTCCAACTCAACACACTAATACTGGGTGACTAACAACCCCTCCATTAACTAGGAAAACTACTTAAGTACCAACACACTTGCCCAACATTTTTATGCAGGCATAAAGCTTTTGTTGCGTCTTTGAACATCAGTGTATTTATAGTAAAAGTTACACTGAGGCCAAAATTAATTTCTGGTTTGGGTTTGCAAGGTAGTATCTTTCAGTTAGCATCTTGTGAATGTAAATTAAAAGTGATCTCTTGCACCACTGAAAGCTCTATGATCATATGTTGGTGTGCAACAGTCTGTAGAAACTATATAATCATTCATTGTAGAACATGTTACAGTCCATCAAAGAAAGATCAGTCCATGCAAAAATAAAGCTGAACATTATGACTAGTCAGAGGAACATAAGTTTTCTGTAGTTGATGCCAGAAGATTCTAGTCATCAGTATTTAGAAGTATAATCTTAAATGGGCTAATTATAGCTGCAAAGTTCCAAGACTGCTGCAGCACTACAAGTGATTAAATGGGAAGCTGGTTTATGTAGTAATCTGATATATTTGAACAATATAACGTTGAGTGAAGTATGAATAAAGGAGACTGCCCAGTTTACCAAGGCAGAAGGATAAAGCTGGTGCATTTTAGTGTCTGGGACAATTTGGCATGCACAGAATATTTTCATTAATACACATTACCAGTGTCTTCAGAAAGAACTGTGATCTTGCAGTTAAGGGATTTTTTACTTCTAATGTCCTCATCTTGGTAGTTTTCTGAAATTTCTTAAAATCCTGTGTTTACAGATGGATCCTATTTCTGCTGAGCAGTAACTGGACTCGCATAGCAAATGTTCTGAGATGAAGTGGTAGTTCATAGACTCTAACTACTCTTGTGCCCCTCTCCAAAAACCTTCTTAGTGCCTCCTGTGCCCACCCGTTGACTCATAGGAATGACTGTCATATGTGCATGCTGTCGTCTTTGTCAGTGTTCTATTAGCAGTCTGATACCCACTCATGTCCTTTCATAGTCCTGCCATGACTGGAAGTCACTTCTGGCATTTACCTTACCTGACCAAGCACTAGATACCTTACTGATAGTTACCTGAAGTTTACTTTTTGTTTCATATTTCACACTTTGGATGAACCAGGATCTAGTGCTGATGGTGCTAGAGTAGAGAAGTGCATTTATTTTGTTCAGTTCTTCTTGGGAGGGTTGACTGATGCTCCAAGGTTTTTTTTTGTCCAAAGCAATGAAATCTCTCCTCCCTGTAGCTCCCTTCCAGATGAAGCATGCCTTAGGGCCACACTCTTATATGAAGATAAGCATAATCTAGGCTTGTGTTCCTTTTCTTTCCCCATAGATGGTTAAATCTGCATCTGAGGAAAAATGTAAGCATATCCACCTATCAGTGGAACACCTGTACCTGATGCCAATTGTATTGTTACCCGTTAGTATCCATCTTCTGGTTTTCTTTCTTCCACTGGAGGCTTATTCTCTACAGGCCCATGTTAAAGTGACGGTCTTAAGTAATTAAGCATCCCAGGGCAGAGTCCTGTCTGATCATGTTGATCCTGCATATGACCTAAAGATCATATTACCTTTCTGCATTGCTACTTGATAATCCCCATGCTTTGTACAGGGGACTGTAAGCTTTTATCTGCTATTTTGGTCCTTTGGTGCTGAACGTTTTTGGTCATATCTAGCTATCTTTGTAGACAAAGCTGCACTAAAAGGTAGCAGAGTTGTTCCTGATTCTGGGATCAAGAAGTCTATGGAAAGTTATGTTGTTAAGTAGCCCAATGGAATTTTGATTTTTGATTGTGCTAAATGCTGTGGCTAAGGCCCGTGTCAAAGAAATGTCTGCAGTGGTTAGTGTGGCGGGATGTCAGGGCAAGCCCTTCTTGATACCCTCTTCAGTAGCAAGATTCTCCTAAAACAGATGATTCTGGGTTTTACAAAACGCCTTCAAACTGGAAAAAGTGAATTGGCCACTCTGCAGGGTCTTTGAGATGCTTATGTGATGTCTTTATCTTCCTGGAGTGCCAGCTTACTTAAGTCCTTTTTTTAATGTGAGCAGGGCACCTCAGTATTGGGTAGTTTTGCTCCTTATAACTTCACTGGCAAAGTCTACCAAGATAGGCAGGTTATGTAGATACTGCCACAACATTTCTGAATCCTCCACTGGAATTACATTTAGGATACTGGTTTTAACTTGGAGAAAAATAAAGTGTTCATTAGTTCTAAACATTGTTTCAGGATTTCAAGGATCTCTCAAGAAGTTTAACTTGCTGTGCAAATATCTAGACAGCTTTCTTCAACATCCAAAGCTTCACCTAGTGTCATGCAACAGGTTTGTAAGTCGCGTGTTTTTTTTTAAAGCATTATATTCATAAGGAATATTGCTTTTTGTAATTAACAGTCAGCTGGACATATTTCCAGTAAAGTATGTTATAAACTAACAATTTCAGTGAGTTATCATGACTCCCACGCTGTTGTTTCACACCATTACACCTCAATAATCGTAAGTTATGAAAATGAGCATAAACTTGAAAATATGAATGTGGCAAAGATTAATTTCTCCACTGTAGGACATCCAAGACTAACAATCTTAGTGTCATTGTGTTTATAACTCCTTGCACTTTCTAATACAGACTATTAGCTGGCAAGTCACTTAAGCCAGACTCTAAATAAATAGATAATTATGGATGCCATAATGAGGTATGGGTTTGAACTAGAAGTACACAGAGGCATTATAGGCTAGATAGAGTGAGTAAATATCCGAGGTTTCTTCTCCGAGAACATTTTTAGAATGGGGTTTATTGAATATTGGGGATGATTTTGAGGAAAAATGTACTGCTTTGAGACATTTTAATTGAAATGCAATTAGATTATGAAGTGTTTCTATGTACTTAAAATGATTGAGTATTATGGTGCTTGTGTATACTTCATGACAGTTTACTTTCATTTCTTGTTTTCTCTCTGCATTTTCTTTAAGAGAGTTCTGGCGGGGTTTGTCTGTAATACCTGGGCTTTTACTTTTGAATTTTGAGGGACTGTTTGGGGTAAGTGTGTGTGTGCTATGCTTTGTGAAAACCTGACAATTTACCCTCTGACCCCACTCTTCCCAGTAGCACTTACTGGCAATCAAGATTCTTCCTCTGCTATAGCATGGATTCTTACAGTGGTCCTGCTGTTTTTTCTCCTGGTGTACCTAAAAAAAAAGTATAGGAGCTTGTGCCTGCACCACAGACTCAGTGCTTCAGCAACTGGTAGTGTCATTTGTTCCTCAGACCATCCACTTGTTTCCTGTAGCCAGGTCCACTGCAGCAGTTCCAATCTTGACATGGGGGTTTTGCCTGGAGGACCTTCTCAGAAGAGCTGGAGAAAGAGACCCCTTGCTTAGAATGAAGTGCTATCTCTGTGGTCCTCTTTCAGGGATGTGCCTAAAAAAAAGCAAAAGATTTGCATTGCTCATCCAAGGACACTTTGTCTGACTAGGATTATTTTCTTACCTTAGCCAGTATATGTCACAGAATTCTGATAGAGACATGGCTTTTTCTTTGATTCTCAACCTCAAAAGACTGATTTAGAGAGAAAAAGAACGGATACAAATGAACACGCCCTCACTGCACCACTTCTATTAAAACAATCCAAATGGTATCGATATCCACCTTCAGTGGACCAAGCAAAACATGAAAGTTTCAAAAAGTAAAGCCTTCACTTTTAATTTCCGCTTTTCGTCCTGCTCCTAGCAGGACTTCAGACAAACAACAAGAATCAACAAACTTCCACTTTTTTAAAATAAAATCACATTTCAATTACAGCTGGTCACATTTCAATTAAAATGCTTGGTTCCCTGTAACGGGATTTTAAAAGACCATCCCCCCCAAAAATAAGACACAGCACATTTTGTACTTTCTATAGTATTTGACTTTGTAAACAAGTAAAACATGAAAGTAAAAAATGAAAAATAATAAAAACAAAAAGCAAAAGAAATAACTATTCCCTTCTATTTTGACAAGTTGCCAGCAGTACCGTTCAAACATACAAAAAGTGCAAAAACAACACACAGTACCTGACTGTGTGTTTGTTTACCTCCTTTTTTCACTTAATCCTGACATGTTGAATAAACTTACTTCTTCACCTAGAATGGCTCTTCAACAATCTTTACTTATAAAGTTACCCTAAGCAACTTCTGTTTGTATGAATACTGAGAAACATCGCTCATACAGCTGCCTTATATACCAATACATAAAAGTTCTGTAACCATGTCTGCATTTGAATCTGTGTCTTTATATTTCCAGAACTCACCTTGTATGATGTAACGACTTATCAATGTGATCCAAAGTTGTTCTAGGTATTTCACCTCACTCTTGTTGCCACATAAGACACCAGTATGGTGGAGAAGAAACACTGAACGCCCAATAAAGCTCCACTGTTACTCTGTGCTTTAAACAATTTCCAAAGTTGTCTGCTAGTTCATCTTATTCAAGCCTCCATAGCTCTTTGCTTGTACAGTTACCCTAAAAACACCACCTAGTGGTGTTTGTTGGTATATACCTACTCAAGCTGCAACGGTTTTAAAATGTTATATAACACAAATACACTTCCAAAGGGAGATTTTATGAGTAAGGGGGGAGGGGGGGGGATGGGAACCATGCCCAACCATATGCAAAATGACCTGGTCTTTGAGGCCATACTATTGTATATATATGAATGAATGGACATTTCCTAAAATAATAATAATAATAATAAAAAAAAGCCCGGATGGCAACAGGCTCTAGTTTGGAGTTGGCAACTACAAACTAGAGCCTGTTGCCATCCAGGCTTGAATGAAATTTATTCTATTTCTTGTATACTGAAGCTCAAAAGCCTCACAAGGTAAACTACTGTGTTCCTTTACTTTTTATTTATTATACATGTATATAATTTTTTTATTATTATTTTAGGAAATGTCCATTCATTCATATATATACAATAGTATGGCCTCATAGACCAGGTCATTTTGCGTATGGTTGGGCATGGTTCCCATTCCCCCCTCTCTTACTCATAAAATCTCCCTTTGGAAGTTTATTTGTGTTATATAACATTTTAAACCATTGCAGCTTGAGTAGGTATATATCAACAAACACCACTAGGTGGTGCTTTTAGGGTAACTGCACAAGCAAAGAGCTATGGAGGCTTGAATAAGATGAACTAGCAGAAAACTTTGGAAATTGTTTAAAGCACGGAGTAACAGTGGAGCTTTATTGGGTGTTTAGTGTTTCTTCTCCACCATACTGGTGTCTTATGTGGCAACAAGATTGAGGTGAAATACCTAGAACAACTTTGGGTCACATTGATAAGTAGTTACATCATACAAGGTGAGTTCTGGAAATAGAGACAAAGATTCAAATGCAGATATGGGTTACAGAACTTTTTTGTATTGGTATATAAGGCAGCTGTATGAGCGATGTTTCTCAGTATTCATACAAACAGGAGAAGTTGCTTAGGGTAACTTTATAAGTAAAGATTGTTGAAGAGCCATTCTAGGTGAAGAAGTAAGTTTATTCAACATGTCAGGATTAAGTGAAAAAAGGAGGTAAACACAGTCAGGTACTGTGTGTCGTTTTTGCACGTTTTGTATGTTTGAACGGTACTGCTGGCAACTTGTCAAAATAGAAGGGAATAGTTATTTCTTTTGCTTTTTGTTTTTATTATTTTTCATTTTTTACTTGTTTACAAAGTCAAATACTATTGAAAGTACAAAATGTGCTGTGTCTTTTATTTTTGGGGGGTTGGCCTTTTAAAATCCTGTTACAGGGAACCAAGCATTTTAATTGAAATGTGACTTCAGCTGTAATTGAAATGTGATTTTATTTTAAAAAAGTGGAAGTTTGTTGATTCTTGTTGTTTGTCGGACGTCCTGCTAGGAGCAGGACGAAAAGCGGAAATTAAAAGTGAAGGCTTTACTTTTTAAAACTTTCATGTTTTGCTTGGTCCATTGAAGGTGGATATCGATACCATTTGGATTGTTTTAATAGAAGTGGTACAGTGAGGGCGTGTTCATTTGTTTCAGTTCTTTTTCTAGTTTGTTTTTTGTGTTTGGCTTTCTTATCAGTTTGATTCAGAGAGAAGTTTGTCCTCCCCAACTCCATTTGTGGAGTTTTCAAAGACTAGTTCCAGGATGAATATTTTTGTGGGAAGAAAGTGAATGTACCCCCTGAACTTAGGCAATATTATGTACTGCAAGTGGCTTTTACCTCATGCTACAGCCAGTCCTCCTCCTGTGCTAGCCTTCTAGGATTTAAATGCTGCCTGCAGTAACAGTGACGCTCAGCCTCCAACAGAACTCTTAATACCAGCGCTTCCCATGTGTATAACACAGTAAGGTATTGACAAGATTACATAACAATGCCCTCCTTCCAGTTTATTTTGTCAGGTGTTGACAGTTTGAGATTATTTTGCCACACTTTCTTCAGAAGGTAGGTCCTGTCTGAATCCTACACTTTCCAACCTTTATCATATGTCTAAACATGTTTTGGTGTGTGTGTATACTTGTGCAGATAGTGTCTAGGGCCACTACTACTGCTACTGTATTTTAAACATCTTTATTAAATTATCACATCAGGACGGCCATGGTGGTGCAGTAGTTAGCGTTGTCACCTCACAGCAAGAGGTTCTCCGGTTCAATCCTCGGCTGGGGTGCCTTCTGTGTGGAGTCTGCATGTCCTCCCTGTTGTCGTGTGGGTTTCCTCTGGGTGCTCTGGTTTCCTCCCACATCCCAAAGACATGCTGTAGGTGGATTGGACACTCTTGCCCTACACCACCACCCGTAAGTTAAGATCTACAGACCAAAAATCACATAACTGTCGTCAAACACAAGAATGAAGCAGGCAAAACTCTCTCTGCTTGTACAATAGCTAAATTTTGGAACTCACTCCAAAAGCACATAACTTCTACCAGCTCTCTCTCACTATTCAAGAAACTACTTAACACCCACTACTCTACCAGTTGGCTGTGCCCTTGTGACCCCCAGATTAACTCACTTTCCTTTCAGTACTGCTATGATTCTGCAGAACCTTCACCACTTATCTATTAGCTACTTCATTCTTAACAAACAAGGTTTTTAAATTACTTATTTTTCCAAGCAGTGTTATTCAGAAGGTTTTTTTTATACTTCACCTATGTAAAAATGTTAAATATGTTCTAATATGATTGTATGGGAATATACTACTGTTTTTGTTTGTTTTATATGTGGAGCTTTTCTCCCTGAGCCTCCGCTGAAAATGGACCTGTGTCTAGTCAGACTTTCCGGCCATCAAATGTAAAATAAATAAATTGGCCCTAGGCATGAGTGCGTGCGTGTGTGCCTTCTGTGGAAGGTTGGGCAACTCGACACTGTAAAACTCCACTGCCAATCATGAGCAGACATGTGATCCACTGTGGCGACCCCTAACTGGGAGAAAGCAGAAAGAAGAAGATTAAATTATCACATCAGAGACAGGCAAACGCGTATTAACAGAAAAGAAAGCCAAACATATTAACATTTTTCAGTTGACATAAATTATATGTTGCTTATCTCATCTTTTTTGTAATTTGGTCCAGCATTACATAAAGTGCTGATTTCCTGCCTTCCTTTAAATCTCGATCCTTCTCTCCTGAATATTATTCTGCATGTATTTTCTACAGTCTCCATTCCTAATTAATTTGCTCCTTCCGTTTTCTAAAGATTCCTCTTCTAGCTATTTCATCTTTTTATAATACTACTTCAGATACAGTTTTAAACTTTAATTGCAGTTTTCTAGTAATTGCTTTTTGGCAGCAAACATAATTAAACTTAAATCCTTACTGTGTCTTGGCAGTTCAGTTCCTGCATCACATCTCGTGCAACTGATTTCTTTACTGCCATGCAGTAGGTTGATCTGGACACACTTGGCAATAGGTGTGTGTGCATGTAACTGTATGGTGTGAAGCACTGCGGAAGGGCTAGCCCACCCAGTGGTGTAAACTTTGGCTCTAGATTTCACTGTTGAAGTGACACCCCAACCCCATGTGCAAAAATGAGGAAAAGGGGTTGTGGATGGAGGACTTTGCTTACTCAGTATGTCTAAAAAGAGTACGCTAGGGAATTTTTAAAATCTGCCAACTCATTGCACTCCCAAAATGCATTCTTCCCTATTATACATCCAGCATTATTTGCTGTCTACCCAAGGAAAAATTAGAGGAGGTCTGCTTTGGGTATAAAAATACCTATGCAAATACTTCAAAGCAAAGATCCTAAACCTTCTGGACTTTGTTGCATACTTGGGAGTCATACACATGTTCTCCCATTGTTTTCTTGTAAATTGCTTTTCCAGTCGCTCTTCCCAATCTTTTCTAGCCTCCTCTGATTGCTTCTTATAATTATCATGCAATATGTTTATGCCCTAATAGTTATCCCTTTTGTAACAGCAGCTGCTTTTCTATATTCAACTAAAAACCTCACCAGAGCATGTCTTTCACTTAAGAATTCCCCTATCCATTTCTCTTGCCTATACTCTGATATCATTGTCTGGTAGTGAAGAAAGTCTCTAGCTGGCAGTCCAAATGTCTTCTTGGCCTCATCCAACTCTATTACATTTCCCGCTCTAGCTATTTGCTCCCAATATCTGGGTTCCTTTGCTGGTTTTCTCCAGTAAATTCCAGCTTCCTGTCTATTTACTGTACCCTACTTGGAATTCTTTCTGGTACGTTTATGAATATAATAATTCTGTATGGCCATTCTGCATCCAAAATCTCAGTCATTTCTTGAACTTCCACCCTCCACTTCATCATCCCTTTCCATTTAGAACTTTAACCTTGTGCTTGTGTTATCTATGTGAGCTTTAACTGTGCAGCTGTATGTATCCTTTCAAATCAGGTAATCCTAAACCTTGTTCTATTGGAAAGATCAACTTATCCCACTTGACCCTTGCCCTCTTCCCCTCCCAGATTGTCCTTCAATTTATTGTCCACAACTTCTCTTCTGGTTGACAAAAATATGCCTCACCTGTATGTAGAATTAAAGGGACTAGAAACATTTTCTCTGCTTATATTTTGCTATCCATATCCATAAGCAAGAGCTTTGATTTTCTCAGCTTTTGCATTCTTTTTAGTCTGTCCACACATCTTCTGTTGAAACCTTTTTAAATCCATGCTCCCAAATATTTCATCTTATTGAGTCCCCATACATATGGGTATTGCTGAACCAATTTGTGTGGTTACATAATTTATGGTATAGCCTTAGTTTTGTCTTTAGTAATTTTATGTCCCAGGAGACTTGAAACTGTCTCAAAATGTTCAACACTGATGTCCTTTCCCAGATTTATCATGTAGAAGATATCTGAAAATAAAAACTTTTCTGGATTAGCATACCACTTATATCCTTGCATTTCTGAGTCTCCTCTTTTCTTTGCTAGTGGCTGCTAAATATAAAGCAAATAACAAAGGGCAAAGAGGACACCCCCATCTGGTTCCTCTGTTCAGACTCAACTCATCAGAGAGGAATTCTCCCACTTAAATTCTTTCCTCAGATCCTTCATATGTCCTCCTAATTAACCTTATTGTATCAGAGAATGTGGATGCTTAAATTGCCCTACTCTGTAAATCCAAGCTTACTGTATCAAATGCTTTCTTTGTATTAAGACTGACTAACAGTAGTAGTATTTTCTTACATTCTCTTTCGTTCTTGGATCATCATTGTTCAGTTAATGTCAAATGTTTGCCTCCCCTCCACCAAACCAATTTGATCGTATCTGTCAGTTTAGGCAACACCTTTGTCATTCTTTTAGCCAGTTTAGACATAAACACACTAATCATGGTTTAAAATTAAAATGAGTCTGTATGTAGCTGGGTCTGATGAAGCTTTACCATTCTTATGTAATACATCCACCAAAGCTTTCTTGAAGATGTTGGTGCTTTACCTCCATTTAAAATGCTGTTAAACATAATTTTGCAGATCTTTATCACTTTCGTCCCTTCTAACTTCCACTGGAGTATACCGTCTGTTCCTGGAGACTTTCCTGAAGATTGATCATACATCATCATTTTTTTAACTCATTCCCTCTGGTCTTAACTGTTAGTTGTTGAGCCTCATTGTTGAGCCACTAGCATAATTAAGTCTTCCATAAATATTTTCTTTTGTGCTTTTTCTTGATTTTCCTCATTTCTCTGCTTGATCACATTTTCATAAAATAACTTTCTGCTGTGTAAGTTGTGCTAAATGATTTTGTGCTCTGGAGTTATCGGACAGTAGTGTCTTATTAGCAGTCTTTATAAATGCATGCATAGTATCCTTATACTCCCTTTAGCACACACTGCATTTGTGCCTTTTCTTGTTCTATGAGATTCCCTCTATTCTGCAATACTTTTGTCAGCCCCTCTAAGTTATTCATTTTACTTCTAAACCATATCTTCCTTTTATTTCTACACTGGTTAACTCCATTTTAATTTTATTCCACTGAATAGCTATAACGTCTGAAGATAATTGTATCTTCCCTAGTAACTCTTGAATGATTTCCACTACCCATTCCTTAAATTCCTCTCTTTAACAGGTAGGTGAGAAAGTGCCAGTGTCTCATTTTTGCATCAGTACCTTGCATTTTTATCTTGGTTTCTATTGGTGTATGGTAGGAAATAGTTATTGGATGTGTATCGAAGCTTTCAATAAAATGCACATATTACTGTGAAATATATTTATATAGTCTAGCCCAGTTATTGTACCTTGGGGAATATGTAAATTGTCAGTTTCTACTACTGAATTCACATCTTCCATACTAAATATTTTCATAAATGTCTTCTGAAATCTAACTCCTGTTGTATTTTCCTTCTAGGGCCCCCTGATACTTCCTCACTAATGCAAATCAAGTTCCAGTCCCCATTTACCTATATGGACTATTCCATTCTGAAAGCTGATTTCTCCCCATTTTTAAGCACCATAATAACAGTTCATGGAGGAATATAAATACACACCAGCATAATCCTCCTCTGTTGCCTGTAGCCCCTTGTTGCCACAAATCTGCCATAATTGTCTTTTTTTCTATTGTTATTGGAGGCCCTTCAGCAATTAGCATAATTATTCCCCTTTTCCTTTGCCCCTGATATTCTGCTGAATATCCATCCTTAAGTCCTTTTCATGTCAAATTCACATGCTCATTCTTTCCTTCTCCTGCAGCATTGCTATTTGTACTCTGCATTTCTTAGTAGTAAGTCAGTACTCTATTCATTGTTGTCTATACCTGTAAGGCCATTTATGTTCCAAGATAATTTGGATATATAGCCATTATGATAAAAAGCTATTCCTACCTTTTATATGGGATTGTTATTTTGAATCTGTATTTCCAACATTTTTGTTACATGCACAGTTTGTCAGGCTCATCTTTTGTACAATTGTTTCTTCTCATCTCCATTTTAACTTATCACATTTTCAAGACTTTTTTATTTAACAAAAACCCTTAAACAAAAAACCTAAATACATTTTCAAAACACCTCATCCCATATTCTAATAAAAACACAAAACTATGTGCTGCTTCAAAAAATGACATTTAACCATCAAGATAGGATTAATTGCCCCATATTAACAGCTGCACCTATTACCTAACATAAAGTTAAGGTTAAGCATTCTAAAGCGCATGCTACAGCCTGTGTTCCCACTTAAACTGATTGCTGTCTGTTCTTTTCTTATTTCTATTCCTCTCCAAGGTGTGAAAAACAGCTTGCATGCTTTCAGAAAACATTAACTTTAAGAAAAAGGTGCACTGGTGGTCTTTAAATAAAACTAAATTGTACATAGTTTTATTAAAGTATTATGGTTGCAAGGAAAGCTGCAGTCTTATTCCCTTCCTTTAGTTTCAATATCCTCTGTATATTTCAGTTTTGCATTTCCCTTAGTAGAGCATGTTCAGAACTCTCAAGATTAATTGCTTGCACCTGCAGACAGCTGGTCTCCCTGGAAAAGTACTCAGCGGAGAATCTTTCTAAATTTAATTTGGAACAGAATTTACAGCTGCTTTAAGCTGCAGACTTCTCAACTCCCACTGCACATTTGGTAATGGAAGAAAAAACAGGCCAATATCTTTGCAGTTTTAAGTAATTTGTCATTTTCATGGCTTTCATCATTTTGCCTAATGTTTAAGGCCTACTTGCTTACAAAAGCACTATTTCTAGCTTAAGCCGGGCATTACTCTAGAAATTAACCCTTGTAAAAATTGGAAATATATTAATTCTACATGTAATTAGTGAACGTTTACACCACCCCAGCAGCCCAAGATCACTGCATACTAACATTAAACTTGCTTTTGTCCAGCCTTCCTTCTCTTGTTATATTTTCAAGACTATATATTTGTCACAACTAAAAAGTATGTGGTTACTTTAATATGTTTAACACATGCAACAGTCACTGAAAAGCCCCCCCCCATTTCATTTAAAATACCCCTGATTACAAACTACACAAAACTGTTTTACTAAATATAACATGCAGTTTATATCATGAAATATTTTGTACAAATGCTAATAAAAACAAATTTGTTTTACTTATAGTTGCTCTTTTTTAAACACGAATGACATCAACTGGGTTATATACTTTACAGTCCATCTACAAGTTTAACAGTTAGCCAATAAACCCTCACTGATTATGCAGAAATATACACCACCTCACTAGTCTAGCATGTAAACGGCTGCATAGATGCAGCTATACCCTGTAGGAACAAGTGCAAAGCAATCCCCAGAAGCAAATCCACATGGTGAAACCATAATATCAACAAACTTTACAGTAAAAGGAAAACGATTTTGACCAGAAGTAAGAAAAGTAATTCCCAGAATGTTAGAGCCCTTGTCACTGAAATCACCAAATAACTGAAGAGTTTAATAAAATTGATGAAAGCCAAATTTGAGGCCAAAATAGCTACCCAAGCCAAAACAATTGCAAGGCCTTTTTAGTTATGTTTGTAATCTCAAACTCACAATGCAGCAGTGCACTGAGCTGGTTGTGAACTGTTGCGTACACTGAAACTGAAGATGTAGTGAACCTACTAGCTGATAAATTAGTTCTAACTTTACCTTTTTCTTCCCTTTGTCTCTCAAGCTATACCTGAAACTGGCTCACTTTCAGATATCACACAAGATCAAGTCGTAAAAAGTGCTATCAAAAGCTAAAATACTACATTGATGGGTCCTGCCAATATCAATGGATGCATTTTAGATAACGTGAAGCATGATTTAGTCACACCTTTTAACACTGTTAAGCCTCAACCTCCATACAGGTTTTGTACCAACTGAATAGAGAACAGCTTCATTTATTCCCCTGGATAAGGAAGGACCTCCCACAGACCCAGACAGTTAGACACACACGTCTGACCAACCTTGTATGCAAAGTTGTGGAAAGACTGTCATGGAATTAATCAGTCAGGAAACAGTGAGCCTCCAAACACTGGACCCATCTCGGTTTGGATTTGTCAAGGGTTGGTCATGCTAATTCAACCTGGTGGATGTTTTTGAAAGGACACCAAACAATGGATGAATGCAGAACTGTGCACACTGCATAACTCTACCCGGCCAAAGCATTTGACACAGTTCTCCACTCAGACATAATAGAAAAGCTAAATAAACTGGGACTGGACCTCATATCACTTGCCAGATTGCCAGTTGACTCGCAGATAAGACGCAGATCAAAATAGGGGACCTTACCTCTATAAAGAAACCAGTCACCAGTTGAGTCCATCAGGATTCTGTGCTGAGACGTCTCCTGTTTGTCATCTATTTTTTCTGACGTAGAAGCCAATACCAAAGGGCTCTGGCTGACTACAGTTTGCTGATGACTGCAAACTAGAAGTGATTGAATCCCCAAATGACTTAACCATCTTGCATGAAGGTTTGTCCCAAACAAATAACTGGTGCCAAAGTCATGGACTGAAATTAAAGCCAAAAAATCCATTATTGTGTCCTTTGATAATTCATCTATCCCCAGGGAACTATCACATTAACAATAAGTCCCTAAGAGTTGACCCAGTTGTTTGGGAATTTTTGGGGACCGTGAAATAACTTTTGACCAACATGTCTATTTTAATAGCATAGCTTGTAAACAAAGGAATTGTGCCTAGATCTAGGGATGTCATAGTCCCCTTTTAATCAGCCCTTATTAGGCTAGTCATTGAATGTACTTCCCCCTTGGCATGCAGCTGTCCAGACAAATGCAACAGCTGAAGTGCTTATAGAGATATCTTACTAAAAGGATAAAAGGCCTAAACATGTCTGACATGGACAGACTCAAATTCCTGTCACTATACTTCTAACCTACAGACTGCTAAGCTAAGAGGTGACCTTTGGTTTTCAAGGTATTCTCCAACCCACTATTGATGGATTTACTGCACATCAGCAAGTCAAATGCATCAGAAATCAGCCTAGGGATTTAAACTTCTGCAACAGAATGATTTGGAGGAACAGGTCATCTCAGAGAGGATACCACTGCTGTGGAACAGACTCCCTGTCCACATAAAACAAAGTTCATCCCTGTCCACGTTCAAGTGCAACTTAAATTTATGTATAGGAAATGGAACATATACCCTAGGACTGCCCCCTGTACTACCAGTGGACAAGACAGCTCCTAAATGCTTCATCCCATGTACGAGAGCCATCAGATTATCTTTGGAATGATTCTGGTTATTCTCATTAGAGGTAATAATCAACTATAGGATGGCCAACGCCAATCTATAACCAAATGGGATAGGTTATTTCGAGCACAAAAAGGGAACTTGCATAGGCTTTAATGGCCTGTAAGGGCAGCTAGCCTAGTACTTTACTGTGAACCTAAGAACAAAAGGTCTGGTCTTTTTCTGCCATTTTGTATTGCAAAGCCATGTTTCACAAATGCAATTGCTTTATAATCTCCCATTTATTCATTAATTTCAGTGTTGCTGATCATCTTTCTGTTTGTGCACCTCCCAACACCAGAGTGTGGTTCAAGTCCATGGTACTCCTTGTTTCACTGGCAGTCTCTCAATTAATCTTACTGTCAGAAGAATGAGAAACAGAATTCCCTTCTGACTGCTGGCTAATTTTTTGTTGGATAAACTTTATTTCCTGTGCAGCCTGTTAGGCATCAAAATTACTTTGATCCTCCAGGAAAAAATAGCTGAATACAGCAGCTTGAATCTCACATGCCTCTTAACATTACCTGATTTCTGGGATAAATTTGCTTCTATTTTGCCTGGTGTACAGTGAATAGTTTTCTCCAGTTTTTAAGACACTGCACGTCTTTCACTGCTTTGTCAGAATCAGCTCTCTGATGGTATGATTCCATCTTGGCTGCTTTGTCTTGGCCAGGTTTGGAGCTTACACTCTATGTGCTTTTTAAATTAAACGTGTATGACCTGCTGGAACTTGTCTGTGTAACTCACCATAAACTGGGTCTCGTACCACATCCTTTCAACCTATAGGTCCCCCTGCATGTTCCAGGAAACTCTTATTGCCCATCTCAGAGTACTAGATTCCTTCACCGATCAACCCAGTATGATCTTCATGGAGCATCTCAACTACCCCTCGATAGATTCGGAATAATACACTACTTGTAATGCAAAAGCCCAGCAATTCCTAGACTTTGAGCATCCTGGGAACAGTTAGTCCATTCTTCTACCGGGGACACAAACATCCATGACCTTGTTCTTACGAACATGAGGGAGCAATGTTCCTTGCCCAGTGGAATGACCCCTCTTGTCAGATCTGACTGTAAAACAGTATTGTATGAAATAAAAAAATTAAATATATGGACTCAGTGAAACCAAAATCCTTTAGAAAATATTCCAAGGCTAACCTCTGTACTAAGCAACATCATGAACTAAATTCCAAACATCCCCAAACCCAGTAAACACCATAGCATATGCAGAGATACTTACACTTAAAACCCTGTACAGACATATTGATAGCTGTATAGCATGAGATTTGCCCACTCAAAAGACAAGTCACCCTGGTGAAATCACAGCATAAATCAGTTATACAACATTATACACTTTTTTTTTTTCCTCCAGTAATTTCTCCCTATACTACTCCTGCACAGTATTATATCTCTGCCTTGCAGTTACTTCCTATTTTACATCAGGCAATAATACACTTCAGTTTCCACTACTTCTCTCATCAACATAATTTTCTTCTCTACCTATAGTACTCATTTACTATTCACATTTCTTTTTGTTTAATACTTTTGCATTATACTCTTGGTTGCTATCATATTTCCTCCTTGTTCACTGAAACTCTTAATTTGGTATTCACCTGTCTCCACCCCGTATCTATACTGACCTAGACTTGGTTGTAAATATCTATCGCAAACTAAGATGTCACTTTTCTGCATAAGTATAAAATTTGTTTTTTGTTTTTCGCTAAAAAGCTATTTTAGTCTCTCAATCTTATTGTACTTCTGTAATTTCCTTATCGCATCTTTTTTTTACTATTTGTAAACCTCTGAATGTGTTATTACTCTGTTTAAGAACATTATTTTATCACTGAAGCTTTTCTCTGTGGGTCTCCACTGAAAATGGGCCTCTGGCTCAGCTGCATTAACCTGGATGTTCTTCATCTCACATTGCTGCAGTCCTAACACTTGGGTAGTCCGCTGTCCCAGTCGGCCCGAATACGGTCAAGGCGCATTTGTCTGACATCAGGACGTCAGGGTACAAATGCGCATGACCGACGCCATATCCTCAGTCTTTTGCCGCATGGTCCGATGCAGAAGCAGTATGTGCAGGTTGGCGTTCTGAAATTTTCTGAAGTCGGAGTTTCAGACCGAATCAAAGTTGGCGAATATTTTGTTTTTCTTGCCTCAGTATTTAACCGGATGTCAGAAAAAGTGAATAACTGTATTTCTTGTGGGAAACAGATACCTCATAGGGATTACCATACCTTGTGTATACCTTGCTTAGGGCCTGAGCACGACGTTGTTGGCTGTCGCTCTTGTGCTAGATTTAACAAACGCACTATTAAGAGAAGATTAGATTGTGCCAGGTTAGTTTTGGGAAGCGTTGTAATTACAACATGCCGCCGGATGCTCTGCTAAAAAGCGCAAGGACAAAGCAGCGTAGCCTAGGGTGGGAGAACAGTCTGTCCCGGACGCCGGTCTTTGATAGGGCTCGGTGGAGCCGGTGGTTCTACCAGAAGTTCCTTTGGATTCTCAGGGAGAGACTTTACTGTTACAAGATGTGTCCTCTCAGGAGGTAGGCCAGGCTGAAGGGGCTTCTCAGGTAGCTGTTCTCCCTCCCTTCCTAAGGTGGTTAGGCCCTCCCTTCTGTTTCCAAGGCTTCTTCTAGAGGCAGGCCAGGGTTAACTTCAGTGGGGTCTCCCCTAGTTCTTCAGGGTCTCTGCCTAAGAAACATATGCTTAAAATGGCAGAAGATTTGATTACTATGATTAGAGGTTCTATGCCCCTGATAAGAGGCCTAGGGTGGAACCTGAGCTTGAGAGTTTTGAGCAGTGTTCGAGGCTTCTGAGTCCTGAAGACTTGCAGGAGTTTCCTCCTTATTCTGATTCTGATGTAGATGATTCTACTCCTTCGGCTTCTCCTCCTGAGGTTTTTTCTTTTTCAGAGACTCTTCATTCCATGAGGGAGCATTTTAAATGGGAAGGTCAAGATTTCTCTGATTCCAGGAAAAGGCTTAGGGAATTTTTGTTTCTACCCCAGCATAGGCCTTTGGCTATACCTCCTGTTCTGGATGTGGTAGAGGATGTTTTTGCAGAGGCTTCCCTGAACCCTGATTCTTTGCCCCAGTTAAACCGGATAGGTATTATAGGGTGCCTGAAGCTCATAAGTATCTTTTTAAGAGTCCTAGGGCAGACCCAGAAACTGTTTCTCAGGGCCCTAAAGGTGTTAAGGCTTCTGTTGTTAAAAATCCTGTTCCTTCTGATAAAGAGGCTAGGGCTTTGGATAGATGGGGAAAGAAGGTGTATACTTCTTCCACTTTAGCCATGAGGGCTTTGAATTGCCAGTTTCACATGTTGAAGTACCAAAATTATCTTCTTTCACAATTGAAGTCTAAGGTAGATGCTCTGGCGGAAGGTATTGAGTGTAAAGAGTTGCAGGATTTAGTTCATGTTTCTGAACAGGTGGGTAAGCATTCCTTGCAATGTGGTTTTGATGCTGTACAGGCCTCTTCGAGGGTGGCAGCTACTGGTTCTGTTCTTCGCAGGCACGCCTGGCTGAGGGATCAGAATTTAGCTGAACATGTAAAGACAAGGATTTTAGATGCTCCTTAACAATCTGATGTGTTATTTGGTGCCTGTGGAAGCAGTTTTAAAGAAAATGGAGGACAAGGCTAAGTCTATGCAGACTGTTAAAGATTTTGCAGGTTCAGCCTCCAAAGTTTAGTAGAAATTGGCCTACTAAGGGGTGGACATATCCTTCTTATGATTCTCAGTCTAGGGGTAGATCTAGACGTGGTAGGGGCAGAGCTCAAGGTTCTTTTAGGCCTAGAACAGGGAGTTCACCTGCCCAGTCTTCTGGTGAGGGCAGGGGTCAGTCCTGCAGACCCAATGACCTGCCTTTTCAGCTGCCAGAGCCTTCTCGCCTGGCAGCACCTTTGGGAGGAAGGCTGGCACTTTTCAAAGAAAATTGGGTGTTATTACCCAAGACAGATGGGTATTGGATATCGCTCACCACGGTTACAGGTTTTATTTCCATACCTTGCCTCCTTTCAAAGGCATGCCAGACATTCCTCCTATACAAAGAAAAGAGGCTCACAAGCAAATTTCTCTGTTACTCCAGATAGCCATTCAGCCGGTTCCTGTGCCAGAAAGGGGCCTAGGATTTTATTCTCGCCTGTTCCTAGTACCAAAAAGGGGAACACGTGGAGACCAATTTTGGATTTGTCTATCCTCAACACTTATCTGGACATTCCCAAGTTCAAAATGTTGACGTTACAACAGCTTTTACCTCTGCTGGGCAAAGATCACTGGATGGTAACTTTAGATCTCAAGGAGGCTTACCTTCATGTGCCTATCAGACTCAGTTGCAGGAAGTATCGCTGGAAATTCCCATTATCAGTTCTCTGCATTGCCCTTTGGCTTATCTACTGCCCAGAGTATTCACAAAGTTCTGGCTCCAGTCGTAGCTTTCTTCAGGCTAAAAGGAATACAAATCTATCCTTACTTGGACGACTGTCTGATTCTGGCTCAAGACAAGGACGAGCTTCTTCAGCATCTGGAATATGTGATAGCAGTGCTAAGATGCCTGGGGTATTCTGTGAACGAAATAAAGTCCAGTCTAGTACCCTCTCAAGACATGTGCTTTCTGGGTGTGAGACTGAATACAGCAGCCCAGATGGCCTTTTTAACCCCGGACAAACAAAAGAATCTTTCCCTTTACTTTCATCAACTATCTCTTCAGTCCGGGCTGACTGCAAGGACAGTCCTTCAAGCCTTAGGGTTCATGGCATCTTGTATTCTGGTGCTTCCCAATGCCAAACTGCATATGAGGAAGCTGCAATGGTATCTAAAAAATGTATGGACACAGCACTGCCAGGATTTGGACACTCATTCCAATAATACCTTGCATTCAAAAGGAATTTTTGTGGTGGGCTCAGGAATGTCACCTAAACAAGGGACTCTCTGTGACCCGGCCAGAAGTCAGATTCTAACGACAGATGCCTCAGACATAGCTTGGGGAGCTCATCTGAATGGAAAGTGGATACAAGACAAGTGGCCTGCCAGACTACAGCATCTACATATCAACATGAAGGAGATGTTAGCAGTCCAGTTTGCATTACTGGCTTTCAAGGAGTTACTTCTTCCAGGGCAGGTGTTGATTCTAACAGACAACACAACTGTCATGTGGTACATCAACAAGCAAGGGGAACACATTCTTATCCTCTATGCAGGCAAGCAATGATTTTGTGGGAGAAGCTTGCAGCTAAATCTTCAGGCAAGGTTTCTGCCAGGAGCACAGAACTCCTTAGCAGATGTGTTAAGCAGGCAAATCATGGATCCCCATCTTTATGTATAACTCCAGACATAGATCTGTTCGCTTCCCCACTAAACCACCAGCTGCCAAAGTTTAAAGGTTTCATCACACAGCTTGGAAAGTGGATGCTCTTTCAGTTTGGAAAATCTTCATGTGTATGCCTTTCCACCTCTGCCTCTCCTCCCAAAGGTACTCCTAAAGGTCAGACAAGACAAGCCAAGGATGATTTTGATAGCTCCAGATTGGCCTCGCAACACTGGTACCCATTACTGAGGAATCTGGTAAGGAAGCCTCCATGGCCTTTACCTTTAATTCCACACCTTTTGTCTCAGAGGGACGGTCATCTACTCAATGTCAAGCTTCACTCTCCATCTAACAGCCTGGCATATTCTGTTTTGAACCACAGCAGGTCTCAACTTCCTCAACAAGTTTTGAATGTGATTATGGAAGCCAGAAGACCTAGTACACGTAAAGTGTATGCAGAAAAATGGAAGAGATTTTTATTTTGGAGTGCAGCAAAGGATTTGGATGTTTCTGTGCCTAATTTGAGTGTGGCTCTTCAATATCTTACTGAGTTATTGGACAAAGGTTTGTCTTTCTCTTCCATTAAGATTCATGCTGCAGCAATTTCAGCTCACTATGATTGTGACCCACCATTGTTTTCTCATCCTTTGTTCAAGCAATTTCTTAGAGGGTCAAAGAATATAAGACCCCGAGCTCCTACTCCTGCTTGGGACCTCAATTTTGTGTTGGAGAAACTTACTCTACAACCTTCTACTGCTGAATTGAAATACTTGTCATGGAAGACTGCTTTTTGTTGGCCATTACTTCTGCAAGAAGGGTTTCTGAATTGCAGGCCCTTATGGCGTTGAGCCTTTTTTGATTTTCCATAAGGATAGGGTATCATTACATACTAATCCTTCCTTTATGCCTAAGGTGGTTTCTAGTGTGGCTTTAAACCAAACTATTCATTTGCCTACTTTTATGCAGATCCCCAAAATAGGGGAAAAGATTTTGCACACTTTAGATGTACACAGGCAGTTATTATTTAAGCAGGACTAGGATTTTAGGCAGTCTCAGCAGTTATTTGTTTCTTTTGCTTTGAGTTCTCAGGGCAAGCCTGTGTCAAAACAAACTATATCTAAGTGGATTGGGTTTTGCATTGCATTCTGTTATTCCCATCATGGCAAGGAGATTCCAGCTGGGATTAGGCCTCATTCCACTAGGGCTACTGCCACTTCAACAGCATTTCTAAGGGGGTGGCAACTAAGGATATTTTGAGGCAGCTACTTGGAGTTCAGTACATACTTTCTCCAAGCATTACCACCTTCCTCTCTATTCTAAATCCAGGGCTGGTTTTGCGTTGCAGGGCATTTTGGCAGCTCCTGCTTCATTATAGTTTAGCCATCCTCCCTTACCTCTGCTTTGGGATTCTACCCAAGTGTTAGGACTGCAGCAATGTGAGATGAAGAACATAGTACAGTTTTGTACCTACCATAAATGTAGATGTTCGAAGATCAACATTGCTGCAGTCCAATTACCCTCCCTCCTTCCCTCTGTGTTTAGGGGTGGTTGTGTGGGTGGGGTTCTATTTTTGTAAATTTGTATATATTGTACATATATTAGGTACAGGAGTGTTTGGTGTTTTTTTTTTGGTTTTGGCCTTATCTTTTTAGGGTCTTCTGACATCTGGGGCAAGAAAAGACTGAGGATGCCCTGATGTCAGACACGACTGGGACAGCGGACTACCCAAGTGTTAGGACTGCAGCAATGTAGATCTTCGAACATCTACATTTATGGTAGGTACAAAACTGTACTTTAACAAATGTCAAATAAATTAAATGTTTAAAAAAAGCTGGCCACGCACAAGATTTATTTATTTTTATTCATTTGACATTTTTTACTGGGGTGGTCCGACTGTCTACAAAACCCCTTTTCAGAAGAGGCCCGGGAAGAAAAGCTCCACGTATAGTGCAATGCTTATTTTATTATTTTTATTTATTTTTATTTTTGATTTGTTTACTGGGAAAATCCAGCTGGCCCAGGTCCATTTTCAGTGGATGTCCGGGGAGAAAAGCTCCACAATTAATATATAGTAAGAAGTAAGTACAAAAAGAAAAAGATTAATAGGCAGTGCAGGACTAAAATACAGTTGGATTAAATATTTGCAAAGGTAGTATAGACAGTTTACATTTCTAGTAAGCATACACTTAAGGAAGTACAAAGACAAAAGATAGTTATTCTAAGAATATGCATTCCTATGCAAGTAGAGTAGTGTGAATTCTAGACTCTCTGTTTTAAGGAGAAAAGAAGGTATAAAGATTATCAAGTGATACATGGGCAGATCCATGTGGTCCTAAGATGAGATTTGAGTAATATTTTGAAGTTTGTGTTTGTTGTAGAAGAGGTAATATTAGTAGGGAGATTATTCCATTTCTTGGCTATGATGGGGGAATATACGGCTTTATCTGCAGTGTTATTAGCAGTGTTATTAGCAGTAGTAACACTAAGGAGAGGTTTATTAGATGAGTGGAGAGGGTGACTGGTAGCGTGGGAGGTTAATAGCTGTTTAAGGGCAGGATTTTTATCTGGGTAGTTTATGGTGGAAAAGGTGCAGGCAAGTTGTTTTGTATGTTAGTAAGTTAGGAAATTCAAGCCATTGAAGTTCTTTTAGTACTTGGCAGTGATGAGTTTTAAAGGGGAAATTGTTAGCAAATTTGGCAATCTTGTTATAGCACGACTCTAACTTGTCCAGATCTGCTTTTCTAGTATGGGTTTGGATTGGTGCAGCATAAGTAAGTGTTGATAAAAGGTGAGTTTGAGCTAGGGTGATTCTAGATGTCTCAGTGAAATAGTTTTTGTGCCTATAC
Organism: Protopterus annectens; assembly: GCF_019279795.1. Classification (NCBI taxonomy): domain Eukaryota; kingdom Metazoa; phylum Chordata; order Ceratodontiformes; family Protopteridae; genus Protopterus; species Protopterus annectens. The sequence continues at coordinate 526,878,628 of NC_056735.1, read as the reverse complement.
AGGGTTCCCATTTTTTTGTGAACTTTCTGAATGGTTTGTGCTATGTGTAGATCGAATGATAGGTTGTTGTCCATTTCAACTTGTAGGAGTTTTATGTGGGTGGAAGGAAATATGATGGTGAAAGTAGAGTGGGTTGATTTTGTTTATTAGGGGTGAACAAGAGAAGTTTGGTTTTATTGGGGTTAAGAACAAGTTGGATGTCAGTGATCCAAGTTTCAATAGCAGAGAAAGATTATTGGGCAAGTTGTTGTAGGGTGTTGACAGATGGGGCTGCACAGATGAGTGGAGTCAGCTGCATACTGAATAAGTAAGGCTTGCTTAGAGGAGGTATAAATATTGTTTGTAAAGATAGAGAAAAGTAGTGGGCCTAATATTGAGCCTTGTGGTAGTCCTATAGAGTTAGGAAGAGGAGGGGATCGGTCGTTTTGTCACTGTACAGATTGTTGTCTATTTGATAAGTAGCTATTGAACCAGGAGATAGAAGGGGAAGTAAAGGATAGAAAATGGAGAGCATCCAATAGTTTAGGGTGAGAGACAATGTCAAATGCTTTAGAGAGGGTCTAAAAAGGTAGCAGATACATAGTTGTTGTTTCTATGATTAACCAGATTAGTGAAGGAGAGAAGAGCAGAAGTTGTACTATGATGAGGACGGAAACAGTGTTTGGTGGAGGAGAGAAGATTAGTATTCAGGAATTGCATGACTTGTGAATGTATGCATTTCTCTAGGATCCTAGATAAGGGGGAAAGAATGTTTGTAGGCCGATAGTTGGAAAAGTCATAAGATTTTCCACCTTTGTGAAGAGTTATAATGTAGGATATTTTCCATACTTATAGCACATAAGCTTCCTGAATGGACCTGTTTGTTAGGACTGATACTGGATGTGATAGTGAGTCAGCTGCTATTTTTAGGAAGTTAGCAGGAATACCATCTGCTGCTAGTCTGGTAGGTTTTAGTTTGAGGAGGAGGTTTCTAATTTTAGATGTTGGGACAGGTGAGAGAGAGAAGGATGGTAGGTTGGAAGAGTTGCTAGGAGAGTTCCCAGTAGATGAGGTTGATGAAGTATGTGTTTGTTAGTTGGTTTGACAGTTTGGATTGAGGTTATGAAATGACAGTTAAGTTGGGAAACTATATCTTTGCTGTTAGTATAGTGGGAGGTGGGGGTAGCAATTGTTCCAAGTTTTAGTAGGGAGTTGATACTATGCCAAACTTTTTGGGGAGTTTTAAGTATTTGTCTTGGGAGCCCAAGCAAGTAATTTTGTTTGTCTAGTTTAGTTTGTTTTTTGTCTAGATTCCTAATTTGTTTATACTTTTGCTTGGCATGATTGAAGTTTTCTTCTTTCCATTTCTTCCAGGCCTGGTCTCTGGTTTTTAGTAGGGTTCTTGAGTCTCTGCTTAACTATGGAGCATAGTTAACTTTAGCTTTTATCTATCTTATTGGTGCAATGGAATTTAGAACTGAGATAAATACATCATTAAAGTAGTCTACTGCCTGATCCAGATGTAAACTTTTCAGAGGCTGCCAGTTACATTGCTGTAGAATGTTATTTAGATTATCTGGGGATCGTCCCTGATGTGTCTATAGATAATGGGATTAGGAGTTTTGGTACGTTTCCTTAGAAGGACAGTGAGATGGTCACTGAAGACATCAGGTAAGCATCCAGTCTGATAGTGATTTTTGGGATTATTTACTAGTGTTCAATCAATAATGAATTGTTTATGGGTCTTTGTCTATTCTGGTGGGTTCTTGAATTAGTTGTGTGAAATCATAGAGGCTAATATTGTTGGTGGGGTGGTTGGAGTTGCAGGCTAGCCAGTCAGTATTGAGGTCTCCTAATAGAATTGTTTCTTGAGGAAAGTTTTGATTCAGCCATTGAAGGATTTCTTCAATAGCTGGAGTGTTATTTCCAGGAGGAATGTAGCAGCAAAAAATATTAATTTTCTTAGTTTATTGGCAGGATAGAGCCTATGATTTCGGCGTTTTGAAATGTTGGCAAAGGGGTATGAAATGGCTGGAGGTTTATTTCATTTTTGAATAGCATTGCAACTCTACCACCTTTCCTATTTTCTCTATCTACCCTTAAGATGTTGTAACCTGGTGGTAGAATTTCCTCACTAGGGATATGTAGTTTTAGCCATGACTCAGTAATGGTTAGAATGTCAGGGGAGTAATGAGTAATAATAGCATGTAGATCTTGGAGTTTATTGGAAATACTCCTTATATTGATAATTAGTAGACTTCAGATTGAGGTCTACTGGGGAGGTCAGCAAAACTGGGCCCTGGGTTTGGGTGTATGTCACAGCAATACAAAGTCTTTTTCTGAGTTTGAATATGTTTGACAGCATAGATAAGGTTTGATAGTGATATATACACTACTTTTTTATTGATAGTTGTAGATAGGTGGATGTTAGAAGTGTGTAGCATAATACTAGTGTTAAATAGTGCTGGACAGACTGTAAAGTTTATGAGGGAGTCAGTGTGTTTTTCAGTAAGTGTTATATGAAATGAGGTGCTGTCTAGGAGTAAGCTAGTTTGTATAGCTGTAATGTAGAAAAGGGAGGTGAGGGCTAGTAGGAGCAAAGGTAGTAAGACATGCATTGTAGTTTTTTTTGGATAGGTTAAGTAGTATTTGTTGGTGAGTGGTGGAGATGGGGATTATGATGTGCAAGTTATAGTGTGGGTGTCGTGTTAGTGTAGGAGGTAATGTGAATTGGCTAAGACAAATGATTGGAGCAGAAAGTATGTCAGGTGGCTAAGAGGAAGTATAAGGTCAGGTGTGAGGTTTTGGTGGGATTTGGGGGTAGGGTAGGGGAGCAGAGTGAGCCCGAAAGGCGAACGGAGCAGGTTCAGACCCTCAGCAGAGGTGAGTACCAAAAAAGTATCAGATAGTGAAGATGAGGGCAGAACACTGATAGTTTAATGAATGCTAAAATCTGTAGTTAAAGTATATAGGTAGTGAAGACCAATAAAGTAGATGTTTAAATTGTACAAAAAAAAAAAAGGTAGTAATACCTATCGCCAGTAAAACCCTAAGCTACAGACAGTAGTGATGCCAATGACAGTAAAAGTAATAGGAATGGGTTTTAAAATGGCACCAGAATCACTCTAGGGTTAAATAAACTTTTTGAATGACGTGTGATGGGAGGGGAAGGGTAATATGCTAATCAAGGCTAACAGTTCGTAGATGGTGGAACCCCACAAGGTACTCAGGCAAAAACAAAAGCCAAATTCACTTAGAAGATATTAAAAAACAAAAAGCAGTTTAAAAATCGCAATGAATACACAGAATGCAGAGACCGGTAAAATGATAGTACGGTGAGGAGGCAGGGACCAAACCAAAGGACTATGGTAAAGTGAGCACCACAGTAAATAACTGTTAATGTAAAATAATATTTATAGTCTACCAGAGATTTAAACAATTTAGACATAACGCAGTAGAGCAAGTAAAGAAAAGAAGGCGTCTTTTAGATCCAGCAACTAACGGCTCTTATAGGAAGAAGTAGAGCTATCACCATCTTTTCACTGATGGACTTTTCATCTGCCTTCTCTTCTATTCCTAGACATCCAGATAGTCAAATACTTGTTTACTTTTATTTATAAGGGCCAGCAGTACACTTGGATTATGTTACCGCAAGGGTATGTAGAATCTTCCACTCTATTCTCTTTTTAACACTGTTAACAGGCATCGAGTCATAGATTACCTTTGCCTACATTGTCTGGTAATATTCTTGAATGGTGAATGGCAGTAGTAGCAGCAGCATGTATTGGCATGGCAGCAGTAACAAAAACAACATGGCACAGAATACATATACATTATAGTCCAAAAAACGATACAAGTGACATGAGGAATACTATACAGAAATAAGTTGATAGAATGTAAGCTAGGTTACAAGATATACCACACATCTGGACAGTGAAAAAGCCCAACATACTAAAAGACCCCTGACCAATCTAAACAGGCAACTAAGCTAGTTAATACTTCAAGGGCTAAATGTGAAATAATAACTTCTCAGGCAAAGAACAGCCACAAGGATTTCTACAGCTATGTCCATAACCTCAAGGGAAATGCACAAAATTGTGCAGAACTTATTGTAGATGGTATCACTCACACTGAACCAGAAATAAAGATCTGATATGGTGCAATATTTATGCAAAGGAGAATGCCAAATTAATCAAAACAAAAAGGTAGTGCAAAAAATATTCAAAGAGAAATGCAGGCAAAGGCATCCAGATATAGAAAATTTAATAATCAGACATGAGATCCAAAGAGGGAATGTAGAACAGAAAATTAGTCAAGTAGAAGTTAAAAAAAAAATAGAAGCTGAAGTTATGGATCACTTGCAAAAATGAAGGATTGAGTGTAGAAAGTCTAACGCAGGTTATATCACAGCATAATGGAACAACTAATCCCCAAAGTAAGGAGAAGCAGAAGGACCAGGAGACATCTGAAGAAGAATATGGACATGGGAAAGAGGGAGATTTAATATGGTGCATTTATGTGAAGGAGAAAGCAAAACTAATCAATACACAAAGAGCAGCACCAAAGAGTTGAAGAGAATACAGACAAAAGGAATCTGGACATGGAAAATTTTAAAATAGAAAAAAATAAGAAAAAGAGGATTAGTAATGGAGAAGTTGAAGAAATATAAACTGAGGTTATAGATTACATGCAAAGTGAAGGATTTAGTGTAGAAAATTTAACTCTGATAACATCACAGCAGGATAGAACAATGGACTCCTAAATTAAAAAGAAACCAGTGCAGCAGGAAGCATCTGATCAGTTGTGATATGAAGATACTTTGGAGCCTTCCATAGGACCAGTACATGCATTCAGTTGGAGTTGGAGGAGAGGAAGGGAAGGAACAGGAAACTGTGGCAACTCTGACGCAGTCAATGTTGTGGAGTGACAGGAAAGTTAGTTCCCATATGAAAGAGCAATGGATGACGAGAATGAAACTGAAAATGTGGCACAGGAAGATGCTCTGGAACTTTCTATAGAATGCTTTCAGGAAATGGAGAACAAAGAATGTGCCCTCAGTTTAGAAGAAAATGATCTAAGAGAAGAGTTGCCAGATTTAATACAGATGGTCAGACCTATCAAGATCAATGAAAGACTACAGAAAGTTAATAAAACCCAAAAAGTTAGAAGCTTGATAAAACACATGAACACAGTAATTAGGATTGTCCATACAGATTTATGCGATATAACAAGTTGTTGTCTTTTGGCTTTTCCTGGTTGGGGTTGCCACAGCGGATCTCTGGTCCGCTAATGATTGGCAGTAGATTTTGATGAATGCCGAGGTGCTAGCTCGATGTTCAACCTTCATGAAGGCATGCGCTTTTACGCATGTCTTTCGAATGCCCATCCAACTGCGGGGAGGACATGCAGACTCCACACAGAAGGCACTCCCTGCACTCCAGCCGAGAATCGAACAGGAGAACCTCTTGCTGTGAGGCAACAACGCTACCAGTGTACCACCGCGGATATGTGATGTAGGATATATTACTGTGCAGCTAAATTAATAGATAGTCTTACCACAAGAATACAGGCTAGTAAGGGAAAGGAAGGGGAGACATCAAATGGCATCATGGAAGTATCAAGTGAAGAAAACTATAAAGCAGTTAAGATTGGAAGTGTCACTGTTAGAGTATAGAAGAGGGAACAGATCAACAAAAATACTCTGATAGATAAAGCAAATTGCAGGATTAATGACCGATCAGGATCTATTGTGCACTATCAGAAGTAACGAACTAAAAATATCGGCACAGGTAGAAAAACTTAGAAGATGGGTAGATAAAGGAAAAGTACAAAATAAGCAATTCTTCATGATCCAAAAAAGTTTGAGAATTGGGAAACAAGGCAAAAGGAATTGAAACCACCAAAAAAAAAGTTTTTGGAGAAATACAGTATCTGTGAAGATCCTGTGGAACATAAAGATGCAAAATGGATAGACGTAAAAGAAAGAATAAGAAGTTCAAATGTACAGGATATGAAATGGGATGAAGTAACGGCCAGAGAGATTGAAACAAAGTTAAGAGCTCCTAACTGTAAAACCCGAAGTCCAGATGTAGTACCTAACTTCTGGCTAAAAGTATTAGCATCTTTACATGAAGATTTATCCATGAGTAAGAGCTATTTATATGCGCACCTGGAACACACACCAGCCTGGTTAACAACAGGAAAAACAGTGCTCCTACTGGGAGTGACTCTGCAAGCTATCCTAAAAACTGTAGATCAGTAACTTGTATTCCGACAACGTATAAACTATACACTGGAATTGAAGTAGACAGTTTATAGTCATTTAGAAGAAAACTGAATCATGGCAATAGAACAAAAGGGTAGTAAAAGAAAGTCATATGGAAGAAAGGATTATTTGTTATTGAAGTCATAATGGAGAACTGTAAAATGGGGAAGAATCGAAGTATAGCACAGAGAGACTATAAAAAGGCATTTGACAGTATTCCACATTTATGGATAAGAGTGCTTAAAAATGTGTAAGATGCACTCTACACTGATTGATTACAATATAGCAACTATGAAACCATGACAAACCACTTTGCAGATGAGCCATGATAAAGAGCAAATTATTCCAGGGTGACTCTCCGTCACTGCTGCTATTTTTTCTTGCTGTTTACCCATTAAGTGCTCTGCTTAGCAGATTAGGTCACGGCTACAATTTGGCTCCCAGAAAACAGTGTAAAGACTTTTCATATTTTTGTAGATTTAAAATTGTATAGTTTATCAGATAAGGAACTGAAAACACAACTCCAAGTGGTCAGAACTTTTTTAGATGATATAAGAATGTCATTTGCTAAATGTTTAAAAGCAGTCTTTAAAGCAGGAAAACTGCAGCAGCAACAAAACATCAGTTTGGGACAAGAATGTGATATAAAAGAACTTGAGGAAGAGGGAGTTTATAAATATTTGGGAATTGAAGGATAAACAAGAAAACATGAACAAATGCGAGTAAACTTACTAAAGAATATTTTAGAAGACTTAAATACTAAAAGCAGTGTTGACATCTAGGAACAAAGTCCAAGCTTTAAACCAGTTTGCTCTTCCTGTCATAATTTAGTTTTGGCCTGATGACTGGCCCCAAAAAGTGTTGATAGGTTAGATAGGAAAATATGGATGCTTCATGCTCATCAAATGATTTATAAATATCAGTGCATACCAAGATTATATATTCCCTATTCTGAAGGAGTTATGAGCCTCCTCGAAACTGATCACATGTATAGATCTACAAATGTGGGACTGCATACATATCTGCTGACCTCACAAGACCCAAACATAGTGAAAGTTATGAAAAATGAGGTGACTAAGGCTAAGATGACTTCCTTGCTTAGTTTAGCAGAAACATATCGGTATCAAGTGGGAATGGAAATCAAAACGGCAATAGATAAGTCAGCCGCAATTGAATGTGCCAAAATTCAAATGAAAGAATATAAGGTGAAGGATCAGATGAGAAGGAAAGAAATGTGAAAAATGCATATAGTTGCAAGTATAGAAAACTCTTGGAACAACCTAATTTTGATCAGGATCAAATGCAGGAATGATTAAGGAGAGGTGAATTTAAACTAAAAGACAAAAGGTTAATATTGGCAGCCCAAGTTAGTGAACTTGCGTACACATTTGTTTGCAGAGTTCATTGAACATGTGGGAGAAAGACGCATGTAGGTTTTCTAAAACAGAGGGCAGCCATGGTGATGCAGCGGTTAGTGTTGCCGCCTCACAGCAAGAGGTTCTCCGGTTCGATTCTGGGCTGGGGTGCCTTCTGTGCGGAGTCTGCATGTCCTCCCTGTGGTCGCGTGGGTTTCCTCCTGGTGGTCTGGTTTCCTCCCACATCCCAAAAACATGCAGTAGGTGGATTGGATACTCTAAATTGGCCCTAGGTGTGAGTGTGTGTGTGTGCCTTCTGTGGAGGGTTGGGCACTGGGCTGGCAACTCGACACTGTAAAACTCCACTGCCAATCATGAGCGGACAGATTATCCGCTGTGGTGACCCCTAACTGGGAAAAGCCGAAAGAAGAAGGTTTTCTAAAACAGAATTGGAAACAGTTGCACATATTGCTGCTTGTTGTGATATACTAATGGCAGAAGGACTGTACACTGAAAGCCATAGTAAATGTGGTAAGACTTGCATTGGGGATTGTGCAAGCATTATGATACTGAAGTGGCTAAAAAATGCTGGAAACACGAGCCACAAAGCATTATAGAAAATGAAGTTTATATCACATGCGATCACCCGTTACCAACAGTTCAAAAAATAGATGCGAGAAAAACAGGTATAGTTGTCCATGAAAAGAAGACAAAAGTAGCATTCATCATTGAAATTGCTACACCCAGTGACTTTGGTGCCTTAAGTACAGAGAGTGAAAATAAAATAACAGGACTTGCAGGCAGAAATGAGGACAATGTGGAAGGAGGATACCCAGACAGTTCCAGTAGTAGTAGGAGCTGGAAAATAATTTACAGTCTTACCTGGATATGTTACTGATGCATGTAACTCTGTGTGAATTGCAGGAGGAGTCATTAGTGGGCACTATGTGGGTGCTGCAAAGAACACTTCTGGGTAACATCAAAGATTGAAACAATACTAATTTAATTAACTTTAAACATACTTTGACCTAGGAATGGGATCCATTCCTGTCATGGCAGTAGAAACCCAAAGTACTTTGAGAAATTAAAAATAAGAGAGAAACCAGAGGCTATTGCCAACCTTTTGGCTGACCATTCCAGATCAAATTTCTACCCATCCCCTTCTGATAGTCCAAAAGAAATGTCAAATATCACAGTCCCCTGTCTGTTACTGTAGAACAAGTCATCAAAGCACTCACTGACTTATTCAGCATGGATTCCCTTGGACTAGGATGAGTCAATGAGCTGAAGCATCAGTGCTGGGTTCGACAGTTCCAGTCTGACCCCCCCTCCCCCCACCTTCTTGTTTCTAAAAAACAAACACAAAAAAATTTATTAAATTATCTTGTATGACCTAGGCAGTCTTACATTTATATAAATGAAAACAAACCATGTTATAACATAATTTCAGTTGCTAACATTATATGTTACAATGTCACACAATTGTAGTTGCAAACATGCATCACTTGCAATCTATCCAGTCATTGTCAAACATTACATAGCTCATTCAAATCCTGCCTTCTTTTAAACCTTCTTCCTCCTCTGCATGTATTGTTCCCACAATTCCATTTTTTCCTATGTAGTTTGTTTCTACCCTTTTCTAAATATCCAATTCCAGTTGTTTTATCTCTGTTATATTCACTACTTCTAGTAAAGTTGCTTTAGACTTTCATTTCCATTTTCTAGTAATTGCTTTTTGGCAGCCACCATAATTAGACTCTGCAAGGCCTTAACTATATCTAGGCAATTCCGCTTCTGTATCATAGCTCCGAAAAAAAAAATAATTTCTGTTAGATATATATGGGACAGCCTCTTAAGATAATTTCAAGTCAACAGGTAAACAGAACCGTTCTAGTGCATAGAACTCAAACGAGAGTACTTAAAAGCAGTAAAGATCTAAAGTCAAAAAACTGATATGCATGTATTTCTTTTCACCTAAAGTGCACTTGTTTAAAATGCACAAGACAAAAAGACAGACAACAGCAGATGTAAATAATGTAAATATAAGCACGGTGGTGCAGCGATTAGCATTGTCACCTCACTGCAAGAGGTTCTCCGGCTCGATTCTCGGCTGGAGCGCCTTCTGTGTGGAGTCTGCATGTCCTCTCCATGGTCAAGTGACATTTAAAGACATGCAGGTAGGTGCGTGTGTGAATGGGCGTGCCTTCTATGAAGGCTGGGCATTGGGCTGGCACCTTGGCACCGTAAAAATCCACTGCCAATCATTAGCGGACCGGAGTTCCGCTGTGGCAACCCCTAACCAGGAAAAGCCAAAAGACATGACTATAAGCATGTGTTAGTCAAGCCAATATGTTTACAATATTTTGTAATTGTATAATAGCACCAAAAATAGCAGAGACTGCAGCAAAAACAGTATTCAAAAGGAATGTTACTAATGTAAGGTTGTACTGAGTAAATGATACTACAAACAGAACTCAAGGTAATTTCTCTTGTCCGGAGGGACACAAATATCATGTTAAAAATCTTTCCTTAGACCAGAGTGCCATGGTCTGAAAACCAGCCAAAGAAATGAGACATTCAGCTCTCACAGCATAAAGAAAGTAAACAATACTGCATTAAAATGTTGCATACTACAGTTTTAAAGGGCACTCTTTCAATTTTACAATGACCATGGAAACAGTACTACAGAAGAGTGAAATAAAAACTACAGAAAAAAAATGTATTGGCCTGCATCTATAATTCAGTAATTATTAAAAGGCAACCTTGCCTTTTTGTTGTCAAGTGATTAGGGCACCATCAACATGTACAGTAGTGAGACAAAACTATCAAAAGAACAGTAACACATTCTAATGTTTCCGTAAATGTTTAACAGGCTTCAGTTTAATATTAATGTCACTAAGTTTGTAAACTGGACTAAGTGTACATTACAGCCAATGTATGTACAAATGCTTAAAAATTCTGTACAAGCAAAACTGACTGTAAATAATAAATGTTTGGAGTGTGCTGTACAGTAAATGATTTAATATGTAAAAAGCATTCTTCAGTGTATAAAACATGGTTTCTACAACACAATATTAATCTCTGCAAATAAACAATTTTTCCGTCACATTTTAAATTGTTCACAAAAATTGCTCCTCTTCATTTGTATGTACACATGTGCTTATTCCAGAAAATAAGGCTGCAATGTCTTTGCAATACAATCTGCAGACATTGTCAATAATTAATGTAAAATTTTCATTAAAAGCAAATAATTCAGCAATTGCAAAATACAGCTCTGAATTGGTGGGACATTTTTACAGAATGGTTTTCAAAAGAAAAAAATGTTAAACTAAATCATTCATCCAATTTTAGTAGTAATGCTTGTTATCATTGTGTTGACAATATACAACTATGTTTCAACTTGCTGTATCAAAAGAAAACTAAACGTTTTGTTTCCTAATGTGTTTCACGTAAATCATAATACCAAAGAATGCATATCAGTGTAAACTGTTTTGTGTGCTTTAAAACAAAAGGGAAGAACTGTTTTTTATATATATATATATATATATATATATATATATATATATATATATATATATATATATATATATATATATATATATATATAGACATTTATAAAAGTGCATGTACACTTCTGTTTGCTAGAGTATATGTAGGAAAAACTCAGTTAAATTCATGTAGATTTCTGTTTGTTAGCATGTATATATTAAAGGGTTAAACTGCTCTTAGCTAAAAAGCAGGCATCCAAAATGAATTTATTACAAAATGTCTGGTACATGGTACAAACAGATAAGAAACAGGTGCAGGGGAGTATGAGAGAACTGCTTTCCTACAGAAACATTCACAATAAAAAAGACTCCCTAAAAGTTATTCACCTTGTAAAAAAATACAATGAACAGACTACATGACTTCAGAAGAATTCCAAAGATATTAACCACAGCAGACTATTTCATGGACAAGATCTGGATGGTACAGAAAAATATATAAAGGATATTAAATGTATAAATATATAAAGGACATTAAAAGTGTATAAGGTTGGATCTGATTTCTTGTCAGATTGTATACTGGAGATCATCCATGCTGTTTGAAAAGCTTAATCTGAGCCATTAAAAGCTGTAAACTGTACACTATTGTATGTGTCAGTTACATAGACAAGTTGTTTTATTAGTACTGCACAATAAAGTTAATATATAGTAGTAATCTGCAAAGTTCACTGAAAAATATCAGACTTTTATTTTAACAAGGCACCAGCAAGCAGCATTCAGTACAGATATCTGCATTTTAATTTTTCAATTTCCTTAGTTACACCAATTTTCTCATCTAATATCTCTGACAGAGCAGTCTGCTGGGACTCTTTAAAGTCTGCCAACCCATTACAATCCCACAAAATATGCCAATTACCTCTCTTCATCATTCCACCTCCAGCATCAGTTGTCTACCTGAGGAAAAATTCTTTGGAGTCTGCTTGGGGTATAAAAATACCTATGTAAACACTTTCAAGCAAAGATCCTAAATCTTTTAGACTTTGTTGCATTTTGAGGAGACATACATATATGCCCCATTGTTTGTTTGGGAATTACTTATCCAATTGCTCTTCCCAATCCTTTCTAACCTCCTCTGATTCTTAGTTATCATGCAATATTTTATATGCTCTGACACCCCAACACTGAACTAGTAATCAAGGAGCCTCAGTCCTCACCACTGGCACCAGTGGATGATGTGCACTAAGAGGATGATAAGGTGCACAGTATTACCAGGTGCAGCTCTGCATCAAGTGCAATTTCCCTTAAGAGCACACAGTGACCACAGTCAGTCTGGGGCTAGTTTCTCCCTTTCTCCAGATCCCCAATAAGACTCCCCACTGGCACAGCTATAAAGCTGAGATCTCAGCTGAGTGGCCAAGCCAAGACCTCTAGCACCGTGTCTGTCCAACCACTTCTCCGCCCCTTGAAGACTCAAGCTAGTTTTTCAAGTGACTCTAGAGAAACCTTGCTTGAGAGAGATGAGCCTATCTTGGAATACATTAACCCGTTCCCTCTGTTGAGATTCCAGCTTCCTTTGCATTGCTGATGCCATTACAATGTTGCACTGTCCTATCCATATGCCTGCAATCCTAGGCTCTACCATAGTAATTTGGGATTTTGCTGGCTGGCTCCCTATAGCCATAGATCCCCCTCAGACTCCCCCTGCCATCTACTGCAAATGCTTAGCACCAGGGCCTTCCTGTCATGGTAAGGTTTCATCATGTTAACATGGTACAGTTTGCTCTGCTGTCTAGCAGTTCTACCATGTAGTTAACATCAATGACCTTCCTTAGCACTTTGAGTGATCCCTCCCAAGCTGCCTGCAGCTTGTTGTGGCTGACAGGAATGAGAACCATAACCTGCTGCCCCATAGCATACATTCTAGCTTGAGCATTCCTGCTATACCAGACCACCTTCTTCTGTTGGGCTTCTGCCAGGTTCTCCAGGACCAAGCCACGAGTTCCCTGAGCCTTGTCCTGATGTTTAGGACATATGCCACAATAGACTGCTTGTGGGATTGACACTCAACGTTCCACTCATCACAAATCAAATCTAGAGGTCCCCTCATCCTATGCGCATACAGCAACTGAAAGGCTGAAAAACCTGTGGATTCCTGAGGCACCTCTGTAAGCAAACAGACTTTCTCCCACTCACTCTTAAACTGGTCTGCATATGCCCATAGCATGGTGTTTAGTGTAGCGTTTAACAACTCCAACAGACCATTAGTCTGGGGATACTAGGGGGTAGTCTTTAGAAGCTTCACCCCACAATGCTTCCATAGACAAGCCAGCAGGTCTGACATGAAATGGGCATGTCTGTCGGTCAGTATTTCTTTTGGGAAACCTACCCTGCTGAAAATCTCTAACAAAGCATTTTGCCACCTTTTCTGCCTCAGTGGAGGACAGGGCCACCACTTCAGGGTATCTGGTAGCAAAATCTACTACCGTTAGGATTTACTTCCCTGTGGAACTTGGGGCACTCAGAGACCCCACAATATCCATAGCTACCCTCTGAAACGGCTCCTCAACTACAGGCAAAAGCATCAAAGGAGCTTTCGCCTTGTCTCCTGCCTTGTACTGCTCACAGATCCTTCAGTAACTGGTTACATCTCTGGAAATCCCAGGCCAATAAAAGTTATGCATAATACGTATCTTTGTATGATTTATGCCCATATGACCTGTAAAGGGAATGTCATGGGCTATGACGAAGTGCCATATGGTAGGTTCTGGTCACTACCCACTGCTCTGTTCTCTCACTGTCTAGCCCTCCCTCATGGGTTTTCTCTCTATACAGTAACCCTTTGTCCCAGTATACAGATTTCCCTTTTCTTTGAGAATTGGGTGCCTCACTAGCGACCTCCCTCAGGCCTTGTAATATAGGGTCTGAGAGCTGAGCCTGTCTCAACTCTTTCTTTGTAACCCTTCCTAGCTTCCATTCCATAGGAAGTCCGGTATTCTCAGAGCACTGTCTCACTGTCAGCCTGAGTACTACTGCTCACCTCTGCCCTTGCAGTCATTCTGTCCAAGGGAACATCAGTACCCACCAGCAGCTGTGGCTTACCTTAAGGCTCACTACTACAGGATAGCTTCCTACCTTAAGTAGCCATCTCACCAGTCCTTGCTTCAAGTGTGCAATTTGTCTGGGCCCCCCTCCCCAAGGTTACCAGATCCACATGCTTGTCTCCAAGCCTGACTATGTAACTGCATGCACATAAGGTACTGTATTATCAAAATCATTCCTTATCAGGACATCTGCAGGGATACCCTCAAGCACGCCTACTTAATTCTTTTTCCACCCTACAAGTGAAGGTGAACCCTAGCCAAAAGTATTTGGAATGGGGTCCCTCCTAAAGCTCTGACTGGAGTAGACTGCTCAAGCAAGTAGTGCTCCTCTTTAACCATTGCAGGCTTCACAATGGTTAGGTCCGAGGCTCTCTCTCTCTCTTAGCAGTGGCCTGTTTTCCATCTACTAAGATAGGATATAACCTCTTTTGGTAGTTTGACATCCTTGTTTTCACCAGACAACATACTGCTGGCATTCTGTCGTGCCTAATTACTGGCTCTCCCACCTTTTGTTCCCCACTTTGCTTCTGTGGACATCTGTATGCTACATGGTCTCACTGGTTCCATTTAAAACATTTATCCCTTGGTCCTGGCCATGTACCTGAACTAGTGGCTTCCCCAGCTACTGACGGACTCTGTTGGGGCGGTTTAGGCTGCCCACCATGGGTTCCCTTAGACCCATGAGCAGCAGTAGGTATCTCTTTCCTGTGCAGGATGATGACGTATAGGTCTCACATTTTCCCCAACTCATCTTCACTATTATATTTTCTATCTGCTAACCAGATTCTCATGTATTCAGGCAAAGTGCTAAGGGCTTGTTCCCTCACCAAAAGGTCTGCAAGCCCTTCAAAAGTGGTGACCTGACACCCACTCACCATCTATGAAAACAAGTCCTTTACTCGGCAGTCTATTTGCACACACATGTATCTGCCTTGTGCCTGTGCTTGCAAAACTTTTTTCTGTAAGCTTTAGGTGTTAACTTAAAGCACTCTAAACAATTTTTAGCAGTATTATAATTTAAGCAATCCGTATCTGACAATTTAGAAATAGCAGTTACAGCTTTACCATGATTTTCTTTTTCTCCTTTTATTCAGCCTCCAAACATTGCAGTCTCTCTGCTGATTTTATTTCCAAATGTTTCACTCCAGTTCATCTCTCTAACTCTAGACAGATTTTTAAGTCCTCTAAGGCAAAGTTGAACTGTCCATTTTCTGAGAGATGTACATCCCCAAGGCCAGTCTGGTTGTCTTCCTGGTTGCTGGAATGTAATGCAGCTGTGACTAATCTGCAACCATTTCCACTTCAGTCAGGTTGGCATGCACTAATTCTTTGTCTTGGCACATTTCAGCCAGCTGGCTCCTTGTCAGCTTGCCATACTCCTCTGCTGACATCCTTGCCTGCTTTCCCTGACTAAGCTAACAAAAATAAAACTATTGCGATATGGAACTCTGAATGTTCACTGTGTAGCTGCTTGAGAGTGCAAACACCTTCTTTAGTGACCACTGTTTACAGGCTACAGGAGTTCAGTATCCACACCACTGAATCCTAATATGTGATGTGATCCCACCACTGCCATACAATAAATGTGATGCCCCACCCAACCCAACACCCTAATAATGGGCGATTTCAACTACCCCACCATTAACTGGGAAAACTATTCATGTACCAACACTTTTGCTCAACGTTTTCTGGAATTCATAAATTCCAATGCCTTGGATCAACTTATCTGCACCCCCACCAGGGACAGCAATATCTTAGACCTGGTCATTACCAACATGGGCGACCGGTGTTCCACACCAGAGGTCAATTCCTTGGTCAGATCCGACCACAAGCTAATCACCCTAGACATCCACATCCTGCCCCCACACCCCATTAGGGAAACCACTGTAAAAAATTTCTCCAAAGCCAACTTCATGCTTCTTTAGACAGAAGTGGCAAACTTCACGGCATCCATGCAGACGGACAATAGAGGTATGACTGCTGAATCCTACACAAATGCACATTACAAGCACTTACACGAGTGCATGGATCATGCTATCCCTAACAGAACCAAAATGTTATCCTTCAAAACAAGGAAGTCAATCTGGTGGTCCCCTGCCATAAACAAATTGTACAACAGAAGAAAGAAACTGTTGCAAAAGAGTAAAATCCCCTGATTGGAGGAACTCCCTGGTCAGCCTCAGTAAGAAGTTGAGATCCCTCATAAAATCCTCCAAAGCTATTTATGAAAACAAAATTGCCACTGTTTCTAAAAACAACTACAAAGCATTCTATAGCTATATCAAGAATCTCAATGGTAACACTCAGATCTGCTCTGAGGTATAGTAAAATGGCACTAAATATACAGCACCAACTGATATTGCCAACATCCTGGCAGATAGGTTCAATGCTAACCTTTCCCCCCTCTCACCCCCTAAAGGGCCCATCTCTATACCAGAAGAATGCAAAGTTCCTGTAATCATGGCTGCACAGGTAAAAACCACACTCTCCAAAGCCAAGAAAATAGCATCCATGGGACCTAACACCCCAGGCTGCGTTCTACACAAACTACAGAATGAACTGGCACCCCACCTAAGCACCATGTTCAATCATAGCCTCACTTCAGGCTTTGTGCCCACTGAATGACACAGCAATGGTTATCCCACTCCACAAAGGGGGAGCCACCATGGACCCCAGGAACTATACTGCCCTATTAGCCTAATGAGCCTGGTCTGCAAGGCTGTGGAACATGTCATCATGGACTGTTATACACAGACATTGGTAATCTCCAAACACTGGATCCCACCCAGTTCAGGTTTGTAAAAGGCAGGTCATGTCTCCTAAACCTGATAGACCTCTTTGAAGCAGTCACCAAAGCCGTAGACAAGGGTAAGATGGTTCACGCAGCCTATCTACATGTTGCCAAGACTTTTGACACCATCCCCCATTCTGGAATTATAGATAAACTCACTAAACTAGGTATGGTATAAATCCCTATGTCACAAAATGGGTTGCCAACTGGCTTACTGACAGAACCCACACTGTGAAAGTAGGAGACTCCAAATCCGACTTCAGGCCAGTGACAAGTGGAGTACCGCAGGGTTCAGTCCTGTGTCCTCTCCTGTTTGGTATTTACTTTTCTAAAGTACAGGCTACCACAAAAGGTCTTTGGCTAATGAAGTTCGCAGATGACTGCAAATTAGGAGCCATAATCAAAACTCCTAATGATGGGGACATCCTACAAACAGGCCTCACTGAGACAGATGCCTGGTGTCAAAGCCATGGCCTCAAGCTCAATGCCAAAAAGTGCATTGTCATCCCCTTTGGTAAAAACTCTGTACCCATGAGCTACCACATAGGTGGTAGTCTACTTAACACCGAAAGTATGATGAGACGTTGGGACACAGGTGGACAGTAGTCTCTCCTTTGATAATCACATTGCCACAGTAGTCAGGAAATCCTTCTACGTGGCACACCTAATCACAAAAGGTTTCTCATCCAGGAAAAAGAGGTAATTTTTCCCCTCTACTCGTTACACATTAGACCCATTATAGAGTACAACGCCCCTTTTGGTATGTACCTCACAAGACATCTACAACAACTGGAAAGGCCACAGAAATACCGTGCAAAGAGGATTACCAGCCTCAAACAGATACCTTACGCAGACAGTCTCAAAAATCTCCAGCTTTACTCCATCGCATATCACCTACTCAGGCGATCTTTGCCTAACATACAAAGCTATGTCAAACCCAGAGCTGTTGGACATGCTCCAATTAAAGAAATCCCAATCCCTCTGAGCTACATGCTCTAGGGACCTAAACCTCGTCACTACAATAAACAGAACATGCTGGAGGGATAGATTCCTGTCCCAGAGACTTACCATACTCCATAACAAACTACCTATCTGTATCAAACAAAGCTCCTCATTAGCACTCTTCAAGAAAACTCTTGATGATTGGATGGGAAATGGGCAATTCACCCCGGGGATCACCTCTGTGGCTCTGCTTGACAGGAGCACAGGAAAACTATTTTCTTGGGTGGCGAAAGCCAGGGTACCTTTTTGACTAGGCTTATATAGGCCCTTGGGCCAATAGCCAAGTACCTACCTATGAACCACTGAACCAGTAATCAAGAAGCCTCAGTCCTCACCTCTGGCAACGGTGGGGGATGTACACTGAGAGGATGACAAGGTACCCACGCACACAGTATTACCAGATGCAGCTCTCTGCAACAAGTGCAGTTTCCCTTAAGAGCACACAGAGGCCACAGTCAGTCTGGGGCTGGTTTCTCCCTCTTTCTCCAGATCCCAAATAAGACTTCCTAGTGGCAAAGCTATAGAGTTGAGATCTCAGCTGAGTGGCCAAGCCAAGATCTCCAGCTCTCTCCTCCAACAAGTGCTTTGTGTCCCTGCCCAAGTAGCTGACACACTCTGAGTTTTGATTTACACACATGCACACCTGGGAAAGGCTGGGACAGGTTTACTAGCTATGCCCAGACTATAAGGCGGTTATCACTGCCACCAGCCAGCTTCTTATCAGCTACTTTAAGGCCCTTAAATGGTGTCCAATCTTTCTGTGTAATGTTACTGTTAATACAAATGTTTGACCAAGAGCAAGACTTTTGGGAGTGGCCCACAGTGTCACCAAATAAATATGCAAGTACTGTCAGAACTTAAATGTCTCTAAACAGATCAGCCACAATGATCAGCCACAATAAAATGTTTAAATATATGTAATAATAAAAGAAGACAATAGTAAATATATATTTACAGTGACATCAGAGATCAAAATCACAGGAAATATTTAAAACAACATTGCAGGACATTTTCAAATAAATGAAGAAAAATATCTAAACTAAGCTTTGCTATACTCCCGGCTATATCGAAGAGCGTTACTATTCCCTAGAAACTTACTTAGAGCAAGGCAGATGTGGTGACTGGGATCATCTCTAGTTGCTAGGTCAAAGACAGAATACAGGATGCTGTCTCTGAGTTCTCAAATTAATATCACAAATTTTACTGCTGGGCTAATTTCTTGTCATCTGACTTCTAGTTGCCAAGCCCAATACAACCATTGATGGCAGCTGGTAGTATTTAGCATCTGCCTGTAAAAATACATAGACAAGGGATTTTCCTCAGATCTTTGGCAAATGCTGGAAATCATATAACAATAAAACTTCCAAAACTGTACAGAAAGCTTCTCTGCACAGACTTGTATCCTTGACCCAGTCTATAAAGTAATTTAATTTCAGCTGTTTTATTTAAAATGTACTAGAATGAGGTTACTCTCTTGTATCCCAGTTTCCACTGTTAAAATGCATGTATCTAAACAGTTACAATAGTGCATCTACATTTCTGTTCTTTTCCAGTATGGTACACTGTGGATACATAACAAGCACTTTGCAAAAACATTTTCAACACATGCTTCTGCACCAGCAGTTTGATATACACATGACATACAGTTCTAATACATTTGTAACACAAACATCTTGTATTGATCATGTTGATATTCACAAATTACATATAATTATTTGCAAAATTCCAGATAGCTGTGCTGGCAGTATCTCCTTTCATGGCATGCTCTACTAATTATTCCTTTCTTAATGGCAGTTTCTGTTCTAGATTCTACTAAAAACTCTACCAGTGCTGGTCTTTCACTTTGGGACACCCCCGCCTAATTTCTTTCTGTTTGCCTATACTCTGATATCAATCCTTGATAAGGGAGGGCAATCTCTAACCTGCATTCCAAATAAATTGGAGTCTTCCCATTCTATTACCATTCCCTCTCTTGTTATTTGCTCCCAATCCTTTGGTTCCTTTGCCAGTTTTCTCCAATAAATTCTAGCTCTTATTTGCTATTGTCTGTATCCCTAGTTGCAGTCATCCCTATCGGCAGAATCTCCTTTCCCGTGTAGATCTCGGTGTACTTTCTGCTGCTTATGAATATGTTGTTTATGATTGTTATTCTCCTTAATGATCTGCATCCAAAATCCCAGTCTCTCCTTGTTTCTTGAGCTTTCCCTTGTTTCATCATCCCTTTCCACTTTGAATTATATTTTTCTGCTTGTGCTATGTATAGGAGCCTTTGTTGATCTGAAAAAACCCTTGAAATTGGGTAATCCCAATCTGCCTTGTTCTACTGGAAGAATCCGCTTATCCCACTTGTCTTACTGTCCTCTCCCCCAGATAAAGAGCTAGTTATTTTCTTTGTTATAGGCTCCCCAAGTTTGGCAAAAGCCTTTTCTATTTTCTGTTGCTTGAGTTATTGTGCTAAAAGTTTGTTCTCTAGAGTTATCAAAAAACAGCTACTTAGCAGTCTTTCTAGACTCATGCATATTATCGAGGTAATCTTATTTTCTGTGTATCATTTTTTTCTCTTCCTCTATTAAGAAAAATTTGTTTTACTTAACTTTCTTCCCCGTCTTGCCCTCTGCTGAGTATTTTTCCAAACATTAATGACATGAAGTAGAGGGTATGCTTTAGAGTCCCCTGCAATTTCAACAAAGTCCAAGAAAGTCCAGTATGTTCAGATTTTCTTGTGCTGTTCTTGTTTATCTCCATGTCCCAAATTCTGTGTCTGCTACATTTCCAACATATTGTCAATTCTTCTAGCCAGCTTTTGTTTTTTTTTCACTTCTCAAGTGTTTTCTGTTGAAAAATTGGAAAAGTTTTCACTGCTTTAGCATGTACTTAATCAAAAAATGATTTTGTCCCTCCAGGGGAAACATTTTTTTGGAGAGCTGGGTACAGCAGTCAAAAACTCATGCCTGCTTCTCAATATTCCCCGAATAATGGAATGAATTTACTCCTCTTCTCCTTGGTGTACAATGAGTACTCATTCTCCACGAATCCTCTTGTCATCTCCCACTTTTAGTACTTTGACCTTCTGCCACAATTTTGTCAGAATCAACTAGCCCTGCTGGCAAGATTGATCTTTACTATTAAAAGTCTAGGTTTCTTTCTCATAGCCCGGTTTTGACCATACACACATTATGCCCTTTCAATTAACAATTCATGTTGTGGAATACCAGTCCAGTTGCTTATTTATGCTTTCATAAAATTTATACAGTCTGTTCCTTCTAGCTTCTCTGGTACAGCAGAAAGTCTTACGTGCTCTGCCCCCTAATTTTATTATTTTTTGAAACATCTGTGCAGTCCTACATACAGGCAGCCTTTTCTTCATTTCGATCTCTGATTTTTACAGTTTTATCACCTTATCTGAATATCCCCTTAAAGCTTCTTCCATTTTTTTCCAACCTTTTATTGTTTGAGTTGATACACGCCAGTGTTTCGTTTATTTTAATCAGGTCTTTGCGGTTGCCTTGTACTTTCCCTAGGTTACTGGAAGTCATGTTTGGAACTTGCACTACTTTTTGCTGAACAGCTGCAGTACGTTTCCCACTCAGTGTTTGTCACCATTTGTAGCTGATTTCCCTTCAGGTCTTCTGTATTTCTTTTTTCCTGACAAGCAGTTACTGAAATTTATGTCAATTGTCTTTCTCCACTGGAAGACCTAGAATTAAGCATTACTCAGTGTGTAGCCATCTTGCAAGTGTCTGGTTTGACTCCCCCTTTGAGGCAGCAGGGGGTCCAGGCATGGTTGGGGCATGGTGGTATCTGGTGCTTCGGTGCAAGTGCAGCCATCTAGGACTTTTCTTGGTCCTTCTGCTTTTGAGATAGTTGAGGGTCTTTTCTCATCTGAGAGACATGGCTACTCTTTCTTCTTTGGAAACTACAGCCCCTGCCATCATCGGGTCTGAGCTTTGATTCTCTCAAACCTGTCATACAGGGGCAGCTAGCCCTATTATCAAATATCCTGTCCCGCTAACGGACATGTCCTCTATTCTGACCAGCCCACTGGAGTCTCTCACCAAAGGTACTGACTTCATTGAAGAAGAGGTGTCCCCAAAGTTTCCACTGGATGACATCTCCTTCAGAGACCACTTAAAAATTCTCTGGCAGAAAGGCGGATGGTCCTCCCATTCCCCTACCTAGGAAGAGTCTGTGTTCGTGGAAGCTTTTGGGTCTGGCCCATCTATGTCTTGGGTGACTCTCCCAGCTGAGCTTACAGCTCTAGTTTCTCACCAGACATGGAAGGAACTGGATACTGTAGAACCCTACTCCCCAGCATCCTAAGTGCCTATGAGCAGAGTTCCAATGTCCATCCCCATAAGAGTCTCCAGGGCGTTGAACAAATTCTGGAAGCTAATTTATATGCCTCAGTGACCTTTGCTTTACAAACTCTGAACTACTTGGCACATTTCACTAGGCTGCATTGGGATTTGACTAGAGCTTTCCAAATTCCTCTCTGAGTCCATGTCCATGGAGGACTGGAAGAAGTCTCCTTCACAGCTGGCCACTTTTCTTTCCTTCTCTAATGTGTCCATGAGATTAATTTCCCCATGCTGCTGAGGGTACCTCATGGGAGGCACGTTCAGGCATAGCCATTTAGGAGACATGCCTGGATGTGCCTGTGCGATTTTTTTGGAGCCTTTCAAATCTTCATCAATGCTTCTTTTATAGATCATCCTTGTTTGGCCCCACTATTAAGGAAGCTCTTTCCCATTGTGAACAGGATGGAAAGACCTTGTCTGCCTTAGCAATATGTTTTTCT
This sequence comes from Protopterus annectens, assembly GCF_019279795.1. Taxonomy (NCBI): domain Eukaryota; kingdom Metazoa; phylum Chordata; order Ceratodontiformes; family Protopteridae; genus Protopterus; species Protopterus annectens. The sequence continues at coordinate 526,855,852 of NC_056735.1, read as the reverse complement.
GCCTCTCTATGATCCTTTCCAGGAATCAGTGAGGAGGTAGGAAAATGTGGCTCTGTAAGTCCCAGGGTCCCTCCCAAGATTCACAAATAGATGTCTCCCCCAGAGGCAGATGGAGTTCTAATAGAAGATGCCATCCTCACAGCATGGGAGGCCTGTAGAACCAGCATTTCTGAGACTTTTTTTGTATATACCCTTTTAGTGCTCCTCAAAGGTTGTCTGCCCTTCTCTGGAGGCAGTTGGAGGGGGGCACTTTTCTCTGCATCTAAATGCGGACAGTGATCACAAAAGATACTTTGGTGCAGAAGATCATTTCTAGAGGTTATTTCATACCATAATCGCAAATTCTCCCAGACAAAAGGAAGAGGGGCCCCCTGTATTCCACCCAGTCAAGGGAGGGAGCAACTCTATAAATTCAAAAGCTGCTATACAAAATAGTTTTTTCCATGCGGTCACACCAGACTAGAGAGGATTCAGAACCTACTTAAGATTCTTTAGTGCCAAAGCAAATAGGGGAACTAAGACCAATTCCGGACCTGAGCAAACTGAATCCATTTGGAATGAAGTCAAAGTTCTGAATAGTCATTGTTCAGTCCATTCTGTCATTTCTGTGAAAGAGTTGATTGGATGTGCGCTCTCTTTCTCTCTTCAGGAAGCATTCTATCATATCAAGATAAACAGAAGCTGCTAAAGATGTCTGCACTTTCAGCTGGGGGCCAGTTGGTTCCAGTTCAGAGCGCTGCCCTTTGGTTTCACCACAGCCATGTGGTGTTTACCAAATGTATGGCAGTCTTAGCTCACTTGAGACTGCTGTGATTCCAATTGTCTCCATACTTAGATGACTGGCTCCTCACTGCCTCAAGCAGGCATCTCCTAGAGAAATCCAGAGACTACCTGCTCTAGTTATGTCAATCCTTGGGCAACTCTGTCAACATCTGCAAGTCACATCTTCAACCCGTTCAGAGCCTGCAGTTCATAGATGTTCAGTTGGACACCGTTGGATAGCCTCCCTTCCACCGTACTGAGTGTAAACCACCAGGTATCAAGTGGAACACGTTATCTCGCATGCTTCTCTCCCAGCAAGACTTATTCAGAACTTGGGGTCAATGGCAGCACCAATAACCTTGGTTTATGTGGCCCATTTTTATGTGCCCTCTTCAGTCTACTCTAGCTGTTCAGTGGTCAGTTCTTTGCCCCACCTAGTCTTTACCATTCAGTCATATGCAGAGACCACCTACATTGGCGATTTAGTTGTATAGTTTCCCAAGGCCACCTTCTTGCTCTTTGCCCCACAGTAGCCAAGGTAACCCTGAGCACCTCCCAACTGGGGTGAGTGATTCTTGGGATGGACTGTCCAAGGCATGTTGTCCCCAGAAAAGACCAATTCACACATCAATGTCTTAGAGATAGGAGCAGTCATCCTAGCATTGCAGGGCTTCTAGGATACCCTTCCTCTTGGATCAGTTGAGTTTCAAACCAACAACATGTCTGTGGTTTGGTTCATCAACAAACAGGGGGATCCAATCTTTATCCCCTTTGACCAGTGGCAAGGAGAGTGTGGCAGTGGGACATCTCCTCCAGCCGCTTTCTTATGGCAATGCACATACCAGGTAATCCATTGTGCTAGTGGCCAAATTGAGCAGGTACATTCTGATGCCACACGAGTAGTCTGTCAGTTAGTGGTGGAGAGGATTTTCTGTCTATGGAGTCAACTTATCTGCATTCTCTCTGCATCTTCCCACAATATAACAAGTGCAGCAGGTTTATTCTCATTATTCTGCCTCCAGGGGAGTCATTGAGAGATGCTCTAGTCCACATTTAGCCCTCCAGTCTCCTTTTTCTCTATCCACCATTACCTCTAATTTATAAATTCTTACAGAATGCACTTTAGTTTATCCTCATTGGCCCTTTTTGGTCTCGTCAAGTGATTCCCTTTCCTTTAGTCTCACCTTCTAGACCTACCCTGGATACTGGATCCCAGTCCAGGCCTTTTCTTTTATCCCATGGAGATGAATCACATGGATATTCCAGGCCACAAGTTGACCACATGGTTTCTTCAATTCCACTGATAGTTAGCCCAGGCTTTCCTCTTCAATTGACAGATGTTACTGTTTTCCCACAGGGCCTCTACCAGGAAAATCTATGAAAGTAAATAGAAGAGATTCTGTGTGCTCTCCAGAGAGAATTAGATCCATTCACTGTTGCTACATCTGCAGTTCTGGTATTTTTAGCATCTGTTTTTCATGAAAGGGCTAGTTTCTCTACAAAGTGCAGTTGGCAGCAATATCAAATTTTCGTTCAGGTGAAAATACTTCATTAGCTTCTTCATAATTGTGCAAGGCTTTCCTTTGAGTTAAATTTTTGATACTTCCCTAGTGAACGAACCCGCTGTGGGATTTAAAAGTTGTGCTGCAGGGTTTGACTCAGTCCATTTGAGCCATCAGCTAAATCTGACTTAACTTTTTTTCCTGGAAAATTGCCTTTCTACAGGCCATTATATCGGAGATGAGTTTCCGAACTCCAAGCTCTCTCCCAAATCTCCATCTCATCTTCCACAAAGATAGGGTTACCTTATGGACCAGTTTGTCCTCCTTGCTTAAAGTAGCAACAGAGATGAAATTAAGCCATTAATTTGCCTATTTTCTTTCCCAACTTTGCTAATCAAGTGAACACATGCTTCATGTTTTGGATTTACATAAATAGCTCAGTTTATATGTGAAATATTTTCTACTATGGAGAAAGCCAGAACAATTGTTTCTGTTTTTCCCACAGCAAATTGGGTTCACCACCTTCTAAAATTACTTTAGCCAAATGGCTGGCTGACTGCATTTCCTTTGTTTACAGTCCAATAGGTCTATCCTTACCCATTCCCCCAAAAGCACACTCCACCAGGTCCATGGTTACATCAACCACTTTCTGGTCTAGAACGTCTACTGATGCCATTTGTACAGCAGCTACTTGGTCTAATGCTCATGCTTTTATTGCTCTTTACAAATTGGATGCGACTTTCAGAAGTAGGGGTGTGTTTGACTCTGCAGTACTCCAGAATATCCTTACATGAGGGCTTCCTAAGATTCACGTAGCTGGGGACTGTGTCCAGTCAGTTGAATGAGTGAAAAAGGCTGACATCAGATATTAAGGTAACGTACCTGCCATAATTATGCAGTTATGTTGTCCATTTTCATTCAAATCCTCACCCACCATCCCCCTTTGGTTTGGCTCCTGGAGTGACATTATGGTGGTTGTGAAACCTCTGTTCTAGGTTTGAGCATCAGTCTTCTGGTACTAGCCTTCTTTTTGTCTTAGCCTGTGGTTAGTTATACCTATTACTTACAGGGCAGCAAACTAGATATGAGATATTGCAGTTTGACCCGGGTATTATGGGTAAAGGGAGCAGCTTGAGAATTGGATCAGGGAGTCTAGTAAATGTGGCCAAGTCGAATCTGAGGTCAGATCTGAATCCCATCAGTTGAGGAAGAATGAAAATGGACAACACGGATGCATAGTTATGGTTATTACGTCATCTTAATTTCAGTCCTGTCCTGAAAGTAAAGTTACTGGATTTTTCTTAATCAGGGTTTTGTGATTGAGAACCCCAGCACCCAATCTACTTAGCATGCAAAAGAAATATGGTACTCCTTGATAGTTTCTTCTACATTTAGTGATGCAGAAGGTCCCTGTACATTATTAATTTTCCATCTGATTGCACCTCTGACAACAAAAGAGGAAAAGAAAACTTTCATTTCACCCTTTCTTGGCCGAGTTTTCAGACTCCCACATCAATGATGGTACAAAACACTATCCGTTTAAATGTTAAGGTTCAGGTAACAAGTAGTTTAATCTCCTGAAATTGTTGTTCCATTGGATCCCAGCCAGGACCTGGGAATAGGACTAGGGTTAGTGGCCAGCTGGTAAGAGTCAATGTCTCTTGATACCTCCTGTGTTGCAAACATGCTGTATTTTGCCACATGGAGGAAAGATGGTGCTTGAAATGCGAAAAGGTATACAAAATAAATATGGTTGTATAAACTGATGTGGTTGTTGGGAGAGGGCTTGAGGTAAATGTAACCATTTGATGCAGCAAAAACATGCAGATGCAAACTGGGGAGGATAGGATGAGAGCTAGAAAAGACAGTCCTAAAAGGAGATACAGGAGAAAGAGACTTGAAGACAATGAGTACAAAGGTGGCATCACCGAGATAGGGGTGTATGGTGAAAAAATGCCAGAAATTTGAATTAGTGGTATGAGGAGATGCGTCACTGATACTGCTAGATGGATTGGTGGGGTGGGGTGGTGAATAACCCTTGGACTAATGTTGTGTCTGGGATATCAAGGTCCCAGGATATTTGTTTACACATGCCAGGCTAGTGGGAGAGGGGCAACCTAAGAGGCAGGCATGTTAATGGTGAGGGTTCTCCTTCCTCTGAAGTGCATACAGTTAAAGTAAAATAAACAAGTAGTCCAGAACCATGAGCTTTGAGCCAGAGTTTAATGTTGCAAGTAAAACTTTCACATTCACTGATGCTTCTTTAGGCAATGCAAACCAACATTAAAAACACACTCCTTACATACCTACTTAAAATCACATGGCTCAAAGCTCGTAGTTCTGGACTACTTCTTTATTTTACTTTTGTCTTTTGGATTTGGTTAATCTGGATTCACATCTCAGGTTTTTTTGTTCTTCTGCAAGTACACACAGTTCTGTGCAACAGATGCTTACTTTCACATTCAGATTTATTCTTCACACAGATGTTTTCTTCTTTTCCAGGTCCTTTTGTCTTATAAGTTGACAGTGTTGCAGTTTGGTATGACATTTTCTTTTGCCTTCACTGTATGTGTAGCCTCAGTTGTAGTGCATCTTTGAAGTTTCAGCATTTCTATATTCCCCTGTTTAGATTATTGATATCCAGAGAAAAACCGCAATAAGCCAGTATGGGCATGCGCCAAAATTCTTCAGCTACTTCACCTTGGATAGACAGTAAACTGTGCTATCAGTTTCCTTCACAGACAATGAATTTCTTTGGTCTTCAGTCGGACTCCTGAATTCCATAGACCTTTCTGACTCCAGCTGTAAAGCCTCATTGCCAGGTGGCTCTTCAGGCCTCCCATGTTACTGTCTTCAGTTCTCGGATGTTATCAGCACCATAAGTAGTGCTTCATGGTTGCCATCACATGCATCTCACTTAAATTGTTTGCTTTGGAGCAGTCCCACTGCTTTGGATACCTGCCCCCATTAGTAAGAGTGGAGGATATGACCCAAGAATTCAGTTGGTGAAACACCCTTGTCACACCTTAGGAATGTTATGCCATACCATACCTCTTTTGAGTATAGCGAGTTAGTGTAAGCTTTATGGGGATGGAAAACTGTTGAGTGACATTGTTTATTATATTTATCCTTTTTTAACCAGATTAGTCACACTAAGCTGCTGGCCACTTCTCGGCGGAGACGCAAGGTGGTATACTACTACTAGGGCAAATTTAGCAAAGACATTTGGGAACTTCCCCCTAATCTTTGTCATTGTATAGCTGGAGTGCCATGACCAGAAATAAGTATATTGGAAGAGAAGGTAGAGAGCGAGTGTGAGTGTTGCTCCTTGTCAGGAGAGGTGAGCATACAGAAAGAACACATGTAAGGAGAGAAATTAAGCAATGAAATTACAAAAATGAAAATAAGTGATGCCAGTCGTGGAGTAATGTACAATAATGCAAGTGAAGTTCAGTGTGGAAAGTGAGGTGTTACGTCCAGTGGTTGAAGAGATGGACACAGAAAAGATACTGCAGTTGCCTGTTTGGACATTACTAGGGAGCTGTTGGATTACACTGAGACCTCAACAGAAGATGATAATGAGGGTGCTCTTTGTGGGAATTGAGCTGGGATGCAGAATAAGCATTCAAACATTTTTTCTTTGACAAAAATAGATGGAAATGTATCTATAGTAACTGAGTAAAACTGTTGTTATGTGAATTTTGTATCACAGGGAGTGGAGAAAATGTGAGCAGCACAAATGTTCATCAAACAAAAGCCTGTCATAAGAATGAACAAAATAGGGACAGTATTGACAGATATATTGTGGGACAGTATTATTAATGCTGTGAGCTTTGTTCTTCAGACGTCAGAGAATTCATACATATAGGGAAAGAAGCATATACTGAAATAACTTTTGACTTTTGATAAAGCAGAAGTTTGTAATGCTGTTTGAAACTAAATGTTTTTCTTCACCTTTAAACAATTATTTAATAAGAGGTTATGATAAAAATGTTTAAAGAAAATTCCAGCAAATGTTACTGAAAGCAGACTAAAAACAATTTGAAGAAGTGTAAAGTGGTATATGATGAAAAAAATGTTATGACTGAAAAACTTTGGATTGGAGGATGGGAAATTAGTATACTTAGATTTTAAAGATGGGAATCTGATGCATCTACTTAATTTTGTGATTAATGGTAAAAAGGAATACTAAAGTTGGGGAGAGGCAAAAAAAAATGTTTTCACTTTGGAATGAATGATCATGTCCAAAAAGGCGTTATGTTCAATGTGTAGAACTGGGACATGGAGTAAACATTATGAAAGTTTGTATAGAAATGGTGAAAATAACTTCTTTTGGTTTAATTGTGAAACAAGTATAGAAAATTTAGATGACTGTACAGAGAGTATTAATGCATAATCAAGGTAATGTATTTGAAAGAAAAATAGAGAAAGAGGAGATAAGTATGGTGTTAGTGTGGCAAATACTTTTGAAAATTTAGTCAATGAATGTGAATGTGGGGATGAAGATATGGAAGAGAACTGTGGGGAAAAGAGGGAAAGAAAAATATGGCAAAAGAAAGCTGGAAAAAATGGGAAGAGATTAATGTTGAGGATATTTTGTTAAATGTCTTTAGTAGCATTAATGAATGCTGATAAGGGTTGAATTGTCAGCGTATTGTACAAGAGTCTGAAGTTTATTTATGGAGGTATTAAATAGAAGGGGGCCCAGGTATTGACCCTTGGGGAACACCCAACAGAGATTGCTTGAAATGCTGAAAGGTTTTGTTGGCTGCTGTTTGCATAAATAACTGAAAACAGGTGAGGGAGAGGTAAGTGAGACTTAGAGTTGCAAGTTCAGAAAGAAGCATTTGGTGGGGCACTGTCAAATGCTTTGGAAAGGTCAAGGCAAAGCAAAGAAACAAGGTTGCCCTCATTTCTGTATTGGTTTACTGTGTTAGTGGAGTTGAGGGCAGCAGTACTGTGGTTAGGCTAAAGGTCAGTATGTTGCTTTCAAGAATAAGTGGAGGGATTTATGACACACTATAACAAGGACTTTACAGACTGGAGGGTAGAAGTGCTAAAGATTTATTAGTTATTGTGAAGGTAGTATCAAAGAAGGTATGATAAATGACTAACATTGGGATTTCTTTTGTGTCTGCATCACCTAGAGGATTTTTTCCTTTCTTATTATTCTGCTAATTTGTGTATAGCATTTGCATGCTTTATTTGTTGCAATTTTCATTCATTCTGCAGTTGCACAGCATTGTGTTCATTAATTTCATTTTGGAGCATTTTTTCTACTCTTCCTTAAAATGTCCATCACAGTGATGAATCCTTTGACTGCCCATTCTATAAATTTTAATTTCTACACCACCTCCAAGACATGGCATCAGCAGTGGTGTACATCTGTGCTGTGTAAGAAGCATTCTCAGTGGCTAATGTTCTGCAGTAATTGTATGTGCACACATGGAATACATGTTCATGTGCACAAGTGCGTGTGTGTATAATATGCATATATGGTTATACAATGTCAGTGTTATTCATTACATCAGTCCTAGTTTAGTTAAATTTGAGTTTGCAGCATTATATTGGAGTGCTCCTGTGTTTAATTCAGTTGCTGCAAATGTTTTGCTACGTGCTGGTTGTTTATCTGTGTATGTGAATAAAATGTTCCTTTCACTTACACTCATCTAAGGTGCAGTTTGTGTTTTTCCCAGGATCCAGCAGAAGCGGATTAAAATAATTTATCCTTTTCCCCACTTTTGCTGGATTTGCTTCAACTTTCCTTTCAACTCTCCTCTGTGCAGCACTCATTCTCACACTCTTATCTTAAGGCAACCCAGACCAATCACCTTGAACAATGATGCAATAAAGTAGCTAAATTGTCTGCTAATGTGACAGATCGTATGACTGTGTAGTACTAAAGCAGCTAGAACTGCCACACATTGACTTTATCTTAACTACGTACCATGCACAGCCTTATTCATAAACCTGAAAAATGCTCTCCCCAACTTAATCCTTCAAAACTACTCGCCAAAGAAGCCTAGTCACTCAGTGGATAACAAATACTCCTTGTAACTAAATCAAACACTGCAGGAGACTGCTATTCCACCTACATCATTAAAGTCTGGACTGCAGCATAACTTGCCCTTAAACAAATACCTCCAGTGAAATCTTTCAAGTCTCAGTTAAAAGCAACACATCTTGAACACATGGTTGTCTGACTACTCTGCTGCTGACTAGACAAAAATTCCAGTCCATCCACATGGTGCATTCTAAGCTATGCTATTAGCCAAAGAAGACTTCTAAATATTTCCATTGTCTAGAACCTGAGTGCGACCCGAGTCTTACCTTCAGTGTTAGAGTTGTAACTAGAATGGTTTGTATTGGCAAAGGAAGATGCTGAGAGAGCTTCCTTGTGAAATCTAAAGATTCTCCTGCTGGATCAACCCATTTTATTGAAAAATGACCTCATTCGCTATTAACTGAAAGGTGTCTGTGCCACCACAAGAAAAAAAAATATTGCAGTGATTTTGATACAGTTCATTGGGTTGATCTGAATTAATAAGCCAGTGATGACAGGGTCCCTCAGATAGTGGTACATTTTGAGCTAGCTCTGCATTCTTGAGTTAATGAAGATGTCTTCAACTCCATTGTATTGAGACGTGAATTTAGTGAATTCCTTTGGCTTTGCTTAGCCACTGGTCAAATTTTGTGGGAGGGTGAAATGTAAAATAATGCCATAAATGAGATCTAGAATCACAAAACATTTTTGAAATCTTTCTAAATTTCACTTTCCCTGGTCTTAGGTTTGGAAAGGAGTAAGAAGCCTTTGGTCACGGGTTTGTTCACTTGTGACCAGAAGGGACCATGTAGGGCATCACTGAGGTAACTGTAGCTCTGGCCATTTTTATGCAAAAAAAAAAAAAAAAACTGTCCACCTCCCTTGACATTACTAGTCCTTCAGTCTTTGGAGACTGTCAGCATTCCCCCAAGCATCTTCAGGCTATCATTTTGGATGCTGAGGAGGAGGAAGCTGATGCAGTAAAGATGGAATCTGAGCATTTCTCAAAGCTCAGCTCTAATGACAACTTCCACAAGATTTACTACGCCTTCTGCCAATGTGATCTAAATATTCTGTATCCTCTTGAGTTGGTATCCCTGCCACTTTTGATCTGTTTTTCATTGCCATGTTTCTAAAAGTTGCACTCCAAGTAAGGTTCAAAGACTTTAAGGCTTTCTTCCAAAATTTGGCCTTGTCAAACAGCCAAATAAATCACTATATCTTAACTTTCCAAAATTTGCTTCTAAGTCCGTCTCCAAGACTTTAGATAATTTGCCTATTAAAACCTCATTAAGTGAAATTAAATTACCCTTCCTCTTCAGTGGGACACAATTTTGGATCAGAGACCACTGGTCCCTGTCAAGATTTGTGCAATGCTTAACAAGTGCTTCTTGAATCACAGGACACGTAGCCAGGGAGTAGCGATAGTTTCAAGATCATCAGTATGTGCTAATCCAAAACCATTCCATGTCTTCAGTAATTCGGATAACTACATGGAGGTGCATATGCAGTCAGTCTTGTGTAGTGAACGCACAGGCAAGGACAGCAGCATATACAGTGGTGCTTCACAGGTCTTGCTTGGGTTGTGACTTCTGGGTCTGCTGACTGAAGTGCAACAGTTGCAACAGAGTTACATTTGTTGTTTGGCAAACAGGTTAAAGAAGTCCTTTCTGATCTCTAGAAGAGAGAACACATGCTTATCTCTAACCATTAGCTTTACAAAACAAAGAAGCCATAGGCAACTCCATCCATGGGTGTTGTGAAACAAGGAAGCAAGGCCATCAGTGTGTGGGTTTCCTTAGCATGATTTTATTTTATTTTATTTATTTTACATTTGTTGACCGGGCTAGTCCAACTGGATATATGTCCATTTTCAGTGGAGGCCCGGGGAGAAAAGCTCCAAGAAACAAAATAAAACACACTATCGTATATAATATGAGACATTTAGAAATACAGTTGAATGTGCAAATAATTATCCTATACATTGCATTTTGTTTCATTTCTGTAAACAGAATCATGATGCATTTCAGCTATGGTTAGCCATGCAAATATTTCTCTAACAATATAGTATAAGAGAAATACTTTTGTTTTATTTGACTTAAAGTAACTAGGTTATACACTCTCTTAGAAGTTAACAGACAAGTAACTAGTTTGTACAGTAATGGCAATAATGCCTTGAGAAATTAAGGGTAGTTAGTCTGGGTTAGAACAAGGGCATAACCATTGTGATTTAAGGTATGGCTTCAGTTTGGTTTTAAATAATGCTATAGAGGGAATGGTGGCTAGGTCTTTTGGGAAGGAGTTCCAGATTTTTCCAACTGTTGGCAAACAAGGAGTCACCTGCCAAGTTGTTAGGTTTGCCTATTTGTACAAGTGGTTTATTTGCTGAGTGTAGGGTCTTGAGGTTGTTATAGGGGTTGATTAAGTTAGTAAGTATAGGTATGTTAGGTTGGTAGAGGATCTTGTGAGCAACTGTTAATTAAATAGTATTATATTTGGCAGTTCTAGCCATCCTAGCTGTTTAAGATTATCACAATGGTGGGCTCTAAAGGCAGATCCAGTTGCAAATCTAGCAGTGTTGTTATAGGATATTGCTAGTTTGTTGATGTCGTTTTTACATAGTTTTGTATATATAGGTGAGGCATAGAGCAGGGTAGAGAGTAAGTGGGTATGGGCAATGGTGGTCCTGGCTAGTGGTGACAAAAAGGATTTAATCCTATATATATATATATATATATATAGGGATCCTAGTTTTTTGTTGACTGTTTTTATAGTGCTATTAATGTGAGAATCAAAGGTGAGGTTGTTGTCAATAAGAACCCCAAGAAGTTTAGTAGTACAATCAGGAGATATAATAATGTCATTGCTTGATGTGACAGTAAAAGTAAGTGGGGAGGCCCGACGTGGGAGTGAATAGTAGCAATTTTGTTTTTTTGGGATTCAGAATGAAGCATCGATGTAGAAGCCATTTTTCAACTATGGTAAACACATTTTGGGTTATGGACTGCAAGACAGATGATGAGGTGGCAGAGCATATTAGCGTGGAATCGTCTACATATTGGATGCAAGGAGCTTGAGGTATAACAGAGTATAGATCGTTTATAAAAATAGAGAATAGGAGAGGACCTAATATGGAGCCTTGAGGGACCCCAAGGGAAATTGAAAGGTGGGAGGATAGGTTGTTTTCCCATAGGACAGCCTGCTGCCTGTTATCGAAGTATGATTGGAACCATTGAATAGCTAGTGTGTCTAGAGACAGTGTTTTCAGTATATTAATGAGTAGGTGGTGGTTAACAATATCGAAGGCTTCTGAAAGGTCAACGAAGAGGTTTGAGGATAACGTATCTTTGTTACGATTCTTATTATTACAATCTGTGAATGATAAAAGAGCAGAGGTGGTGCTATGAAATGGTCTAAAACCATGTTGGGAGTTGGCTAGTAAATTGTTTTCTATTAGGTGGTTTAACAGCTGTTTATGAATGCATTTCTCCATGATCTTAGCCAGTGGAGATAAAATGGCTATAGGTCTATAATGTGATAATTCATTCAAGTTGCCTCCCTTATGCAAGGGGATGATGTGAGAGATTTTCCAGATTGATGGGATAGTTCCTTCTGTAATAGTTCTGTTTATCAGGATGGATACTGGGAAGGCTATGGCTTTTGCTGCTTTTTGCAGATATTCTGCAGGTAATAGATCTGCAGAGAAGGTGGTAGGTGTAAGCTTATGTAAGAGTGTACAGACAAGGGATGTCGGAACAGGTTGAAAGTGAAATGAAAGGGGGGGTGCATTGGTGATGGAGGTGCTTGATGCATCAGGGGATAGCTGATTAGTAAGAGATTGAATAGTCTCTGTGAAGAAAGTGTTAAAGATATTGGCTATTTGAGTAGGATTATTGTGATCTGAGCCTAAAGGGATAGGTGTGACTGAATGCCTGGGGTGTAAGAGTTTTTTAATGCCAGACCAAAATCTTTGTGGTTTATTTTGGTTGGTTTGTTGGAGCTCAAAGTAAAAATTCTTTGTCCAACAATATGGCTTTTTTTGTTTCATTTCTAAGTTGTCTAAACTTTAATTGATCAACAAGATTTTAGTTGAATGCCAATTTGCCCATAATTTGTTTCTACGGAGGATTTTTTGTTTGGTAGTTTTTGAGAGCCATGGAGCTGGTTTAGTCTTGACTCTAATTGAACGTGTTGGGGCGTGGTAGTCAAAAATAGTTAAGAATTTTAAATTAAAGTATTGTACTGCTTCATCTAGAGGTAGGTTTTTTAGGGGTGACCAATCACATGCCAAGAGTTCATTTTGAAAGCTATCCGTGTTAAAATTCTTTTTGGTCCTTATTGTCCTGTAGGTTGTTGTGTTGGGAATATCACTTTTAAATCTGATTATAAAGGTCAGTGAATGGTCACTCACATCTTCAGGGAGAGTTCCTACTTTGTAAGTTTGGTGGTGACTGTTTATAAGAATCCAGTGTAAGGTGCTTTCCTTACCATTAAGTTTATTGGTCCTACTAGGGGATCTAATGGTTTGGGTAAAACCATATAGGTTAATATGAGTAGGTGGTTGTTCAGAGGAACAGCTCTTCCAATTAATATTGAAGTCACCAAGCACTATGGTTTCCTGTGGGTAAGTATTAGCCAACTGAAAATATCCTCTAGGGTACTGGAGTTATTACCAGGGGGAAGATAAACACAGATGATGTAGATGGATTTATGTTTATTAAGTTGTTATTTGGAACTAAGGATTTCAGCCTTATTTATACGTGGAGGTTGAGAATCTATAGTTGTCACCTGTAATTCACTTTTGTATAGAATAACTACTCCCCCACCCTTCTTAGCTTTATGGTCTAGCCTCAGGATATTATAGCCAGGTGGAATAATCTAATTATCTTGAGTTATTGAGCCATGTTTCAGTAAGACATAGAATGTCAAATGAATTTACATCCATGAGTGCATGTAGGTGGGCAACTTTGTTTGTTTCGTATGTTAAGATGAGCTATCAAGAGTGAGTTAGAGGGTCTGTCTAGCAATTGTGAATTAACAGGAATTGGGGTGTGGGGCAGTAAAGTAGTGGTAGAGGTTGGTCCAGGCTTTGGATGGATATCACCATCTATTAAGGGGTGAAATTGTACTCGTATCGAAAAGTTTTAAGAACCTACTTGAGTACTCCTGGAATTTCCTAGTTCTTGGACTATAGAATTTAATGTGGGTCAGTCTGTGATACTTAGATGGTAGGGTAGGTAGCTGTGCTGGGTGTAAATGTATTGCTGAGAGGGACATCAAGTGTTGGTATAGAGGTTTGCCTTATGGAGTTATAAAATCCTAGGCAGTAATGGTATTCATAGAATGTAAGTAAGGTATAGAAAGGAAAGGTAAGAGTAATATTAAGAGAAGCACCTTTGGGAATGGTGAGCTTGATGAAGGTAGCATAATGAGGTAGTAGATGTAGCTTAGTGAAGACGGAAGATACCTGTTTAGGTTTGTGTTCAACAGAAATGGTAATGGGTTATATCACTTTATGGAGGTGGGTCATGTAAGGGAGTGTGTTTAATGAGGGTGTGATCTAGGGAGGATAAATGTAGGGGTACTGGGGGCGGGTGGAATTTGGGGGCAGGGGTAGGGGAGCGGAGTCAGCCCACAGTGCGAACGGAGCGGGTAGAGCAAGTGAGGGATTAAACCCTAGGAAAACAATCAGTAGAATGATGACTGCTAAGGTAAGTTTGGGAGAGATGGTTGGGTGGGTTGGTAGCAGAATAAGCAGAGTAAAGTAAAAGGAATAGAGTGGGACAGCAGGAAAGATAAGTTTAGGGGAAGCTGGAATACCTGAGAGTTATAAGTTAAGGTAGTAAGATACGTGTTCAAGGAGACTAATCAGGGTAGAGGGTGCCACCTACTGGTCAATAGGATATATTGCAATCCTGGCTACTCATAGGGGCTAACAGGGCAAGAAGTAATAGGAGGGAAAAAATGGGAGAAAAATATACAGAGATAGTGAGAGGGAAGGGTACGGTAGGTAGGAGTAGAAATTACTTTTGACTGCTGGCTGTCCTGCCTAGGGAGTGTACACTAACCTGCAATTTACTTCCAGATATATGTTTAGGCAAGTCTAATTAAGTACACAAAGTGTTCTGGTAAACATACTTTCCTGTTTCCTTGAGGGAAAGAAGCTCAGGGAGAGGTTTTGCACTATTCTTATCCCCCTAGTATTAGCTAAGGTAGGATTTTTGGTATTCAGATGTGGCAAGTTCCCAAATTCCTTATACAGGACAGGCAGGTTGGAGAGTTTGTTTCCTTGAGGGAAAGAAGCTCAGGGGAGAGGTTTTGCACTATTCTTATCCTCCTAGTATTAGGTAAGGTAGGATTCTTGGTCTTCAGATGGGGCAAGTTCCCAAATTCCTTATACAGGACAAGCAGGTGGGAGAAGATAGGGTAAGGACACTGAGGCCAGGGACACACAACAGCCGAGAGCTAGTTAAAGAAATAAAGATAATGTTGTCCTGGATTGCTCATGATCCTACAGCTGAGAAGAAATCTCAAACAGTTTTCAAATTCCAAAACCTGCAAGTAATTTAAGGCATTCTCTGATGTTATTACATGCATTTATTTATTTATTTGTTGATGGTTTATTTGTTCAGTGAGTGTTAGGGGTCATTCTTGGAGGCACATCAATCCTTAGCCTGTTCTTTTTATGAGCTACTGAAGAAAGGCTTTGGCTTCTGCAGATATCTAAAATGCTTATATTTGCATTCAGATTCACTTTTCTAGCAGACATTTCCTTTGCTTCATCATTTTTGGTCAGTCATTAGTTCAAATATTTACTGACTTTTTAATGTTTGCTCATTGTATCGTCACCTAGCGTGTTGCTTCATATTTCACTAATCATCGCAGCCCTGTTCTTTGCCTTTGCCTATCTGGATATTAGCTGTTGGCTGCATCCTCTCACAATGAGTTAATTCACTACTGTGAAAAAGTTTTAGATGTTTTACCACTTGGGAGTTATGATGCATTATTCCAAATCCCAGATTGTGTACTTTGACAATGGACTTACTGGTCCTGAGATTGCACCAGTCATGTCTTTCTGTTCTGGATGTCTACTTTTCAAGATCAGTTTAGCTTAGTGTTGTACGCCAGCAGTCTTCCTTCCTATTAGAGACCTTTACATATTTTGCCTCATCACTGTCCGTATCAGCACTACCCTTTCCTCATTTACATATTCTTCATTCTCAGGCCTTTCCTCATTTACATATTCTTCATTCTCAGGCAGAGCAGGTTGTAGAATGGATGAAGCATCCCAAGAAATTTTTCTACTTCCTGCTTTGGATCTTGGGATCCATCTAAGCAGACTAGAAATTGTTGCTTCCTCTCTGATAGGTATATCATTTTTTTTCTCCTTACACATACCTCATTTTCATGTTCTGTGGACTCCCTGGCAGTCCCCCCTTCATGCCCACCTTCTGGGATATGTTGGCAGTAAGACATTTTCTACTGGCACTTAGTTTCTGAACCACCAAACAGTCCAGATCTTGGACGTACAACTCCAAGTAATGTTATGCATTAACAAGCAATGCAAATTAAAGTGTCAGACTTTCAGGCTGGTATGTACGTACCTTGTGTTTCCAACCATTATCCAGGTGCTGGGACTATGATTGTAATGTCTTTTTATGACTCGTGTCTTCATCCATGATGGCCTTACTATTCAGTCTTTGGGCTTATCCAAAAATAGGTATTTTCCTGACAGCAAGCAATACAAGGCTGACACTATTGCCTTGAAAGGCCTAACCCTGGAGCTTGTTGCTCAGATGTTGCTATATTACCTAGGTGAGGTTTACCTATGCCTTTCATCCTTTAACTCCTGTTTAAAATGTTCTTGTGAAACGTAAGCAAGAAGGTGCCAAGCGATACTTTTGATAACACGCAAAACTGGTTTTCTTCTCTTCCTGCATGTGTTGTAACTGCAAATGTCTATTGTATGATACAATATGACATGCATTCCACAGCTGAATCAAAGATGTTTTCCTTTAAAGATAACTGTGACAGTAGTAGATTACTCTTCCCAACTCCACTTGAGACTGAAGAGTTACTTGGAGACATCCCACAGTCCCTGACAAACCTGTTTATGCACTGCCTTTGTGGCATAATTGCTGAAGCAAAACACAGTCCCTGTACGTAAGGCAACTGCCAGGTCTCAAAAACCAGTTCAGGAAAACAACGTAGACCAGCAGACAATGGTATGCTGATAAATAGTATTCTTTATTATGCCATAAGGCACATAAAAAGGCAAACAGCTTACAGTTCCAAATCCAAACCGGTTTCTGCTTCTAAATCAAGCCGCCTTCAGTGAAGAACAAAAAGCAAAAAAGAACCAAAAAGGCTGCCTGCCTTATAAAGGGAACACCTGTCAATCATCATTACAGACAGTTAATGAACTGCAAATATTAATTTAAACCAGGGGAAATAACCCACCCAAATTAATAATCCATCTCTTCACTAATGTGTTAAGAATATCATGCCAACCAGAAACCTTTGCTCTATTGCCTTGAATCTTATCAATGATAGTAAAATTAAAATGAGCTCTGGAGTGTTTCAGTGTGTTTGTATAAAGCATTATTGGTACGTTGATGCCTAATATCAGATGAATGCTCTGCAATTCTAAATTTGACAGGCCTAGATGTCTGCCCCACGTAGAATGCAGAACTACTACGTGTAGCTAAGTAAATGACCCAATCTGACTGACAATTAACAAACACAGAGATATTATAGACTGCACCAGTATTATGATTGTTGAAACTCTTAGTTTTGTTAATCTTACAACAATATACACAGTGGCCACAGGGAAAACACCCACTGAGACGATCACCCAATAATGTTCTCTGAATGTTAGTCCCTAAGGGATAATGCCCCTTCTTATAATGATTACAGAGGGAACCCAAATTCCTACCTTTCCTGAAAGAAAACTCACACTTATGATTAATTAAGTCACCTAGTCTTTCATCAGCCAGGAGAATGTTCCAATTACATTGTACACTACTGATAAGTCTAGTGGTATTCCAACCATAAGTAGTGGTTATGCGCAGTACTGAAGTGTTATTGGACTCAGTCTTGTATTTCAACAGTTGTTCATGCTGCATAGAATCAACCGAATTCCTCCCAGACAATACTTTTCCCAATTTGTTGCCCTTTGAATGAACCTAACCGTAAGGTCATCCCGATGTGTTAAATTGAGTTATCTGACCAAATACATTTAACCCTCATACTGAGACTTGGGTATATTTCAACATATATGAGGTGGATGATAGCTGGTGGCTTGGAGGTAGTTGTATTGGGGGAACTTCTGATGAACCACAGTTTTTAAAGTGGTGTTAGGATTCTTGTTGACCAACACATCCTAAAAAATAATTTAATTCTTACTGTAGTTGACCGTAAATTGAATTCCCCACTTGTTTGAATTAAGATAATCAACAAACTCCTGAAAATACAAAAAATCGGACCTCTAAACCAACCAGCAATCATCCAAAAACTGCCTCTATATATCCATGTCCTGCAGAAAAATTATGCAGAAACCAAAACTGGATACACTCCAAACCAACAGACTTCTCTGTGGTTCAGCAATCACAAAAACTGATAAATCCTGGAAAGCATGAACTTTTATTAAGCACAACACGCAGGCTTTTTGTCGGTATCACTCCCAACTTCTTCAGAAAACTGAAACAGCGTCACTCATCAACAACTTGTAGCTCCTGTGCAGATAATCTTTCCTGAGGACCAAATTGAAGCGGTTATTCTGGGCTTTCTAAGTTTCATCAGAACTTTCCCCACATCCCATTTATAAATGATGTTCGTTCCTTCCAAAGCAATTCTCAGATTTAAGTGGCACCGAGTTCTGAATACACAAACAACATTGGTAATAATGTCCAAAGCCACATCACCATTATTGTTACCAACGTTGTTTGTGTCCTCAGGAAAGATTATCTGCACAGGAGCTGCAAGTTGTTAATGAGTTCATACTTTCCGCGATTTATTGGTTTTTGTGATTGCTGAACCACAGAGAAGTCCGTTGGTTTGGAGCGTATCCAGCTTTGGTTTCTACATAGTTTTCCTTTCTGTTGAGTTTGTCCTGCAGAAAAATATTATGATTAGAGTCATAAATCATTTGAAGTTCTAAAAAAGCTATAAAGAAATCAGCATAAATCGGGGCAAAAGAAGCACCCATGGCTGTTCCCCTAATCTGTAAATAAATGGTATCCTGATACAAAACACATTTTTTTGTCAGGACATGTTCAGTCATTTCAAGTAAAAAGGTGTTAAAACTTGGGGAATATAGTTCAGAGAACTCCAACCAATATTTCAAAGCCTCAATACCAGCCCAATGGGCTACACAATAACCAATCAGGTTCCAGTTGTGAATCGGAGATAATCTGTAGGAATTTGGTTGTATCCTGAATCCTAGATCTGAGAAGTGGGAGCAAAGGTTTTTAAGTATTTGGTTAAATATTGAGCTAAGGGTTCAGTTAATGAACCACGGCCAGACACAATGGGCCTCCCCTGTGGATTGTCCAATTTTTTATGCACTTTTCTTAAAAAATAGACCAGGCAAAACCAGGTCAGAGACTGTCGATTGCTGTTTGATGTACTGAGAAATAATGCCTTCTTCCTCAGCTATAGATAATTTAATTATCAATTTGTTTTTTTAGGAAGTCGTAGGATCCATAGGCAAGTGTGTATCATAGCAAACCTCAGATAACTGTCTCAATGCCTCCCTATTGTATTTGGCCCAATCTTGTGCAACCACCTCTCCCCCTTTATCAGCAGCCAAAATTACTAATTCATAATTGGAAGCCAACTCATGTATACATTCAAATTCAATCTTTGAGACATTGTTTTGGCCCACTTGGTGTTCCCTGCCATCAAAATGTAAATCCCTAAGCACACTTCTCTGAAAAAGCAAAACATTAGGGTTCATAGGTGGTGAAAATGTAGATTTGTGGTAGCGAAAATCCTCATGAGAGCCAATAGTTGGTTTGTCCTGAAAGAAAAGTCTTAAATTCGAAAGCCTACAAAAGGAAAGAATATCATTAGCAAAATTGTCCTCAGGAACAAGGAAACCAGGAATAAAAGACAATCCTTTATTGAGAATATTAATCTGCGTAGATGACAAGATGTGAGAAGAAATATTGAGCACATTACAATTGTTTACTTCTGGGCAAACCTGCGCAACAGGCCCTCCATGTATTGCACTACGCTTGTTTTCTCTTCCCCTCCTCCTTTGTGTATGCCTAAAGGGGTGCTGTTATTTCTCTTTGATGTATGTGAATCCGTGGTGCCCTGCACATCAGATTCAACAGCAGAGGAAGAATCCTCAGCTGAAGTGTCATACTGTTGTGACCCTGATTGTTTTAAAATAGAACGTGGTCTCTTCCTTCTGGGAACAGACCGAGGTGAACTCTGAAATCTAACATGTTTAACATATGTCTTAGAAAAAGGATCCCCACTAGAATAGTCAGTTAAATCTCTCAAAAACTTGTTTTTTTCTTTTCTTTGAGTTGTTTCATGTACCAACAATTCATCCGCAAGTTTGTTCAGAAGTGACACAAATAAGAAATTTGAGGGGCAACCCTTAATAGATTCACACACATTAGTGACCTCAATTAAGTCCTGATCAATGGTCACCTCATAATGATTAATTAGAACCTCAACAAGTCCCATCGTGGCCTTATGTTGGGCTGCACCCCAAGCCTTCATTAAATTCTCATTCGGATTATGAACCAATGGCTGGACCTTAACCCTAAGGCCCCGAGGGGTGATATCCTTAGCCTTATAGGCCTTAAATAATACGTGCCAAACGTTACTATGTAATAGTTTCATGCTCTTGCCCAGTTTGGGAAAAAGGGAGGTACATGATTCTTGATCAGGGGTAGGAGTACAGTGATCCTGTTCAGGTTGTGTATCATCTAGCCCAAAAAAGGCTAAATCATTACGATCAGAGGCAAGCCCTTGTAACAGTCCATTAATATCCATATCCAAAATACATAAAATCCAAAATATTATATTAAAAGAAATAATGACCATCAGTATGATTCTCACTTCACAAAATATCTGTTTGGAAACTGTAAGGACCAATCAAAGGAACCTTATCTTCACGTTCCAGAATTATAAACTGCGTCTAGTCCAACAGCCAAACAGCAACTAGGGCCGAACAATAGCAGTAAAGTAATACAAAAATCTCAGTGTAGCATCAATAACATCAACCAAAATACCAAGTACCAAGATCAACGGGACAATATCAGTCAAAAAAGTGTGCTTGATACTACCCAGAAAGATTTGAGAGAATCACCCATCAGCAGTCTATAATAATGCTGTTAACTGGATAGGAAAGAAATAATAATAAATGGACCAAAGGCAAACTCCTGTAATACAAACAAGCCCCCTGCAACCCAATTACAAAATCTGGGCAAGAAAATAAAAGTAATATAATAAGGAAAGGGATATCACCCCCCAAAAAAGGAATAATATGAACCACCATTGGAAAAAGCCTAATATTAAATAGAATAGCTAAAGGCATAGGAGTAGATAAATGAATTCACCCCAACTTACTCTAAATAGTTATACACAATGGACTGTAAAAACAGAAGTCTAAAGCTAACAATAACCTAATGTTATACCAGTACACTACTGATAAAACATACTATACATCGACCAGATCAGAAAAATATTCAAAGTGATGATGTTAGTACAAAACTAGTCACAAAAACATTGTATAAGCACATAAAGTGCCATAAAGACCACAAAGCATACTTTGTATTTTAAACAATGAGCATAAGTCATGAAAGAATTCAACTGAATATTTGGTCCCTTAGAAGTCCAAAAAAATAGTTTGTAATTAAGTTCCAGTGATAAATAAAAAGTAATTTTACAATGGGGATGACATCAGTGAAAAAGCAAATATTCACCGCTTTCAGCCAAAACGGCCAATGGAAAAAAGTCACTTGGTTGTTCCTGATATAAAAATGAATCCAAGACACAAAAAACAATTATGAACAGTTATATTCATATAGTTCCTTCTTGACTAGAAATGGGCCATTGAATCCAAAACTGGAAGAAAAACCAATCCCTGAATCCAAACAACCAACCGAAAAAGCCAGCGAGCCACTATCCACTCCACCAGTACACGAAAATACCAA
>NC_056735.1:526776870-526826870 GCF_019279795.1 Protopterus annectens | reverse complement strand
TTTCATTTGGGGACATATTACAGAGGGTCAGAGTCCGAGTCTCCTTTAACCAGGAGTCAAGAAGAGATGTTGGTCTTGTTGATCACTGCTGTATTAGCCAAAGTTGTATGAATTGTATAGGATACAACAGCCAGCCAAGTTATAAAGTGTCTGGGTACCTTCCATGTGTGCAAATGGTTATCTCACACTGATCTGACTAAAAAGACAGGTTTGGGTGCTAAGCCCTTCAGAGCTTTCCTGCCACCAAAGAGAACTCTCCTCAGTGGACTTCTGAGGATAGCCAGTCAGCTTTTGCTGTTCCTTTGGGTAGATAAATTCCCTTTTGGGGGAAACCTTCCATATACTATTTTTAATGTTTAAATTTACTTTCGTATGTGAGAAAGGACTTTTTAAGCTGTGTGTGTTTTTGACTGTCACTTGACTTGACTTTACTTTTAAATGGGAGAACAGATGTGTTTGGCAAGATAAAAGTTCATTTAAATATTCTAAAACTTTTTTTTTTTTTTTTTGTCTGTGGAGAAACTTTAGTTTTTTGGGGCTGTTTATTGAGGAAAGTGCTAACTTATTCAAGCCTATAGCACCTTTTTGTAAACTTCCTTTAACACTCATAGCTCGTTATGGTATTCAGATCTTTTTTGGGTTGGGCTTCTTCACTATTCTTAATTAAGTGACTTGCCAGCTTATAATAGGATAAAAAAAGAAACATTATCAAAGTGATTTTAAGATTGTTAATCTAGGATATCCCACAATAGAAAAGCATTGATTTTTCTTTTGCTTTTCAAGATGATTTTTCAGTAAATGCTCTAGAGTGCGTGTGTGTACGTAGGCTGCAAGAGGTGCGACATTCCACACCACATTGTCTTGCATCCTAATGGCCCCCTAAGAGAGATGGCACATGAGAAAGTTTCAGTGGTGCCGTAAAAAAAAAAAAAAAAGCTCTGCCTAACATCTGTCTCCGAGGGTTTTCTAAATGGAATTACTGTCGCGTGCTTCTTCCATTTGTAGCCATTTTAAAAAGAGAGTTTACCATGTGCCAGCATAATCCCTAACCCAATGCTGAATACAAATAGGCTACTGTTGCAGGTGGTAGCCTCTAGGACAGTGCTGTTTGGATACTCCACAGCAGCAGTATGTGCCCATTAATTTCTGTTTTCATTATGACCCATTTAGTTTTAAAACTTTATAAACTTTCCCACTGGAAATTTTTATCCAGCTTAAAAAAATATACATGAAACTTGTATGTATTTCTGATTAGCGTCACACCTGTCTTGCCTGACATTTTATATGGCCTTTATGCAGTTGTATGTGTTTTTTCCTTTTGTTGGTACAGCTATT
Organism: Protopterus annectens; assembly: GCF_019279795.1. Lineage (NCBI taxonomy): Eukaryota > Metazoa > Chordata > Ceratodontiformes > Protopteridae > Protopterus > Protopterus annectens. The sequence continues at coordinate 526,825,535 of NC_056735.1, read as the reverse complement.
TACTCTTTAAAGATTGAGGAGCTAGTCTGTGGCTTTCGAGATAAACCCCATCAGCAAGCAAATAAGTACAAAGAGGCCCTTATGTCTTGTGCTGAAGCAAAATATGTTCTGGAAAGCAAGGGCATTTAACTAAACTTGCTAAAAGTTTTGCTGCGTTATATAAATAGGAAGAACAAATAATTAAGACGGCTAGATTAAGGCCCAGGTGCAACATGTTATAGCAGCCCTTTGGGTAACTGAAAAGACACGATTTCAGCTGCAAAAGATTCCACACTTAGAACTTCAGAGTGTTGGGACATAAATTATTTGCTTTGCCATGTAATCCAAGTAAAATTTAATCCTTTAAGATTTGGACAGACTCCAATCACATCTTGTAGGTTGCGTTATGTGCGGCGTTTGGCTTCTAGCCAGATTGTTTTTTAGTTTAGCCCTCATAAAACAGAATGAAATCCCAGTAGCTTTTCTGTGCTTAAAAATTCTCTCAGCTGCCTAAGCAGGAATGCTACCATTTATTGAAGATAGAAATGGCACACATCGCTGTGTGAGAGAATTTCTTCTTAGTCACCTGCATTTGTTTTTTGTAGTACTTTTACTTCAGGGAAGTGCAAGTACTTAAATATATTTTCTAGCAAGCTAATGTACTCCTCAGACTGTAGCCAGAGTTCCTAAATGGAATTATAATTTAGCCAGTTAACCTCTTTGTGGAATAGACAGATGCATGTTTGTGATTTTTCATTTCTCACTCTTGACCCCTCTCCCTGTCCAGTAATATGGGCAACTGAGCATATGTAAGAAAAATGTTAGGGGAACAAAGCATTCATGTAGAGCGTCAAGAACATCTTAGTGGAATGCTTGCTGGCATGTGGCATAGTGTCTGTACTGATAAGTGGATGGCTATAAGGCTTTGCATGCACATGATGCAGTAGTTGCAAATGGTAGTGAGTCCGATAGTCACCGATAAGGGTCCATCCAAGGGTCCATCCATCCTCGACCCCTTTTTTCCAGTTTTGCACATGAGATCGGGGTGTCACTTCAACAGTAAAAATCATCACGAGCCAAGGTTTACACCACCGGGAGGCTAACCCTGCCGCGGTAGGTCACATACACACTCGCATGTACGGTTAATTTAGAGTGTCCGATCCACCTACTGCATGTGTTTGGCATGTGGGAGGAAACAGGAGCGCCTGAACGAAGGACATGCAGACAATTTCCTGCTCTTTTTTTTTTTTTTGCTGTCTGTGTATTTAAAGTGACTTTTTTTCATTTTCATTGTTGTTTAGCCTATGTCTGAGATGCAATCCCTATGGGCATTACTGATTGAGAAATTAATTTAAGATGGAGTAGGGTGAATCATCTTTAAAATGTGTAAGTTTTTTTTTTTTTTAACAGAGGCTGTTTTGTAACTCAAAGCTATCCATCATTTGTGTAGTATGCATAATGTTTGTATGTATCCGTGTGTGTGTAAGTATATGCACACACACAACTGAAGCATTTTTTTAGTCATTCATATGATGTGGATTATGGTCCCTTCTGTATAGCTAGTTTTAACAGTAAGCAAATAGGATTTCTGCACTGTCACCAACTGTTTTATACTGAGCTATGTTTTGCAACAGAAAATACTGTAGTTTAATAAAATCAGTGTCTTGCTTCCCGGACATTTATTCTTATCCTTACTTGACTTCAATGATTGGATAGAAATAAATCTGTCTACTCGTTACCTTAATTATGAAGGATTATGTTCTCTTTGTGGAAATTGTATTTTACCCAATTCTCGATATTTTGTCATTTGGCTTTGTTTAAAGTGCATTTCAAATCCCCATCTTCTGCCTTTTTTTTACCCATTGTCATTAGAATAGTCTCTTTTTTTTAAGTACAGGTAATTTGTTTATATTTTTGTGCATCTACTTAGCTTTTTTTCAGCCTTGTTTTTTTCCAAATGACTATGCGAGTATTACCTGTGAACAGTTATCTCCGAGGTCTGATATCAACTCATTAACACATGATGGTAAGTATGCTTTATGCAGCTATATTACCTCAGGAGGCAGAGCATCACTTAAGTTAGTAACTTATAGCCACACTTATTTTACCATTACTAGCTATTGTAACATGCATGCTTCACATGTTTAAGCCTTTCTACTAGTGTTGCTACTTTCAGATACTTTTCTGCGTTGTATTGTGCGATTGGCTGTAGTTTTATTTACAGGTGAGAAACTACATTTTAATTGCACTTTACAAAACAGAGCATGAATAGTGAGACATATCTGCAAACACTTCCATATTTAGGCAGAGAGCTTGTGTCAGCATAGTGCCAGAGGCAGAGAGCTTGTGTCAGCATAGTGCCAGGAAAGTGCTGTGTTTGTATAATGAACTCATATTGTTACTGTTTGCATTTGTATCTTTTGCCTTTGCACTAGTTTGCTTTAGCTTTTACTTTGGTTATTTGCCACTCACTAGTAATGATAGTCCCGACCAAATATTAATAGTTTTGTTATATTTAGCTACTCATTTTTGGATTACGTATTGTGTAGGTCACTGGCTAGATACTTGATAGTAGATCTGATCTATGCAGCAGTAAAAGTAACACATTTCACAATGTCGATTGGAATTTTCCATAGGTATCACATTGTATGCATCTGTCTGTGACTGCTCCCTGGTTTATTTGGGAATGGGAGGCTTGTTTATATTTTGTTGATAGGACAATGTACTGATATAACACAAATTCTAAAGCACACCTATAGCATTTGCATATGTTGGTAGTGGACAAGTAGTTTCAACATTTAAGAAATTTTAAGCCATATTTACAAATGTATACATTATTGGTATAACTTTGGCTCTCAAGTACAGTGCCATTCAAACAAGAGCATTCAAGGTATATAAATAGATGTAGTCAAAGATGGGTAATGTGTAATAACAGTAGGGGAAAAAATTCAACCTGTTCTCTGTCAAGTTGAGAACAGTTCAGGTTATATAGTCACTTGGTTTATAACAACCTGATCAGAGCAATCTCCAGGCTTCTCAGTAAAGTGCTGTACTAAATGACAGCAATTCCATTTAGAAAACCATCTGAGTGAAGTGGGAAATCAATCAACTTTTCAACCTAGTATACGAGAAGTGGTTACTTGATTGAAATATGTTCTGTGCAGTAAAATTATTTCATGCGATTATTAGATTGTTCTGTGGACACTTTAAAGTCTAGTCAAAGAACTTTACTAATGTTAGGTTGTTGTCCACTCTTTTCCAGGAGCATGTCATGAGTGCAGATGTCATGCCCCTTAGGTGATGCTTCCCAGCAAGCCTTTAGTTAGAGGATATAACCTTAATTTATGAAGAATTTCCTCTCTTGCCAATATCCATGTCTATGGTTGGTAACAGCTGTTGTCATGTATTGTAGATGCCACTAGGTGGCAATGCAACACAGTTTATGCATCCACATCTAATGACTTCTAAGTAAAGCAAACACAGTTTTCAGTTCAGGATGACTTCAGAAACTTTTTTTTATTCTAAACTGTTTGTTGCACCTAAGATTCTTTTTCAGCTTCTGCACATCTAGACTCTCTTGGTACTTTTTGGTGAAAGACGAATGGCCCTTTAGACACTTGAATATTTAATTACTTCTATACACATGTACTTTGGAGGGTTTGCTGTATTCCACTTTCCTTGTCATCATGCATTAAATGGTGTTCTTTTAGACTATGCTGAGTGAGCATCACCCGACCACAGCATTACCTTGCAGATCCTCACAATGCCACTGACTGTGAAGTCCATAATTGCCATCACATCCATTTCCTTGTTCAAATTTTCAAGGCCTTTGCTGCTTGCCATTCTCCCTTGATTTAGACAGCAGAAAGCCCCAATGGCTTTCTTGTCTGGTTGTCTAGATCATTGGTGGGGCAAACCCAGAATGCCACCTCCCCCATAGGGTGTCACAGCCATAGCTTAAAAAACTGGTACCACAGCACTGTCAGCAGTGTTTTTTTCTCGCATAACATACATAAAATTGGACAAAGTGCCCTTAGCCTGAGTGGTGCCCTCACTGGCTGCATAGTTTCCTCATGATGGATTTACAGTTGTATCAAATTCTGCTGCAGATCAGCAGGATGTGATCTGCCAGAAGCCTCACTGGACAGACTGTTGGCCATTGCCATGACTAGGCATCCACATGGAAGAGCACATTAGCTAAACACTACAAACTTGGACACTTTTAGGGTACACCTCACCACTGGGGTTTGTATCATCAGAAATGTTTTTCAATTTGGGCTCATCCAGCTAAAAAGCTGGGGAGTCAGTCTTACAAGTTACTGAGCCATGAACTACTTATCAGTTAAGAAAGCTATGTCTTGTACTGAAATTTAGGAAGTGGTCCATCCTCTGTAACAGTTCCACCCATCCATCTCACCTGCTAGGCTCCATGGCAGTCAGACAGGTAGAAATGTCTGTCTTGCAAACCAAACACAGCTGCTGGCCAGTGCTTCTACCCTACAATAGCCTCATGTGTGCCTTGGAGGGTACAAGCACAGTACACCAGTAAAGAAATGGAGACATGGGAGCAGAGCAGCATCATTGGAATGTGATGACAGTGTTTTGTGGTACATAGTCCTACAAGTTATCAAAGGTGGCGCACCTTTTGCAGGTCTATCATGGTAAGACATAACTTTAATTTCTCCAAAGTGCAGTAATCTTAGGTTTGGTGTATATATGACTACCAGAGGTGTAGGGGACCTGGGTGGGGGTGACTCCACTCTGCAAAAATGCTTTAAAAGTGTTTTTTTTCTTAAGTCATATTTTACTTTGAGATGTCAGGACTTACACTTGTCTCTCTTGCACTTGTGACTAGGAGCTACCAGATCGTTCTTCAAGCATCTGACATCTACCATTATTTATTCCTTCCAGCAGTCCTTGATGCGATTCCCTTTATTACACTGAGCTAGTTACTTTAGCCACATAATACTCCTAGGTAGCCCCTGAAAAAGGGCTAGTTGTGTTCTGTAAGGTTAGCAAAAAAAAAAAAAAGTCCAGCTTGCATGTTTCCTTACAGTCATTCAGAGTATTACTTCCCATAGAAAATGGAGATCCCACATGTTTGGCATGTTTTACTTCTTTCATTTACATCTTTGCCTACATCCGTACCCCCCTTCCTAGACATTAACCACGTGTTGAATTCTCTAAACTTAATTTTTTAACCCTTCTTTCTGTTGGAATATGCAGCAGTGCTAAACAAAAAAAAGCATCCGTGTTGCCTTCCCTTGTAAAAAATATCAACTTGGCTTCTCAGCTGTTTGTCTGCAGAGCCATGTGTCTAATCAGTAGTAACCACATCTGCTATATCAGCAGTTTTTTTTTTCTTCCTTAAATTTTAGTGGCAGAGAAGGATGACGATCCACAGTACATCACACTTTTATTGGGTAATATGCAAAAGCTTACAGTATAACAGTTTATCCGTAATATGCCCTCTTCTCATAAGAATGGTATTAATGCCTTTTCTTGTGCATTCTTACATGCTTTAAATTTAGTTTCTTCTAGAGATGTGGGACAGATGCAGGCACATAGATATGAGAGAGTTGCTTTCCCTGATTAAGGCACTCAACTCTCTGAATCATCTTTGGTCTTTGGACTACTACATGTTTCACACAATTCCACAGTCATGTGGTACATCAAACAGAGGGCAAACCAGGTTGCACTCCCTTTGCAGACTAGCCATGTTAGCTTGGGATATAGCTTCACAGCACAGTCTAACTATACTGGCATCCTTCATTTTGTCAGAGCAATATTGTGTCAGACCATGCTGAGCAGGACAGATCAGACCCTAACGTATGCAGATTTGATTGGGGGGAGGGGGTCTTCCAAGATTTGATCCATCTGTGGGAAGTTCCTCTAATAGACCCATTAGCCTGCTCTCTGAATAATCAGCTAGCAAGGTTCTACTCTAGGAATCCATGCAAGAAAGTTTGAAAGACGTTTTTTTCTTTTCATTGGACAGAAATCTTCTTTATGCTTTTCTGCCTTTTCCAATGAGATATCCATGATACTTCTGAAGGAAACCCCCCAAATCATTGTGGCGATTCCTTTTCTGACCCAGGCAGCAGTGGTTCTCCCTTATTTTGGAAATTGCCCGGGGCAATTACCACAAGCTTCCTCACAGAATGGATCTACTTACACATGATCAGGGATGTTTGATATACCCTGACCCCAGTCAACTTCAGCTGACTGCCTGGATAGTAGGGACTTTATTCCCTTTAGGCATTTGCATACTGAGGACTTTCAGTTGGGTAGTAATGGAGACAAGAAAGACTAGTACTAGAAGAACCTAAATTAGCAAATGGAAAAGGGTTTCTAGTTGGTGGTAACTTTAATAACACACATTCGGGGATAGTTGTCCCCTGATTTTATAATTTTTGTGAGAGTTACTTTCTTTACTCCTCCATCAAGGTTCATTTATTGGTCATGTCAGCATGTCTACCCATGGATCCTCCTCTTTCAAAGCATTTTCATTTCAAAATGTTTTTGAAAAGGGTTTTGCTTAAGATGCTCGTAAGAAAACTGGTGGCCCCTTCCAGTGATCTTAATTTTGTGTAAGGGAAGCTAACATTCTACTCTCCATTTGAACCAGGCTAATCTGACCGACTTCAGGTTCTTAACATGGAAAATAAGCAGGAGTCTGAACCTCCTAGATGCAAGACAGATGTTCCTTTAAAAAACAGAAAAACAAACGTGTGACAACTATGGCTAATCTTCACAAAGAGCAACAGGAGTTTACTTAGGAGATGTTTAATGCGCTTTTGACTGTGAAACCCACACAAGGATTCTCTGTCCCTAGTTCTGCTTCCTGGTCTTCCACCATGTCTAAGAGATCTCTAGGGATTTGGATTCTTCTGATGAAGAGCTGAACTCTGCTGAAGAATCCTTAGCATGTTCCTCCCAGATGCACTCTCCTTTAGTACTGGGTTCTTATGAAGTTTTTTTGTCCCCTGACTCACATTTTGAGGAATTATCTTTTGGGGACTGAGTGGTCTGTATGATGGAACACTAAGTGGGACTGTTTACAGGTTTTAAGAGGTTCAAGAGAGAACTCTGAAGTCTTGCACATGGACTCACCCAGATCTTCTGTGGTCCTTCTTGTCTTAGCTTCCCATTTGGACACATTTGCAGCGGCTTTTAAGGATCCTGACTCTCAGCCTCCGAACCCTAATTAGCTAGGCAGATTTTGTAAAATTCTTGAGGATCATCAATACTTGTATAAAAGTCCTTCATCTAATCCTGCTGTTTTCATGTCCACATATGTCATCCAAACTGCTCTCCTCTTCCAAGCTTTTACCTTCTGACAAGGAGTGTATACTTGTGCTACTTTGGCTTTTAGGGCTAGTAATTATCAGAACCACATGACAGAATATGCCCTGCCTCTCCCCTCCCAGCTGGGAGGGGTTGACTGGATATACCTTATTCAGACAGTAAGACTTCTGCTCTTTCTCTGAGTTCTGCCTGTGCGGTAGCTCACCATTCTGTTAAATGCAACTATGATACAGCTGATGCCCCTTCTAGGGTAACTGCATCTGGACCTGTCATGAGGAGATACTCTTGGTAGCACATTCTGTCCATGCCTGAGGACATTGAGGCTAAACTTTTAGATTAGCCTGTAGACAACCAGAATGTTTTTGGCACTGCTGCTGCAGAATTGTTTAAAATCCTGCAGGATAAGGGCAAGGTTAAGCAAGACCTTAAACATTTTTATTTCCCCTGTACTCAAGTTCCAGAAGAACTATCCATTGAAATCTTCCTTTGTCCATAAGCAACACAGCCAACCTGCTTTAGGAGTAAGAGGGTTCCTGAGTGGATTTTCCCAAACAAACCCACTCAGAGTTCTAGAGGACAAAAACTTTATTTTCCTGATAAATATGCCTGTTTGATATCTAGCCTCATCTCCCCCTTAGCCAGATTCCTTTGTCCCTCAGGCTAACCCCTTCCTTTCCCCATAGACAACAGATGAAGTTCTTTCCATCATTGAACATGGTTATTTTATGGTTGGAAGTCTGTCCATCTATTTTCCAGCATCCTTCAGCTTCATTCTTGCAAGTTTCATCATGGTAGCCTTATGTGAACTTCAGGGAATTTAAATATTGCTTTATTTAGATTACCTTTTAATTAAACTCCCCGTCATCAACTCCTGCTTCAAAATCTACACTTCACTGTGCTTTTCATGAGCAGTGTGAGATTCAACCTCAAACTGAAAAAAAGTTTGTGTTGGCTCTCTCTCATGACAGTGTTTTTAGCTTTCAGGATTCAGCCCATCCCAATGTTGGCTTGCCTCCCACGTCCCAAGATCCTGGTTTTGACTGCTTATTTCCAGTCTCCCCTTTCAGTTCTTTCTCCATGGGAATTTCTCCAAGCCCTGGGGTACACAACATCCATCATTGCCACAGTTCCATTTGGCAAACTCTATATGTATCTCAGGACTGTTTGGCTTCAGCACTGCAACGCTCTGGAGTAATCTGGTTCCTTTCTTAACCTTGTCTCAGACTTGAACTCTGGATTAATCAGATGTCCTTAAATCCATGCCTGTCTTTTCAGGTTCCTCTTCCTACTCAGGAGCTTTATACAGATGCTTCTGATCAAGGTTGGGCAGCTACCTCCAGCATCCTAAAAGTCCAAGATCTTCGGTCCCATTCGCAGATGTCAGACCACATCAGCATCAGAGAGATGAGGGCTCTAATTCTAGCCCTTCAGGCCTTTCACTCCCTGTGATGATATGGGCTAGTGCCAGCATAGCCAGCCGAAGTTCTGTAAAGAATGATATAACATTTGAATATGAAACTGATTTATAAAAGATGCTTGTGTTACAAATGTATTAGAACTGTATGGCAGTTGAAAATCTGTTTTTGTAAGGTTGCTAGTTTCTAAGAAAAAAAATGTATCAACAGTGGGTCCTGCTGGGCAGAAAAGGCATATATATGGTTTGATTGTATGTATGTATATATGTTAACAAAGGGCACTGGAAAAGAAGTTAAACGGCTAGGTTGCATCTTACTTTAAGAAAAATACTGTTAATTGGACCACTTGTTGAACCATGGAAGTGCTTAACTCACAGCTCTGAACAGGAGCAGAGACTGCATGTCTGGAAGAAGCCTTTGTTCATTAGCTCAGTAAAAAGCGGGGAAGCCCTAGGCACTGACACACACATTAGCAAAACTTCAGTTATGCATCTTGTGTCTATGCTAACATTGTGTCTCAAGCTTTAAAAGGGAATGGTGTGAGAGCCTAGTGTCAGGTGACCAGATGAGGTCATTCTGCCAGCCGTCCTGGAAATTTTATATATTACAAAAAGAAATCTTGCAGTTTTGAGTTTTCTTTCTTGGGACTGACAAGGACCATTCCCCACATTATCTGCCTTGTTCTATTAAGTAAGTAGGAAATAGTAATTCTCCTTGATTCAGTCATGAAAATATAGTGAAGCTTAGTTTTAGATATTGTTTTTCTTTGTGTCTGTCCATCAATTTTATTTTCAATATTTCCTGTGATTTGAACTCTGTGGTTTACTGTAAATATATATTCAGTATGTTCATGCTCTTTTATTATTAAATATATTTAACACTTTTATTCTGGCTGGTTCATTTAGAAAATATTTAACCTTTGAGAGTGCTTATATTTATTTGGTGACACTGGTTGGGCCACACCAAAAGGCCTAGCTGTCTTGGTCAACTATTGCAATTTGTATTAGTATTACTATTGCACAGTATAATTGGACAGCCTTTGTTGAGGGCCTTTAGAGTAGCTGATTGTGGAGTGTCTGTGGTAGTGATAACTACCTTGTACTCTAGGAAGAAGGGGGCACAGGAGGTAAATGCATGCCAAACTTTCCCAGGTGTCCATTTGAAAAAAAAATCATATCTCACATTCTGTATGGGTCAGCTACTTGGAGTAAGGACACAAAGTACTGTGTACACAGAGAGGGTGCTGAAGGACCTGGCTTGGACATTCGGCAGAGGACCTAACCCTACAGCTGTACCAGTGGGGAGTCTTATTGGGGCTGTGGAGGGAGACTGATATAAGCAAATCCAGACTGCAGGCTGATTACATTCCCTGTGTGCTCTTAAGGGGAATTGTACTTGGTGCAGAGAGTTGCATTTGGAAATACTGAGTATATCATTTGTATTCCAAGTGAAAATCCCTCTGCAGTGTTAGTGGTGAGGATTCAGGCTGCTTGATTACTGGGCCAATATGGGGATGTCACACTCCCTTTGGATTCCAGATCCTGTAAAACGTTTGAGAGACCACAACACAGTCATGTGGTATAGCAACAGGCAAGGGGGGCACACAGTTGAAAAAACACCAATAGACCGATAATAAAATAAATAAAGTTTCAGGTTAGGCAGGGGGCACACAGTCTTAACACATTTGCAAACTTGCTCCTGAGACTTAAAATTTTGCAGTTCGCCATCACCTGATTCTTCAGGTGGTTTACATCCCTTCAGAGCACAGTCTAGTGGTAGACTCTGAGCAGGTCCAGGACAAATCCTCACAAATGGATGCCTCATAGGGAGGTATTTCTGGACATTGTACATCTGTGGGGTAGTCCCCACGTAGATCTTTTTGCCTCCCCTCTGAACAGTTTCCCTTGTTCTGTTCCAGAGTGCCAAGTCCTTTGGCTTAAAGAGTGGAAGCCATGGCTTTGTTCTCCTTTTCCTCTACTTCCTAGCTTCTTGCACAAGATCATGTGGGATACACTGCTGGTGACTCCCTTTTGGCCCAGCCAGCACTTGTTCCCCCTGCTCTTTCACCTGCCCAGGGGTAATCATCACAAGTTGGATCTTCTTACCTAAGATAAGGGGTCTCTCATTCATCCTCACTTGTCCACACTTCAGCTAACACTGGGTAATAGGGCTTTGATTCATTTTATGTACCAGTTTTCTGAGGGCATGCTTTGGGTTTTGCAGGATGTCTGAAATCGCACCACTAAAAATCTTGTGTGGCCAATTGGAAGAAATCTTGTATTTGGGGTGTCAAGCCTGACCTGGACCCTCTTTCTGTTTGGGTTTGTACAGTCCCTTTTTATTTGTGTGAATTGTACAGTGCTGGTTTGGCATATACTTCTGTTAAAGATAATTTGTCAGCCATTTCTGACTCTAAGTCCACCTTTGGTTTCTAGTTTTGAAGTCAAAACATTTCCTAAAAGGAGTCTTTCATGTCAGGCCTCCAAGAAGCATATTCCTCTTCCTTGGGACCTTAATTTTGTTCTTAAAAATTTGACATAGTCCCCTGAGCCTGCCTTTTCTTCCCTGCAGCATTGTGCTTGGAAGACTGTATTATTGATGGCTCTTAACTCTAACATGAAGGTTTCTGAACTCCAAGCTATCATGGCACTTCTTCCTTTTTTGTTTTTAAACAAGGACAAGATGTCTATTCGTACCAGTTCTACTTTTATACCCAAGGTGGTTAATTTGTCCTTGAATCAGTCCATCTTCCATCCTTTTTTTCTTCTACACAGACTTCTAGTGAGAGGATATTGTACACCTTGGATTTACATAGCTCAGATATTAATTGGATAAAACACATCAGAAAATCTGAGGAACTTTGTTTCCTTTCATGCCAGAAATTGAGTTTATCAATGTCTAAACAAACCACCTGCATTTCTTAGGCCAGTTCTTTTTGTTGTTCTTTTTATGTCAAGCAACTTTCCTATTCTGTTCACGCTCACTAAACCAGAGCAGTACCCTCTTCAGGTGCTTTTTTCAAGGGTGTAGAAACTAGATCCGTGTTGGAAGCTGCTACCTGATCTTCCATTTACATGAGTCTGTATCACATCATTGAATCTCATTTAAAGTGAACATCTTTGTCGAACAACAAATGTTTGTTCGCTAATTAGTGGCTTCGATAATTAGTTCGAAGAACTCTTCGCTGAAGTGAGATTCGACATTGTCATATAGACCCCATTCACACTTTTACCATACATTACAAGTTGGATGGCATTTCCAGGGTAGGATTTGCTAGGGATAGTCGTCATGGGTTTGTGTGAGGTTCTTCTCTGCCTTCCTTTTCGCATACATTCGAGTAGCTTTTGGATTCTCCCAAGAGTAAGGAATATTGCAGTAGTGATAAGGAAGGACATACTAAAGTTGTATAAGATCTTATAGCAGTAAATGTCCTATGTCCCATTGTTGCAGTGTTCTGTCCTACTTCCTGCTATTATTTTCTATTGCCTTACTTCTGGCCATGGGGTCCCTATTCTGGCCAAGGGGTCCCTATTCCTTCCTTATCTGTTGATTCCCCTCCCTGAATGTGCTTGTTGATTCTCTGGGGTTGCTTCAGTTCTCCTGTGGCACTTCATTTCTGAGGATTAGGCATCCGTATGTCACATATGTACCTTACTCCTTTCAAGTAGGACATGCGTCTGATGTGCAATACCTGGAAGATGTAAATGCTTTCGTATAACAGTGAGAAATAGGGCATCTGTTATAGTAAGATCTTGCGCAACTGTTTTTTTATTTCTTGTGAAGGTAATCAAATGTCAATAAATAAGTAAATATAAATAAAAACTTGTCAGTATAGACATTTCCAAATTGTTGTCTAAGGATATTACCTTTTATTATGCTCACCACAACAAAACTATACAAGACAGGGTCTCTGCCAACTGTGGCTTTTTGGAAAGGGTTGTATTCTAGAAGTATTCTAGAAGTGGTAACTTGGTCTTCTATACATGCATCTGCAAGACATCCCAAGCTTGATTGTCTCTCTAGGTCCATCTTAGGCTTTGCTAAGACCATTCTCCAGGAGCTTCTGAACACTTCCTCCTTCACTTTCCAAAATTTGTAAGCTATAATAATCTACCCATATAGCTTAGGCTACTGCAGTAGTGATCAGTGTGAAAAACAGTACAATACTGTATGTAAACTTACTATAACCATAGCTGTTCAAATGATCACTGCTGTAGTTCTCCCTCCCTCTCTCCTTTTTTAGTGAGGACTTTTATTATATATTGTTCCTAGCATTGTCCTTTCAGGGATCATTCTTCCTCTTTGTTTGCAGGAAAGTTTTGAAGGGCTTGGCACCCAAACCTGTTTTTTTTTAGTCATCTCAGCTTGAGCTAGCTGGCAGCATGGAAGGTGCTCTGTGGCTTTTGAAGCTGTCTGACTGTTATAGCTTATGCAGGATATAACCCATACAGCTTAGACTATGGCAGCAGTGGTCATTCTAACATCTGTTGTTATGCTAAGTCTGCTTTACCTAACTGTAGTCTCTGTTGTAGCACGTTCAGCTCCTAGCATGTGTCCTCTTGTGCTTATCTCTTCCTTTGATGTACAGAAGGTACATGGACACTTTCCTACTCAGTACTTGGAAGTTTGTCCTGTCCCTCATCTTTTCTTTTTTCATAATAAGCTACTTTAATGAATATGATAGTTGTGTTGGAAAATGAAGTCATGCACCATTTGCCCTCTTAAAGCTGCTGCTCTTCTGTCAGCCATGCCTCTCCAGAACTTCACACATCACTGGAAATAGTTATTTATTTTCTGTAAAATCTTATAAAAACTTATTTTCTGCTACTGATGGTATGTAATAGAATATCTTGTTCACATTTCTTATTGCTTTCTTATCCTGCTGTCTTTCCTTCAGTGCCAGGTCAGGTTTCCTTTCTCACTAAATTCTTAAACATTTTCAATATTTCATACTTTTGCCCAATCCTTATTGCAAGCAAACTACTATTCCACCAACCGCATGTTTGGAATAGTTATCCCTGTTGAATTTCTACTGTTTCCACCCTTCATAGCATTCATAAATCTGTTCTCAAGACTCTGATACCACCTATCTCAACATGTTCAGTAGATCCTAATGCTAGCTGTACTGTACCATGGCACTGTTATCCATTTGTTTTTTTTTTTCCCCATGACACCAACTTCCGGGCAGTTATGCCCACTTTCCATAAACTACCTGCATGCTGGCATTAGATGCATCTTTCTTCCACCCTGCATGTAATTGTTTTTTCATGAGCAGCTTAGATTAAAAAAAAATCCCTTTTTACAGCCTACTAGTAATCCTGCCCGATGCCCTAAAGTATCCACTAACATTTTGCTTAAGTTTCACTGTTTTCAGTTAATCTTTTATTACACTTCAAAATATTGACATGCCATCTGCTTCTTTTGCCTATACTCTTACCCAAAACATCCATTTTTCCCCATTACAGTATAAATCTGTTTGACTTTTTATTTATCGTGTAGTGTTTACTATAAAGTAAGTCATTTTCTTCCATTTAATGTAATTTCAGCCATCAAAACGCTTCGTATAAACCCAACATAGCCTTACTGACCCTGGTGTACCGTGCAGAACTTGCATCTCTGTACCATTCACTGTTTTTCCAAATTCTCTGTCATATAATGTACCACTTGTATTGACTATAGATTTCCTCTAGTAGAACACATGTAAAAAAGGAAATAAAGCCAGAGTTGGTTAGGTAACATTGCATCTGCATTTTTTTTTTCTTGTTGACTTGTTAGATGTATGTGGTTTATTTTCAAAAGGAGAACTAAAATGTTTAATTGTCAAATTTTGCTAGAGCATCAGCAATTGTAAAAGGCAATCCAAAAAAGCTTGAATAAAATATTTATAAGGCACATTTATCCTGCATTTGTATTAATACGAAATGTATTTAATAGCTGTGCAACAGTGGTGCCCAGTGCTTCGATTACAAAACCCAGTTATACAAATTACTGTTCTTCAGAGACTCAGGCCAACCTTATTTTCTCATCTTTAGATGTACTTCTGTATGTGTGCGTCTTAGACCTTAATAAAGGCATTCAGTTTAATTTAAAACTATTTCATTAGCTAGGTACAGTGTGCGCTATTTTGTGCGATTAACCCTTAATTTATTAGGGAACATTTTCTTATGTTGCTGCAGTAATAACTCTCAAATGAGAGTACATGTTTTTTGATGAAGACTATTGGAATCAGATAGGGTCTTCTGAACAGTGCATTTGTAACTGCTAGGCATTTTGTAAAGGGCCTTCATCTTTTGAAACTTTTAGTTTGCTTCCCTTATCTGGAAGCAGATACTAAGAACACATTTAATTAATCCCACATGAGTTGCCTTCCAGCTTAGTTTAAGGTAATGTTGTTTAAATAGACTCGAACAGCTTGTATGTTAGGCTTGAAAATCACCAGTGTTCCATGTGAAGTTCCTCATGATAAATAATTAGAATGTAAATGCTAGAAATGTTTTATATTTAAGTTGTTTAAAGCTGCTGGGACTACATGGCTTCCTCCTGCCTATATGCAGAGTAAAGGGTAGATCCATTTATAAATGTGTGTAAAATACGTGTGTGTATGTATATATGATTTTTATCGAATCAGAAATTACTGAGCAAATTTGACTGAAAACTCAATTTAGAGTCACATTTGACAAAAAAAAAAATGTATTCTACCAAACATGCCTTAAAAGTTATTTTAAACTCAAGTTCCATAACAATGGAGAAGAGAGAAAACAATGGAGTCAATTACTGCTGATTTGTTTTTGTGTCTTTCGGCTTTTCCCAGTTAGGGGTTGATACACAAACATATTTCATAGGAAATTTCATTTGAACAAATGCACCTTATTTTATTTATTTGCATGGGGCAAAACCATATGTAGCCTTCACATTCCCTTTTCTAAATATTACTTCACAGCTGCCCATCATTTGAAAAAAGAGAAAAAAATAAACACAGTGAATCACTGCTACTTCACAATTTTCATTCAGTCATGATTCATTCAAGAGTTTTCAGTCAAATGTGATTTCATTCAAATTTAGTGAATTGTGAAGTGAGATTCATTCAAAAGAATCATTACTATATGTATGTGTTTAAATATAAATATATATGTGTGTGTGTGTGGGTGTCAGCCACCACGTCTATCATTTTATCTAATCATAAGTTGAAGAAAATAGATTTTTGATACATTTTAATAGTTAAAATTTTGATGAGATGCATACCTCTCAACCGTACTGAATTCCTTGGTATGTACTGTTTTTGAGGTCAAAATATTATATTGGAGTGCCATGAATTTCCGAGTGGCCCCTTTAAATTCCGAATTTCCTGTCTTTTTTTTTTAATTTTTTTTTTTTTACTGACTTCATCACATGCAGGCGATGCACAATGACATCAGCATCGTGAGCCAACTGCCAGCCTGTCGGAATAAGGGTGGGCTTGAGAGGGTGTGTGCTACTGTGTGTTTGTTTACATGTGCACTGACAAGCCATTTGTGGTTCATTCGCCCCATGGTATTTAAGTCAGACAGAGAATCAGGGAACACACTACTTACTTAATCTAGGTCCAGGCTCCAGCAAGTCTGCAGTAGTCACTCATCGGTCGGACAGTGAGTGGACTCATACCGGTCTGGTCAAAGAACAAAGATGAAAAAATTACATTATCAGCAGCACCACCAGGCCCAGTTCTTCCCGTCTCCTTCAGGTACCATAGCATTACCATACCATAAAGGAAGAATTAAGAAAAAAAAAGAAATGTATTGCAATGTGGGCGTCTTTTGGATAGATGAGTGGGAATTGGCAGTCTGTGAGTTTAAGCTGTTCGAAAGAGGCATAGTAAATTCATATTTCATTATTTCATCCTTTTCAAAATCAGTTGGTGCTTGAGATTTTTAGGAGCTTCATTTGTTTTATGGATCTAGTTCTGTTCTTTCTATTTCTAAAATTGTTTGGACTTTCCTAACAGCTGCACGTCTGGTTCTGAAAAAGATACTTTGGATAATTTTATTTCAGTTGTATATTTTTTTCTTTGTAAATGCTACTCATTGTAACATTCAACGACATTGGTTACTTTTCCACGTGCTCTGTATTTTGTCTTTTACCCTTATTGTTTAAAGTACTTTATAAGCCAACTAACTTGCTCTCTAGCTTTTAACTGGTTATTTGGTGTATTTTTGTCTCTTATTCTAGAAAGGATTTTTGTGAACAGTTGATTCATATGGTTAAATGTTAATGTTAAAGGTTAATTTTTACATTAGATTGCATTTCAGTTAATCAATTCAAACTAATTTAGATAATGTTATTTTTGAGGTAAAAAGTGTCTGCTAGAAACAACTGTGTGCATGTTTTTTTGCCATATCTAATTTATAAGAGTTGTCATATATTGCATCTGATAGAACTGATTTACAAGAGTTTAGTCTGTCACCAGCTATTCTGTAATAGAGATGGTCAGTACCATGATTATTAAAATTAATGTGTATTAGTGCTGCCTGAAGGAGGCATTTGGTTAGGTTTAAGATTCACTTTCTACTTTTGTTTAATTTCTTGTGAAGTAGACAGTTTTGGCTAAGGAAGTTAACTTTATATATGCTTGGTTTTAGCCACAGTTTTAAGATAGCTAGTATATTTGAGTTTCACTGAATATGCTTTGCTTTAGCCATGTTTCTGTTTTACATAGTATAAATGAGTCATGCGGAAGAACTACAATTTCAGGTATCTGTACTTTACTGGCTATGCTTTCTTTACTTATATAAATTGCTTTAAAACTTGCATTTTTAAAAGATAGGACTGGGTGACATATTGAGGTGTGTGTCTGTCTGTGTGTGTTGTCTGTCACTCTGTGCCTTTGTGAGCATGCACATAGATATGCTATATATATATATATATATATATATATATATATATTTTTTTTTTTTTTTTGCTGTAAGACTAAGGTTCATATTTTCCTGACGGTGGAGATTTTTGTAATCGATAATAAGTATGGGTCAGGTTCTTTAAAAGTATTTTTTTGGATGGCAGCTTTTTTGCAGTAATATTGTGTGTGTCTTTTAGTGGGTGTAGATAGTTACCTGCTGCCTTCCACCACTAACCATGTTAAATGGTATTGCATGCCGAAAAAAAATCAAAGTATATCACAGTTTTATATATATATATATATATATATATATATATATATATGTGTGTGTGTGTGTTTATATTAATAGTAATGTAGTTATATAAATTAAATGGATTTTAAGTTTTATGGATCATATGGCTCATGGCCAAAAAATGTCAGATGGTGCGTGGTAAGGAATACTGTTTAAATGGCAGACAGTGTTAAAATGGTTTAACTGTTGAATGTATGTTTATGGTGAACTGACTGATGTTTAATACATTCTGACTTTTGCAAATGACTGGAATGTAGAGGTTAATAGCATATTACAGAAACCGCAGCAGCATTGAGGTTCTGTGTGTCAATGTTCAGCTGCCCCATCCTCAAGAGATGCACTTGACTTTTTTTTTGTGTGTGTGTGTGTGTGTGGGGGGGGGGGGGGTGCAGCAGTTTTTAATAGCGTTACCTAATGGTATTAGCCCTGCATACACTTCAGTTGTCACTGGCTGGTCAAACTGATTACATAGTATGAAAATATGAATTAGTACATTCTCTGAAGTAAAAGAAGACTAGAACTCTATTGTCATTTAAGTGCAATTCACCAATTTTCCTCCAAAAGTCACCAGTTTTAGGAGGGATTAAGCGGGACAGAGCTAAAATGCGAGTCAGAATCCAGGTCTATTGAATTTCACATATGATTAAATGTGAAATTAATGACCGGTTGCTTCGCTTAGCCAAGGGTGCTTATTTAGTCCTGTTAGCGTTAAGAAATTGGAAAGGTGGAAATGAAGCAAATAAAGGTACCCAACAGGCTGCAGGCCTAGTACAAGTTAATTTTATTTTTATGTAAGAGAATTGTATTTTAGTTTCATACAAGTTCAGATGTTAATAATATAAAACATTGCTGTTCTGGTTTATATTTTGTGGTGTTTAATATTAATGAAGAATGCTGAAGGACAACTGCAGTTTATTTTTATAAAATAAGTTTGTATTTTAGTTTTGCACAAGTTCAAATGTTAATAGAAATTAAAACACTATTCTGATTATTTTGTTTCGTGATCATATTTTGGTTGTCTGTTAAGCTTGTGCTTAAAAGTTGGTGTCCCACAACAGAGTGGGTTAATTCATTATAAGCTCCTGGGAGGAGTATTGAACCGCCTAAGGAACACCTAGATATTTTGGACACCCTTAAGTTACTAGCTTTCATGATGTGGGCATGTTTTCCTGATTCTGAAGTAAAAACTGATCAGTTGGGGTTTGCTTGTGGCATTGTTCAGTTTTGGGCTCCCATTAACACCACTATCTGCATGTTCAGCAAAACTGAGTTACCATCCTTTCAAAAGTTCTGTTTCTTGATTTAACATTTAGGCACCCAAACCACATGTACTAATGCCAGCTCCTGAAGTGGCTTAAATGACTTCCCATTAAGAGTGGATAGCACTTAGCCTTTTGCCTTTACACTCAGTTGAGTAAAACTTATTTCCCCAGAGTTCAGCACAAGATCCATTGCAGTGGAGTCCTTGCTTCTGTAACTGCGGAGTTTCACTTAATTCTTTCTGTATACATTGCATGACTTTACCCTTTGATGCTGATGTTTTTCACACTACATCCTTTGATGTTTGGAGCCTGTTGAACATAATTTTTACAAGGTGCCAAGCATGGTTAAATTCATGGAACTGCACTCATTGGTGGTACCTCATTTCTTTAAGTGTTTTATCCCATCTTAGTCACTTACCATTTAGCTCTCCTTTAAGGCTTTCTCTCTAAGCTAAGTGTGCTTTTGACTGTTCTGATCCTAGGTGCTTTAATTCATGCGCAGCTTCACCAGTTTGTATAAAACTTGTAAATACATTGTTTTCTTGAAGAGAACTGGTTTCGGCTGATGTAATAAGCCTTGGGTTAAAGCCACTATAGTGTGTGCTAATTGTGTGCATCTCTTCTGTATGCTTGACATGCCAGTTAATTGCTACCCTCACTGAATATAAATGTATTGCTTCCACCTTAGCTTCAGTAATTACCAAAAAATATCTATTATATTGTTGAGGATCATTTGTTGATGTTTTGTGTCCTATAGGTAATGAATTTGGACATCCTGAGTGGTTAGATTTTCCTCGATTAGGAAACAATGAGAGTTACCATTATGCCAGGCGACAGTATAATTTAGCCGATGACGCTCTCCTTCGGTACAAGTTTCTCTATGCTTTTGACCGAGACATGAACCACCTGGAAGCGAAGTATGGTTGGCTTGCTGCACCCCAAGTAAGTACATTAGGTTTTGCTCGGTTTTAATAAAATAATGTATGGAAAGTGATGCACAGCCTCTTAATTATGAAAGGACTGTGTTCCTTGTGACTGAAGAGGCTGTGGGAGTTCAGACACCGGGGAAGCAGAAACGTGTTTCTGCTACTTTTGCTATGTTTTTGTTGCAAATAGGTTTTCTTACTTATACTATTGCTATCTTGTGAAATGGAAAAAAGTTGACTTTTTGCACTTTTTTCATCCATGATGGAAAATTGTAAAAGTGGTTACATGCATGAGTGAATGTAAATAGATACTGGGTGTGACATCTGTCATACATAATATGCTTTGCTTATTTATTTCCTAACTCATTTATGTATGAGAGTTAAGCATGTCAAGTGGGGAAGTGCCCATTTTCCATGAGATCCCAGGGCAAAAAAAAGAGGAAATAGTTGCTAATAAGTCTTGAAATATAACAGTAATTAGCTAGCCAATATAGTTCAGTGTGCATTGAAAAAGATGCTAAAAAGAATTGAAAACTGACTACAGAGTATAATAGCAAAGTTATTTATCATTTCTATTTGAATACGTTTTGGCTAGAATGAGCACATTTTCAGCAGAACCCAGGGTGAAAAGCTCCACAATGGTTTAAATAAAGTAATTGCTAAACTAATTTAACATGTTTTGAACATAGATGCCAAGCACGGGTTAAAGAATGTGAAGGAAATAAAGCAAGAATTTGCATAGAAACTGCAGTTTGTCTCAAACAGCAGGATTACTTTTTAGATATCAAAACTGATGAAAAAGTGATACAAGTAGTGTAGCTCTGCATTTATTTAATTTAATTCTTTTACCAGGGCAGAGCAGTGATTTTTATGGTCCTTTTTCATTTGAGTGCATAGATGCATACAACTCATGTTGGAGTGAATGTTGTGTGGCTCAGCTGCAAAACGTAACAGAAGTTATCTACATGTCATAGAAAGATGAAGTCCTGAGTATTTTCTAGGTGGGCAGTGTTTTAATAGCAAACCAGGAAACATAGGAGCTAGCTGTAGATGTATAAGAAGGAAATTCGTGTTTTTTCTGCCTTATGGAAGGGTTGAACATTTATGACTGGGGTACACACACTGCTCTAGAATCCTCAGTGGAGATTAGAGATCATAAAGATGCATCCTTTTTTTGAAGGCAGGCAGATCCTTTAAAAATAGTATCATTTGGCAACATTGGGCAGCACCCCCTAAGGATGGCATATTTTATGCCCTACCTTGGACCCTTTACACAAATGCACATAGGTAGAATGAAATGCCATAAAATATAGAACCCACAGTACCCTATGCCAATGATGAAAATATTCCCAGTCCTCAGCTATTGCCCTGAGGGAAATGAATGGGCCATAGGGCTTACTGTTCAATCAACCGAAGGATCAGTAGACCATCCAAGTGTCTCAATGGTCAGAAGGGGGAGCAAAGAAAATGTGTTAGAACGTGTCCATGTAGTTCATGGTTGTCCACTAGCAACTTCAAATAATTTCTACCTCATTTACAAAAGAAATACTGTAAAACAAAAAAAAAAGTTTAGTATACTGAAGTCCCTTTCCCCCATCTTTCCTACATTAAAAACCTTGCAGAATGTTGAAGAATTCACATGTACCACGCAAGCAGTATCACAGCTAATGTTCTCTGTTGGCTGTAGATTTTGCCATATTTGAAATTTGTAATTCAAGAACTGAACAAAATGACAGCAACTGCAAAACCCAAAATTGTGTAATATCCCTTTATTATTCTTAACTTATGCATCATAACTCAGCCATTTCGACAATGCTGTTGAAATTCTGTCTTCTTTTCTTAAAAATGGTGGACCTGAGGCAATCTAGAGGGAAAAAAAAAACTTTCATGCTCCCTTGCAGTAGTTTGCAGATCTCAAGACCCCTTTAATTAAAAAAACAAAAAACAAAAAAAAAAAATACCGGACAGCAAATAGTGCAAATACATGTGGCCCAGTCCTAAAAAGGAAGAAAACTTGATCCAAAACATATGATTACTATACACCCTTGCATGAACAGCAGTCACTAGAAAATTTTCAGTTTACAACATTGTCAGACCTGGAATAACGCGATGATGATCGACTGTTGATAAAGGGATAATATAGACTTTGCATAGGAAATGACTGAAATGTCTGACAAGAAATCTCAGCCGTTATCATACCTCTCAAACTCTTACTGCAAAAAATCTGGACAAAGCCAAAAATAATGGGGAACAAAGGCTCAGAAATTGGAAAAGATTTTAAATATTTCTCATTTAAGCTTAAAAAGTTGCTAGAATAACAGGTTGTGTGGTAGCATGCATTTTCTAAAGGAAATGAAGTCTGAAAATCAAATGTGTCATTATTCAGTGACTTCAGTCCTCAGTAGTTTGCCAGAAAAACCCAACTTTTATGAGGAACAGACCAAAAATATGAAGCAAAAATTTGGACAGTTGAGGTATGATTGTTATAAACCACAAGATAACAGTGGTCTCAGGCAAAATTGGTTCAAGGGCTAGATGAGGAAGTCTGTACCAATTCAGGGTCTTGAGCAAGTGATGATCCTCCTACCCCCCCACACACACACAAAAGAAAACACTGTAACATATATACACACTTATGCCTTACAAGCAAAGCATGCATACTAACACACACCCTTGCCTAGTTAAAAAGTTAATCAATCCTCCCCCTGACCTGCAGAGCCCCTCTGTAATATTCTCTGCTAATGCAGATTGTTTGCGTTGAAGACTGGCTGTTTAAAAATGCCAGGTGCACTTTCTAATTTTTTTTTTTTTATTAGCAAGTAAACTAAATATGTAAAGCTGTTACAGTTGTATTTCAAGTGTCTCATTACTTAATTGCAGCCTTCTCACTTGTACCTCCAGAATCAAGAGAAGAAATGGTCTGGAACGCAAATGTTTATCATTACTTATTGACTATGGAGATAACAGAGGCAGTGAAACCTTATTGCATAATGCATCTTATGTTCGAGAAAATAATGCATTCTGAATTTTCATGTAAAATAAAGTGTACTATGTGCTTCTGCACTTCATTGGCAGTACAGATACCAGTATTAATGTTTTCCATGTGTTTGTTCAAATTGTGTAAAATACTGTCCTGCTATCATTATGTAGTTAAATCTTCTATCAGGTGTACTAATTTGGAGTCTGTGCTGCTGATTATAAATGATTTATCAGCTGCTTCAAATTTTTGACATTTTCCGGATTAATTTGGTGCTAGACACAGTAATTTTTTTTATCATCAGTCAGTAAGATGGCTAAACCTATTTATCAGCTGAGTCAGGCAGCAAGCATTTTCTTAAGGAAACAGTCTAAAACTCAAATGTTCATCTTTCTTGCCAATACTCTACAATGAGTGTCTTGGTTTAATTTCCTGAACATGCATGTGTACACGTGGATGCTGACATGACTAGACAAAATGTTCAGAATTCACTTTTAAAATAATGGTATTTAAGTATTGTGCAGTGGGCTGGATTAGTCTTAATTTTAAAATGTATGAGGGACAGTTTTGTATCTGCCACATGGGCCAATAACTTGAGACCCTGAGAAGGAACATTGTAATAAATTGGAACTTTGAGGTAATATCACACTTTGAGAGAAACCTACTAGCTGGCCAATCCATTCGCCAGTGTATACCAGGTGTATGAATCAGAGTCCACAAATGAATGTCAGCATCTTCTCTGAGATGTACACAGTCATCACTCAAAGGTTTTCTAGTCATCACCTCCTACATTTAACAGCAGAGTCCATTTGCTTTTAATTTGTAAAGGTAACTATGTTCCCAGATGGTACTTGTTTCAAAATCGCAAGGTTTATTCATAGTTGCTGTTTTAACTTTCAGACTGTGGTTTCCATAAGAGTTGCGGCATTCTTATGTAAATACTGGAAGGACAAGTCATAATTGTATAGCTATATGTCCATTCCATTCCAGCAGAAGCCACATGGAAGTAAGGGTCACTTTTGTAGGCTGTGATCTGTCACAAAGAATCTGAATCCCTTCTTTGAAAATGAAGACAAGAAAAGATCAAAGACTTGCCCACCAGTCTGCCAGAGTCTCCCGTCTGGAGGGCCAGTAGCATGCAGAAGTAGCTGAATATTTTTTAGTTTAGTTAGTAATTTATAAAAGTATTAATGTTGGCACTTTGAAGCAAATATATGGAACCTATATGACTGCCTACTGGGGTTAAATTCAGTCTTTTCCACTCCTGATCTAAATCCTGATGCACCATTCTTTCTCTCGCCACCTTTACTAAATCGCATGCTTTTGAGTATCCCTTACCCTAAGCACCGTTTAGATCCTGCTAACCTAGAGAGAGCTCATACATATTCTGTTGAACACATTTAGAATTATTACCATGCAGTGTAGTGTTTCAGCAGGAACAAAGTCCATATAAGCTCCAGTAACTAGTGTCACAGCTGCAGGCTCCAAAAGTGATCATCCCTAGCTGGGCTCTAAACATTTCACATGAGGGTGCCTTATCTAATTGGGTAACTTGATCCCATTTCTTTAAAAATAAAGGATCGCTGCATAGCCAGAACAGTACATCAGGCAAGTCATCTCCCAGTACTACTACTGTTACATATAAAGAAAACTAAACAACCAGACTTGTGTTGCCACCATTTAAATGCACAGTGAGAGTGGCTATTAATATTCTGTACCAATGTGAAGTTACTCCCAGAACCATCCGTGCACCATCAAATAGCATTGAAAAGACATCCTATTAGTCATCAGGCTGCTTAAGCAAGAAATTAGTTTACTTCATATTAAAATGTGGGTGGACAGGTAATATATACACCAGGTTGCACAGCCCAGTCTTAAGTATCTAAACCTCGAATAAGCAACCCTTGCTCCCCAGTTGTCTGGGTCACTTTGAAATATGTATCACACACCAGGAATTGAATTTCACGACCAAACATAATACCTTTTATAAGGAAGTGAACATGACCATGGAGAAATAGAAAATATGAAGTCGTATACTCTGAATATTGGGAATTACTGGCCAGGACTTTTGTTTTAGTAGCAAAACTTCCAAATGTTTGCAACAGATCAAATAGACCAGAAGCATCTGTAGCCATATTAGTTAAGTATACCAAAATGTCATCATCAACGAAGGTTGTCGTCTTAGGAATATCACTAGACATGAAGATGTCAACTTGCACAATGTCAACAGCTGTAAAGTGCAAAAACAAGAGGTGACAAATGACCATCCTTGGTGGGTGCCCCTCTGTAATATTCTCTGAAGATAGCCTCGGTCTGACTTTGACTCAGGCAAAAGATCCTCAGCAAGTTTCAGTAAACAAGTCAATGAACTCTGAAGGTTAAGTGCACCAGTACTGTGAATAGATTAAAGTCCTCCTTTGCGTCTAAACTGACAGCTACAAAGAAGACGTTTCCAATAGTAGTCTGGTATATTAACAAATCTTTGCCTTTTTTAAATAAATCCACACTAGCCAACAAGTATCCAAGGCATGATCATTGGCAATGCTTAATCCAGCAAACCCGCAAGGATTTTATAATCTTCATTTAAGATTAAAATAGGTGAATAAGAAGTGTGATGTACGGAATCTTTGCTCAGATTCATAATAACTGAACTTGCCTCATCCTTCCAAAGTGTTGCACAACTCCATCCTCCAAGCATGACAGTTATTCCAACAATGTTTTACTTGACTAGAATATAGAGCTGGGTAGGCAATCTATACATGTTATTATGCATGTATGTATACACACACTCTTTGGTCAAAGCCACCACTTGCAAGTATGAGCTCCCAGAAAACACAGCCAGGCAAACATTCTTTATAAGTCATCCACTGCATCTTTTCAGGAACCCAATAGATATAAGTCTTATGTGGAATTATTTTACTTTATGACCAATAAAGTTCTGGAGGCAGGCAGAGTTTTATATATTTCAACATGTCTCTGACGAAAGAAAGCTCATAAGCCCAAGCATGGAACAACATATATTATTGGTCCATACGTGAAAAGCCCATTGTGCGTCTTACCTTACATTTCCTTATCCAAGACTTTTGTGTATAGATTGCTAGACAAATGTACTACAAATCTCAGAAGGCAAGCAATTGTTTCAGCCAAATTACTTGTATGGTAAGTCAGAGTGCAGACTGAAGATAAATAAGTGAATTGTTTAATGTGAAAAAGTGTGGTAAATAGGGTTTACTTATTTTCCCAGAATACCATCTAAAAAGATGGTACCCAGACCTAAACTGTCCAAGGGAAAGGAGTGAAGCATGATTAGATTTGTATTCATCAAGTTGCATGTTAGAAAGCACATCTTGTAGTATAAAAGTTTGTATTCAGGCCATGTAACTGAAACACTGGAATGGCCTTAAGGAGATATTTACTCGTCTCCCACAAGCCTCGTTCATTGGTAGTTTATGATGTTAGTTACTGGCTTGCTAGGGTCTTTTTGATGATTAACACAAAAATTTGCAAAATTAATGAAAAAAACAAAACAAAAATAAGCCAGAAGCCTTGAAGCACTGGTTCAAGAAGCTTTACTGAATACAGCAACCACTGGTACCTCAGCCTTTCACCTTCAAAGAAAACATAATCACAAAAACAGCTCCTTTATATACAGGTGAACCTCTACAAATTGAATCCAATTAACCTTTTTTCAAATTATGTTTAAATTATATTTAAAGTGCCCAACAACCTTAAACATATCTACATACTACTAAAACTGCATAAATATTCATACAAAAAGTTAAATATATATACAAATTTGTATAACTTTCATAAATATTTTTTTCTTTATTAAATAAAAACATATTAATACCAAGTTAATTTACCAGGTTAACTCACCAAGTTTACCTCAAGATTTAAGCCCCTAGGATGTAAAGTTCTAAAATTCAAAATTAATTTACTTTCCAACTCATTCAATTTTTTACCAACACCCCCCCCCAAAGAACCATCATTCCCTGCATGTACATTGTTAAAATGTTCGCCAACTGGACTTTTACATTTTTATTGCAGATGTCCCCCAAATGCTCCAAGGTTAATTGGATTCAATTTGGTTAGGGGTTCACCTGTATATAACAGAGCTGTTTTTGTGACAATGTATCCTTTGAAGGCAAAAGGCAGAGGTATCAGTGGTTGCTGTATTCAGTACAGCTTTTTGAACCGGTGCTTCAAGGCTTCTGTCTTTGTTTTTTTCATTTCTTTTTGATGATTGCCTGTGAGGTTTGCTGTGTTATATTTTTACTTCTTGGAAAATCCAAATTGGGATTCAGTTAAACAAAAACTCTGCATTGCTTTAGCAGCCTGATGTACTGGTTTCCTTTGTTGAAGAGAGAAGACGTAGAAAATGAGCTGAACAAAATCATATGCTGACAGCTGGCTTTATTTTAGGTAATGCCAAATCATGGGGGTCTTGGACCCAAAATAAATGGATATAGTAAGTGAACGTAGTTGGGAATAGTCCCAGAGTTCTGGTACAACTGTAATTTGGAGGTTAAATTGCTAAGAATGCAACTGGAGTAGCATGTTTTTTTTTTTTCCTGTAATATACTTGGCTGTTAAGTTTGTTTTATTCTGCTGGCAACCAGTATACCTTTCCTGTTGATTATTTTCTGGTGTGTCACCCATTTTGTTAAATCTAGTTTACAACAAAGGAATCTAATATACCTGTATAGCAAAAGAAGATTTTCAACTCATACACATCTTTTTTTTTTTGTTTGTTTTGATTTTTTTTCACCTCAAAACTGGAGAAGTCAAGTTTGCACGTAATAGAAAGCACCCAGGTAGGAGTCACCATATCCCAAAGTTTACCTAACTAAGAACATTACTAAATATTAATTGGATTGACTGTTTATGGTAACCTGTGATTGGTTGTTGCACAAGATGTTGACTCTATAATCACCTGAAGCTGCAAGAATCAAGTGACAAATTTATCTACGTTACAGTACCTGAAGGCAGTGATAGAACATGAAGACGTGCTTTAATGGTGTAAGATCCAGCAGCTGCCATTCACATCTCCTAACTTTGTGGTAGCATCTTAACAGCATCAGAAAGTTTTGAGGCAATTTCCAGAGCAGCGGTGAAGGGCAAGGTGCTGCCCGTTATTAGACTGATCTGTAAACTGCAGAATCTTCCAGGAGGCAAAAAAATCCTAACTGCTTTCTAAGCAACTGCCCAGTCCAGGTGTTTTCACTGATTGTACCATGCAGCAAGGCAAGACTTGAATATGTCATCATGCATAGTTTATCCTGTTCACGTAATGCATTTTAGTTCCACTAAGCCAGTGGCCCCTTTTTGTGTGGAACCCAAAAATGATATTCATAATGACTTGGGGAAATTTGCCTAGTGCACTAGAAATTTCCCCTACTTTTTCTTCAGTGGATGCCAGCTTGCCACTCAATAGGAAAGTGCCAAGATGGAATATGTAGAGGAAGGGTATTTGGTAAAAGAACTAGATAGAAATTTAAACCATATGCTGATAATACTGATTGGATGAGATGCAACAGTGCTCAGTGATGAGGGAAAGGATAGTACAATGTTGGCAGATTAGGATGAGACTGTTGACAAGACTTTAACATGGGGAGATGCATGGAAACGTGCTTTACAGCAGTGGAGTGTCTCTTCTAGTCAGTCAGGAGGTAGCAGTTCCAGAAGGACTGGGCAGTTAATATGGGCAGGATGGAATACAGATGGGGAGAAGGCAGCGTGCAGATCTTAAACAGTTGTTGCTAGCAGAGAAATGCATATGGCCCAGTGGCTACAACAAAGAAAGGTATTTGTTGTAAGAATCTGAAGAAAAAGGGTTATACTGTTAGTGGATATTTTGTGTGGGACAGATTAGCCCTTGGGTTTCAGAGCTCCAGAGATGCATCCTACAAGACATCTGCAAACAGTATAGTTTTGTAGTGTTACATTTGAATCTCTTCAGTTACTCGAGAGTGACTCTTGATTATTGAAAAACGAAGCAAACTGTGTATGGATTGAGTATGTTTTCTCAAATATAACTGTGCAGATTAAAAAGCCAGTTTCAAATAAGTGAAGTTACTGAGAGCACCTTGAAAAATGCTTGTTTTCTTCAGACATTGAAACAGCACAGAAAAATAAATGAAAGCTGTTAAGAACTAGTGCTTGGGAAATGGGAGTAATGTTGAAATATGTGAAAAATTCATCCCAGCATATTTAATGTATTGCCATAATGAATGGGAAAGAAAAATTGGGATATGTCAGTCAAAATAATAATGCTGTAGTAGTGGTTCACACTTAAATGACTATAAGAAACAGAACCATTGTTGGTAGAGTGGCCACTACAAAAAAAAATCTAAAATGGTATGTGTAAATGTATGAAGGAGGTGCATTTGTTCTTTGAATGTCAAGAACAGTGAAATAAATTTAAAAAATTAGGGAGCAAAATAAATGCAGCGTACTTCTGAAAACGAAATGGCCAGGAAAATATTACCGCATACTTCAACCTTGCCAAAGCTTTTGGCACCATTCCCAGTTAAGCATAGTAGAGCAGCTAATTAAACTGGGAGTAAACCCGTGTCACCCATGGGATTGCCAGTTGGCTCAGATAGGATTCAGGAAATTAAAATATGGGAAGTTACCTCCACAAAAAGACCAGTCTCAGGTGGAGTCCCCCCAGGGTTCTGTGCTGGGACCTCTCCTGTTTGACATCTACTTTTCTGAAGTGGAAGACGATACCAAAGGGCTGCAAGTGTGCATATGACTACAAGCTAGAACCAGTCATTGAGTCCCCAAGTGACTTTGCCGTCCTGTAGGAAGGTTTGTCCCAAATAAATAACTAGTGCCAAAATAATAGACTGAAATTAAATGCCAAAAAATGCATCATTGTATCCTTTGAGAAGTCCTTTATCCTGGAGAACGACCACATTAACAACATGCCCATAAGAGGTGACCCCATTGGCTGGGATATGGGAACTTCTGTGGGCAGTGACCTAACTTTTGACTATCATGTCCATTGCTGTAAGAAAGCCTTTCTATATTGTACAGCTTATAAACAGAGAGATTGGGTCTAGATCTAGGGATTTCTCATTCCCCCTTTACTTTGTTCTAATTAGGCCAATCATTGAATGTAAAGGCCCTTTGACATTTTCCTGTGTAAACACATTGAACAACTGGAATGCCCACAAGAGGTACCTTGCTAAAAGTTAAAAACCCTAAACAACATGTCCTACGTGGACCAACTCAAAGCACTGTCACTATACTCTGTATCCTAAACACTAAGAGGTGGCCAGTGTCTGGCTTACAAGGCATCCTCCAACTCAATATTGATGGATTTACTGCACATCAGCAAGTTGAATGTAGTCATAGATATGGTCTAGGAATCTAAATCTTTTCTGCAGTATCAACTGAACAGCATCGAGGGACAGTTTTATCTCGCAGAGGATATCACTGCTATAGAAAAAGACTCCCCATCCACATAAAACAAAGCTCATCCCTGTCCATGTTGAAGTGAAACTCGGGGCTTTAGATGGAAAAGAGAAAATTTACCCCAGGACTGCCCCTGTACTACTAATGGATAGAGGCAGCCCTTAAATGCTTTATCCCATGCATGGGTTCCCTGATATCTAGGCTATTGACCCGGAAGTCATTTCAAGCCTAGCCATTTCATCCCAATGTAATGCCATAGATACACTCTAGTTAATACCCAGGATTGTATTTTAGTAATGACTGCCCATGTCCTGGAGAGTTGTGGGTGCTATCACCGGTAAGAATTTACAGTGACCCATCCACTTGTCCAGGTTCCTTTTGAACAGTGTTATAGAGATTTTTTGCTTCACATGAATTGCCATCCTATTCCAAAGATGTGGCAGTCGCATGTGAGAGAAATCTGTCCCTCCAGCACGTCGTATTTAAGTTTCAGGGCATATTTAGGAGCCTGGAACGGGTAGCTGTAGTCTTGTTTGATTTGTGGATGTGCAGCAGATTCATTAGGTCTGGGTCAGAGATTGCTCTGTAAACCAGGCATAAATCTCCCTCAAGAAGTCTATACGATACTGCGTATAGTGACACTGACTTTAGTCGGTCTGCGTAAGGCACGTGCTGGAGTCCCTTGATCTTCATTAGAAACCTCTAAGGTCTCTCCAGTTGCTGCAGGTGCTTTGCACGATATGTGCTGAAAAGAGTGTTGTACTCTTAGGGGCCTGATGAGTATAGAGAAGTTATAACCTCCTTTGCTGTAGAAGCGATGCCTTTGCTAATCAAATGTGTTACATTGAAAGCCTTCCTTACTACAGTAGACATGTGGCGGTCAAAGTTAAGTTCACAGTCTACTTGTGATCCCAGATCTCTTACCGGTCATTGTTTTTACCAAAGGGAATGATGTGCATTTATTTGCATTCAGTTTGAGACCTTGACTAAGGCCAGTCGGTGTGTTTAAGACCCTTCTGATGTGTACCGACATCATTTGGGGATTCACTAATTGCACCCTGTTGTCCGCTAAGATGGTCAGCCACAGCCCCATAATTTTGGCCTGAACTTGTAAGAAGTATATACCAAACAGTAGGAGGCCCAGCACTGATCATTGTAACACCCTGCTGGTGGCAGGTTTGCAGGTTGATATGGAGTCACCCACTTTGATAGCATGTGATCAGTTTGTGAACTAGTTAACAACCCATCATACAACAAAGGGGTTTACGTTCAGTTTCCTATGTTTATCGGTAATGCCTGTGTGTGGAATTGTGTCAAATGCCTTTGCCAAGTCAAGGTGTGGTGTGTGCACAGATTTGCCCTTGGCAATGGCCTTGGTCACATTTTCAAAGAAATCCTGCCAGGTTTAATAGGCAAGATCTGCCCTCGAATCTGAATTGGGTATGATCCAAGGTTTGGAGGTCACCTGTGTCTTTGAGGTCCATGATAATGCATTCTATGGCTTTACAGATTAGGCTGGTCAGTCTTATGGATCTGTAATTCCCTGGGTCTCTTGCTAAGCCACCTTTGCGGAGGGGAGTAACTGTTGCTGTTCTCCATTCCACAGGAACAAAACCTGTGGTTAGTCTGTGATTGAAAAGGTTACTTCAATGGTGATGCTAGTTCATGTTTTTTTTTTGTTTAGAAAACAGCCTGATCCCACAAAGGCTGTGTTTTTTTGCCTTGGACAAGGCTTGAATGACCTGCTCTTCAGATATGTAGGTTGGGGGTGGGAGTTAAGGACAAGGTTTGTCATAAGTTTGAAGGGGATAAGAGAGTGAAATTTTCACCAGATCAGTCTGCTAGCAGGTTTGCTATCACTTGAGATCAGTGTGTATGTGATGCTGTTGGTCAATAGTTCGGCATATGCTTGGGTCCTACCTTTTATAGGTTACGTATGCAGCTGTTAAAGGCCTTATGGTTATCCTTGGCTGTGATTGCTGCATTTTTCTCAGTTACCCTTAGAGGATTTGACATGGTTTCTTATTTGCCTGTTGAGGCTGAGGAAGGGTGCTTTTCCATTGTTGGGGCTTCACCTTAGCTTTTTTTGACAGCAGCTTTTTGCATTTGTTGTAAAGTTTGTTGATGGTGGATATGCACCAGTGCGGCTTGTTTTTACTAGAGGCTCTGCCTTTGATTCTCTGTGGAAAAGCCGTGTCTGTACACTTATACAAGTGATTGTACCAGGCTTTAGTGTAAGCTTTGGTGTACTTAATACTTCCAGCTGGGGGTGGGGCTTGGAAGGCATTTATACCTTTGTCTAGGAGGGTATAGTTTGCTTTGGTGGGGCTTGGAAGGCATTTATACCTTCCCATAGGAGGGTATAGTTTGCTTTGGTGAAGTTTTTTAGTTCAACTTTGCCCTTTGTGAGTTCTGGTGTTGGTGCCAGTTCGAAGACTACTGATTTGTGGTCAGATTTTACTAATGATGGTACGACAGTTGCAGTGGTGCATCTGTTTGTCATTTTAGTGAGGACTAGATCTAGTATATTTGTTCCTCTTTTTGGGATTTGAACAGTTCTTTCCATGGCATTTGAGTTAACAAAGTCAAGGAACTTTTATGCTAGTGAGTTTGGGCTAGAGTAGGGTTCCCTGTTGATGGTGGGATAATTGAAATCCAATTATGACAAAAGTGGCCAGCACAGCGTGTGAGGTGAAAACAATTTAGAGTAATTTTTTTCAACAGCAAAATACATCCCTTCAAAAGATGGGAACAATTTCAGACTGGTTTTGGCATACTAGCCTTGTCGTTTTTGTATTCTATTTTGGCCTTTGCACCTTGCCATACGTGCGGAAGCAATGTTTTCATAATT
Source organism: Protopterus annectens (assembly GCF_019279795.1). NCBI lineage: Eukaryota > Metazoa > Chordata > Ceratodontiformes > Protopteridae > Protopterus > Protopterus annectens. The sequence goes on along the minus strand of NC_056735.1, from coordinate 526,792,234 downwards.
GAAATCTCCCATGACCAGTGTGTTTGGCAATATTTGGGTTGATTTCAATTTGGTCAAGTAGGCTTCATGCACATCATGATCCATGGAGGGAGATCTATAACTAGCTACGACTTGAATGAGGATCTTACCCACAGTAATCTGAACTTGGAGTAACTTCATGGAGTTGTCCAATCTAACTAGTCAGGATGTGAATATATCCCTAATATAGATGGAAACACTTCCTCCTTTAGTTGTCACATGTTGGTTTTGTGGTCTGAAGGTGTTGAGGGGCATTGTAGCCTTGCATGGCTGGAGTACTCTGAGGCCTTGAATCAGGTTTCTGTGACTGAACAGACCTGTACATCCTCCAGTGATAGAAGTGCTTCCAGGGTGTGCAGTTTTGGGTTTAAGCTCCTACCGTTTAGCAGCATAACCCTTATTTTGTTATGGATGGTGATCTTAGTCTTTTTTTGTTTTTGAGACCTTGTCTAAAAAAGGCACTATGGTGGAGGCAAGAGCCTTTGCCAGCAGCCAAAAGCCTAGTGATGCCAGGTACAAACTGTCTCTGACAAAGCAGCAAGGTACAGCCATGTCATCCCAGGCTGACAAACTGGATCCCCTTTGAATGGCACCAAATACTAAGCCAATTATTGAAATTGATCATTTTTTTGTTTGTACTGTGGCATCATCCAGTATGCTGCTCAAGGCTAGGGTCATAGCTGACTGGGGCACGTACTCGGAGAGCTCAATCACCTTTGTCTTCATATAGTCTAGTGAGGTATGTCTCGGGTTGTTCACTCCAACATGAGCTATGACAGAGTCATAATGGTACTTGTTGTTGAGAGACTTGAGTGCATGCATGATGTGACAAATCCTGGCACCAGACAGGCAGCTGAGACTGACTTTCTCCTTATAATAACCTAGTGAGTGGGACATTCATGTGTCTCACTGTGGAGTCTCCAGTGACAAGAAAATTTGTTTTTTTGAGTGTTACGCCTTAAGGGCTTGGTAGGTGAGCCACTGGTGTTGCTATGGTTCTTGAGTGCTGTGTGAAATGTTAATTGCAGCCATTTTTTGTTTTGGAGATCTCTGGTGTTTTGGTAAATTTTTTTGAGATAACCTCCATGAATGTTGGTTTATGTGTTGGGTGTGTACTGTGTATGTGAGTAGTGGTACTATGTGCATGAGTAGTGGTGAGTAAGTTGACAATCTGTTCAGAGCTAGTTTTGAATGCAAGAGAGCAGGGATTCAAGATTCTTGGTGTAGATATATCTCTGGCACTCTACTAGAGTGAGTTGTCAGTATACGTGAGGCAGTTGCTACATTGTCTCAGGAGTTCCAAGTCAACAAGGCTGTCAGGAGAAACAAGGATATTCCAACTGTCCATAATGCTATGTTTGAAGAACTGTTATCACAAAGGGGGTGTTTTCAGGACTGATTTAGGAAGTGCACTGTAGATGGGTATTTCTGACAGGGTTTTTGGCTGGTGGTTTACAACTCACTAGCAATATTTAGACCAGAGATGTACTAAAGATGAAGACTACACTAATGTACTGCAGCTGTATATGTAATAATGAGCTGGGCAAGTCTATCTTTAACCAAATGGAATAGATTAATTCGAGCCCAAAAAGGTAAGCTGGCTAGACTTAAAATGGCCCACAAGGGGGGCAGTTAGCCTAGTACTTGCCTATGAACATAAGGGAGGGAACTTGCTGGATTAGATGAGTGATGTGTTAATAATGACCCACATGTCTTGTCTGAGAAGAATATACTTCATAATACTTAGGGTATTAATGTAGAGAATAGGTATGAAGTTTTAAGGATGAAAGAGAACATTCTGATAATGAAAAGGACAAATGAGTATGATATGGAAGAAATTAAAAAGTTAGGTAAGCAAAAACTGATTAAAATACATTATAAAAAAGAAAAGTGAAGGGAGACAAAAGGAGATAGTTTAAAGTATGTGTGTCCATGAAAATGAACTGTACAAGAAATTAAGTTTCGTTTCAGAATGTTTGTAAGAAGGTGACGGAGACATTTTTTATTGGATGTAAGACCTCTTTATCTGAGCAACAGAAGACAGTTTAAAAGGTTATGGGGGGGGGGGGGGATAATATGGAGACTGGGCAAGGAGGGATGCTCCGGAACTGGAATACTGACAGTGAAATGTGCTGGATGCAACAGGTGCAATATCCCAGAGAATGGTGCTAACAGATGTGTTGGGCAAAGACGTTTGAGAAGAGTTAATACATGCTTGTACAGGAGTGGAAAACAGGGTTTACACGTTTGAAAAATGTAAATATGTTAATATGGAAATTTTATTGGTTTACAGTTGTGATGGGGCAAAAAAAGTGATGATAGAAGTACAATGATGTGATGAATTTTGTACAGATAAGCGTATTGTTCCCTTCAAGCATTGTTCTAAATGCTTTACTTTTCCACATACTAATTCTGCTCCTGTGCCACTTTCTTTTTACCATTATATACTGATCTTCACTTTATTTTAATTCCACCATTCAGTTTTCATAAAATGGTCTCATACCATTGTGCTGTTCAACCTGTCATCCTTTCTCAATTATACTTGAACTAGCTATTCCCGTATCTTTATTCCATTACTGTCCCTGTTCATAGGTTCATAGGTTCATACTAGGCTATCTGCCCAAGGGCATTTATAAGCCTAGCCCATAGTTATGTGGCTTTCGCCACCCCTTTAGTTTGAATAAAAACTATGCCTATCATTTTGCTGTGCCTCTGTCAAGCAGCGACACTGAAGTAATCCCTGGGGTATATCTGCAATCTCCCATCCATTGGTCAAGATTCCTCTTGAACAAGGCCAGAGAGGTGCTCTGCCTCACATGTACCGGGATTTTGTTCCACAGCATAGGGAGTCTCTGGGTGATGAATCTGTCCCTCCAGCACGTTCTATTTATAACCATGTCAAAGTTTAAGTCTCCCGCCCTTGTGGTTCTGAGGGATCTAGATTTTTTGAGGTGAAGCATATTCATCAAATCTGGGTTTGACATGGCCTTATATGTCAGGCACAGGTCACCTCTGAGCAAGCGGTATGAGACTGAATAGAGCTGGAGTTCTTTCAGTCGGGCAGCATAAGACATATTTTTGAGACCCTTTATCCTTTTGGTGAGGAACTTTTGGGGCCTTTCAAGCTGCAGCAGGTGTCTGGTCAGATACATTCGAACGGGCATTGTACTCAATCATAGGTCTAATAAGTGATGAGTACAGGGGACGATGACCTCCCTTGATCTAGATGTGAATCCCTTCATGATCAGGTGGGTGATATAGAAGGTTTTCCTAACTACTTTAGCAACATGAGTGTCAAGCGAAGGCTACTGTCAACCTGGGTCCCCAGATCTCTGATGACTTTTTCTGTGCTCAGTGGATTGCCACCTATATGGTAGCTAGGGGTAACCTTGTTTTTCCCGAAGGGTATGACTATGCATTTTTGGCGTTTAACTTCAGGCCATGGCTCTGGCACCAGTTATCCGTTTCTGTGAGACCCTTCTGGAGGATATCTGTGTCAGATGTGTTTTCGACTATGGCCCAGTTTGCAGTCATCTGCAAACTTTGTCAGCCATAACCCTCCTGTGTTTGCTTGTACTTCAGAAAAGTAGATGCCGAACAAGAGTGGACCCAGGACTGAGCCCTGTGGGACACCACTTGTGACAGGCTTTGAGTCTGACATGGCTCCAGCAACTCTGACCCTGTGGGTTCTGTCACTTAGCCAGTTTGCAACCCATCTTGTGATGTATGGGTTTACATTCAAGCTGATGAGTTTTCGATGATACCTGAGTGGGGTATTGTGTCGAAGGCCTTTGCCAGGTCGAGGTAGGCTGTATGGACTGCCTTTCCCTCATCAATGGCCTTGGTGACTGTCTCGAAAAGTCAACCAAGTTTAAGAGGCAGGATCTGCCTTTGACAAAGCCAAACTGAGTTGGATCCAAAGTCTGCAAGTTCCCTATGTCTTTATTTATGAGTTCCATTATGATCCTCTCCATGGCTTTGCAGATAAGGCTTGTCAAGCTAATGGGCGGTAATTTCCAGGGTCTGTGGAGGCACCGCCTTATGAAGTGGGACCACAGTCGCCGTGCGCCACTCCTTGGGTACGTATCCTGAGGTGAGGCTAAGATTAAACAGCTGTCCTAACTGTGGGTTTAATTCCTCGTTGAGTTCATGAAGCACACAGCCGGGGACACCATCCGGTCCCATGGATGCTGTGTTTGTTGCCTTAGTGAGGGCAGTTCTCACGTGGGCGTTGGAGATGTTTGGGGGGCTACAATCCTCTGGAATAGATATCTCTCCTTTTGGCGGGGAGGGGAGGGGAGAAGTTTGCACTGAACCTGTCAGCCAGTATGTTGGCAATGTGTGTAGGTTCAGTAATTTTCACATCATTTTGAACTAATTCTGAGCATATCTGGGAGTTTCCTCCTAGGTTTCTAACATAGCTAAAGAAGGCCTTATGATTCTCTTTAGAGTCCTTGGCGATTTTTCTCTCAAATTTTGCCTTGGATGATTTTATGAGAGCTCTTAGTTTTTTACTTATAATGATCAAAGGTGTCTTACCTTTCAAGGATTTTGCTCTATCTTGTAGTAGCTTCCTCCTTTTGTTGTAGAGCTTGTTTATGGCTGGGGTCCACCAGACTGGACGCTTGCCTTTGGTACAGAGAGTCTTAGTTTTGTTTGGGATTGCCTGATCCATGCAGTCCTGTAGGTGCTGGTAGAAGGCATTTGTAAGTGATTCAGCGGTTTGAGTAATGTTTACCACTGGCTCAGGGGCCTTAAAGGAGACCACACTAGTTTTTAGAAGTGTGAAATCGGCTTTTGAGAAGTTTTTCACTGTGGTCTTCTTTGTTTCAGGTGGGGCGGGATGAGGACCTCCAGCGAGATTAGTTTATGATCTGATCTCACCAGTGAGGGGTATACTTCCGGTGTTGAACATTTTGATCCCATGTTCGTGATGATGAGATCAAGTATGTTTTCTCCTCTTGTGGGGATGGTGACTAGTTGTTCCATGGCATTTGAGTTTATGAACTCCAGGAATCTTTGGGTTAGAGTGTTCGGGCTTGAGTAGTGTTCCCAGTCTATATTAGGGTAGTTGAAGTCACTTAGTATGATGGTGTTTGGAGATGCATTTATCCCCTCCAATGTTTTCAGGAAGGCCATGTGAGGTTCCTGAGTTTGAGAGGGTGGCCTGTAACATGCTACAAATTGCAGAGCAGTCTTGCCTATGGTTAATTGCACCTGGATGATCTCCGATGCATCATGCGTTGCCACCAACCTTGAGGTGTGGGTGTCCTTTATGAATATGGACACCCCCCCTCCTTTCTTGGTGTTGTCTGGATTTTGGGGCCGGAACGCATGATATGAGGTGAAACCTGTTAGTGCTGGGGTGCTCTCAGGAGCCTTGAACCAGGTTTCTGTCACAGCACAGACATCGATGTTCTCCATATTGAGAAGGGCCTCGAGTGCGTGCAACTTGAGATTGAGACTTCTGGCATTGAGCAGCATTACCCTTAGTTTTTTCCTTTTTGGTGTTCTAGGGTGGTAGGTTTAGAATTTGAGCCTTGCCTAAAAAAGGCACTATGGGGGTGGCAAGAGCCTTTGCCAATATCCGGAAGCCCAGGGGTGACAGGTGCAAGCCGTCCCTTAAGCAGCGTGGCTTGTCCAGCATGTCATCCCAGGCAGACAGACATTGGATCCCCTTTGAATGACACCAGAATTTAAGCCAATTATTAAAGCTGATCATCTTATCACTGTATTGTGGCATCATTCTAGGTGAAGGTAGGATACTGCTCAAGGTCAGGGTCATACCTGCCTGGGCTACATAATCAGAGAGCTCCTCGATGTCCCTTTTCATGTAGTCCAGGGAGGTACGTCTCAGGTCGTTGACACCAGCGTGGACAATGACTGAGTCGTACTTGTACCTGCTGTTGAGAGACCTGAGTGCTTGCGTTATGTGGCGGATTCTAGCGCCTGACAGGCAGCTTACTGTGACCTTCTCTTTACTCAGTCTGGTGAGCGGGACGTCAGTGTGTCTGACTATGGAATCACCAATGACAAGTGTGTCTGGCATTTTGTTTGGCCTTAAGGGCTGTGACTGTTTGACACTCTGACTGTGTGGTCTCTGTGTTGCATGTGTTGGGTCGTGAGGTGGTAGTTGTTTGGGTGTCTCGTTAAGCTCCATGATCTAAGAAATTAGCTTGTTTTGTTCCCTTCTATTTCTTTTAATCCTTTGAAAACACAATTTATTTCCGTTTTCTAAGTGCCTCTCATAAGTATAGCCTCTCTCATAGATTTCATACGCATACCAAAGCCACTTAGTCTTGTGACCATTTACTCCTTGACAATACCCTCCTTCATGACGCAATTTATATTCTCCAGGAAGGCCATACTAGTCAATCCAAGAGCAAGTTTCTGAATGCCCATCCAGTCCTTTAGATAATGTTTAAAGGAAGGTAGTGAATCACACTGCTTAACATGCAAGAGGGGTTAGTTACAGATGTTTGTGAGGTGCCAGGTTATTCATTTATACCTACACAGTGTTTTATTTATCAGTTGCTGATGATTTCTTGACTGTAGTGTTTGTGGAGCCATTGGACTTGTGGAGATAGAGGAGGTCCAAGACAACCAAGTCTGTTATGGCATGGTAACAAAGACAGATCTCTCCTCAAAAGCCTTTAAGACCAAAATAACTATATCAATTTTACAACCTCTTTTGATAGGTCAGGTACTTTACGCTTGTGATCTTTCTGGCTAGGAACCTCTGGGGCCTTTCTAATTGTTTAATATGTCTAGTAAGATACCACCCAGAGGGATCATTGTACTTAATAAGTGGTCTGATAAATGCTGAGTATATAAAGGGAGTGTTAACTCTCTAAACTTTGAAGATGTTCATTTTGGAATTGGGTGTGCTAAACAAAAGATTTCTTGACAACCATTGTTAAATAATGGCCAAAAGAGAAGGAATCCTCAGCCCGCATTCCTAGGTCTCTGACTTTATTTTCAGTGATGTGTTTGAATAGTGTGGTGGAATGGGCTGTCTGGTAAAAGTGGTAATGGTAAACATTTATTTAGTTTGAGCCTTTTTTTAGTTATTTATTTTTTAAATATACCAAGAGTTTGCCATGGAGAATTCATGCTCAACGGTATGGGTGTTGGAGGATGAGTTTAACCCCATTTTGTAGTCAGTCATCTGCAGACTTTGTTAGCTGGAGGTGTTAGCTGTTTACTTGGAGGTCTGGAATAAAGGTAAACAAGGAGAGGTCCTAGCACTAATCGCTTTACACTGCTGGTCACTTGCCCACATCTGAATTTCCTACATTTTCTGACTGTGTGGGTGTTGTCTTTCAGTAAGTTTGCTACTGATTGTGCCACACATGGGTTGACTTTTAATGCATTTATCTTCTGCCATGGTCTTCAATACCATCTTAATATCTTTACGATCTCTATCTGCTACTTTAGCTCCAGACTCAAAACTTTGGTTTATATTACTTTCACATCTGGAGTAATCACCCACTGGATTTACTGCCTTTCAATACTTTCTATTTTCAAAAAGACCTTAATGGCGGATATAGTTTCCAGAAAATTAACAGATTGTGCAGGTTTTAATGACAGACTGTGATCAAGGTTTTGAAATTTTATAGATGACAGTTGCAAGAATGTGCACACCCCTGTGATGCATGGAAAGACAGTTTGCTGTTTTCAAAAGCTGTCAGTGACTGTGTTTTTGAGTCTTGGATGATGAAACAGCAGACTTTGGATGTACTGGCTACTTGAATTCCTGCACTCAACTGGTGTGCATCTATCAATCATCTGAAAAGGAAAGCTGACTACTGTAAGACAAATCAGCAGTCATCACTGAATCTTGGATGGTCGAGGACTCCTGGATTTCCACTGCCTCTTCCAATAGAGGGGTAATTGTGCTAACACTAGTTAACCTTTGTCCAGTACTCATGGATAAAAGTAGTATAACTAATGACATTAATCAAAATTGGTTACTTATATTAGTACAATTAAGTTAATCATGCAAAGATACCATTTGAGGCTATATACATCTCCTGAGAACTGCAAAAACTCTTCAAACCATTTTGAACAAAATAATCTGTCTCTCCAAATCTAAACTTTTAGTGCTAGATAATTGTAATGTGGACTGGAATAGTGGACTCTACACACTTAACAGTTTGGTAGCGGCCTTCAATCTCGCCCTGTGAGTTAGGGAGAATACTAATGCCAAGGCAGCTACCTTAAATGTGGTGTAATAAATGCACCTGAATAAATTAAAATTCTGAAGTATTGCTACATACACTGTGGTCAGTCTTTCATCCTGGTTACTGAAATCTGTAGAGCTGTCAACAGTCTATATAATGACTGGACAAGTAGGATATTCTGAAGATGCACTGATAACAGAATTAAATGTGGGCCATTGATCTTCTGCCCTTAGTCTTGCATATTTTCTATAATTCAAGATAAACTGCTCCACCTACAGCTAGGTGGTTAGAGTATAACAAACCCTTTGAATAAATTTTGACTACCTCAGCAAGTGAAAATCAAAAACAGGGCAAGGAAGTACTGGGAAGAAAAAAAAAACATTAATAGACAAAAATGCCACCTTCTAAAACCTAAAATTAGGAAAATAAACTCAAAACTTGGCTAAAACCAACTATTGTGTAAGATGATGGATAATCTAAGATTCTGGAATTAAATAGAAAAACTTGCTTCTGCCAAAATATTCACACAATGTATTACACCTAATCAAAGCATTATAGACTTGCAAAGTGCAATCAGAAGTATTGTTAACTCCTAGATTGTCCTGCTTTCTCCTTTATCAATACTCATTTACCCATTGCAAACAAACCTTTGTAACATGATGATCTTCGTGTTTCAGTGTTGCAGTCATTACATTTGGGTAATCTGCTGGCAGGTGGCCCTCAGTCGGCCTGAATAACAAAGTGTTGGGTCCTGCGTCGGTTGCTGTCTAGTCTTCCATGACGTCAGGAGTGTAAAACATGCAGCCAATGCCATTTTAATCAGTCATTCTTGCCGCGCGGTGCCCAAAGCAGAAGCAGTTCGCAAGTGCCAGTCGGCTAACTCCTGAAATTTTCGTTTTCAAGTTTCAGAACCAAAATCTTCAAAGTAATGCTAAGTACCCCGTTGGGGAAACTTTTTCTTGCTCCTTACCGATGTCAGTAAAAGTTAATTGCATTACTTGTGGAAAGCAAAAATACCTCATAAGAATTTTCAATTGTACTGTATTTCTTGACTAGGCCCTGATCACAACGTGCCTTGCTGTCAGTTTTGTGCTAAATTTAACCAATGCACTATTAAGCATCAGTATATTTTTGCTTCTAAATATTTTGATTCAAGATTTAACTACCCTGAAATGTCATCCGTTAGCAATCAGGCTATCTGAGTTCACAAAAAACGCAAGGAAAAAGAGACAGACCGTCTAGGTCCAAAACCGACAACGAAGCTTCTCCTAAGCCTGTCACTGGTTTGCCGGTACTCAGGTGCTTTCGCAGCCCCTGATACCCTCTACTTTTGAGTCGCAGGCCTCTACCGAGACCCATTTGGAGTCTGGTATGCCACGAGATTCTGCAAGTATTGAATCCGCAGATGTCTCTCCCTTGGATGGGTCTGGAGCTGCTGAGCAGGCACTGGTTTCTGAGGGTGTTTTCAGGCCTCAACATTTGTATATTAAACCGACGCCATCATCCAAAACAAGGCCAAAACCAACTTCTAGGTCTAAAAAACTGACGCACGAGCCACATGCTCAGGCCCCTATGCCTAAAAAACAAATGATCAATATGGCTGAGGATTTAATTACCTTGATCAGGGGTTCCCAACCCCCCCCCCTGCTAAGAGGCCTAGGCAAGGCACTGATTGATTATGAATCTTCAGGTCAGGTTTCCATTTCTTCTGATTAGGAATTTTCTATTCCACCTTATGAGGACTCTGATGCAGAGGAATCCATCCCTTCTGGTTCTCCTCCTGAGGATTACTCTTTTGGAGAGACTTTACATACTTTAAGAGAACATTTTCACTGAGAGAGTCAGGACTTCTGAAAATCAAAAAAGAGGCTTAGGGATTTTCTTCTTCTCAGCATAGGCCTTTGGCAATACTTCCTGTATTAGACGTTGTTGATGTGTTCTCGGAATCAAGCATGGCTCCTGATTCCATGCCTCCGGCTCCTAGTAAGCCAGACAGATATTACAGGGTTCCTGACTCCCACAAATTTCTTTTCAAAAATCCTGCTGCTGATCCTGAGACTATTTTTCAGGGTCCCAAAAATGTTAGGCTTCTACAGCCAAAAGTCCTACCCCTTCTGATAGAGATTCCAGGGCGCTGGATAGATGGGGAAAGAAGGTTTATACATCTGCAACCTTGGCAATCAGGGCTTTAAACTGCCAGTTTCATATGCTTTATATATCAACAGCATGTTATGGGCTTACTGAAACAGAAAATGTTGTTGATTTCTGATTGTGTGGAAATAGTTACAGGATTTATTGCATTCAGCAAAACAAGTTGGAAAGCATACTTTGCAATGTGATTTTGATTCCTTGGAGAGGCCTCTTGCAGGGCCGCCGTAACTGGATCTATGATAAGAAGGCATGCCTGGCTCAAGGAGCAAAATCTGCCTGATCATGTTAAAACTAAATTGTTGGTTGCCTCTTTACAGCATGACAGCCTGTTTAGTAATAAGACAGAAGATGTTTTAAAGAAAATGGAAGACAAAGCTAAATCTATGCAAACTGTAAAAGATTTCTTGCAAGTGCAGCCACCCAGGTTCAGTAGGCACTGGCCTACTGAGAATTGGTCCTTTCCTGTGTCCAACAGAGCCACTCAGGGCAAACCCAGGCACTCCAAAAGCTCCAGATATCAATCACAGGGATATTACAGGTCAAAGCAATGGGGGTGCCTCCACCTCCAAATCTGGAGGTGGTAAAGCACACCCCTACAGTAAGCAGTCTCGATGACTTTCCTCTGCCATCTCCAAGCACTTAACTTTTGGCAGCCCCCTTGGGGGGAAAACTAGCACTTCATGCTCAAAATTGGCATTTAATTACCCAGGACAAGTGGGTATTAAACATAGTATCCCAGGGGTACAGATTTCATTTCCACACGTTGCCAGTTCCACACGGATGGCCTGATATGCCACCAAACCAGTGGGCAGAGGCCCAGAAACAAGTCATGTCCCTCATGGATATGGGGGCTATTCAACCAGTACCAGAAAAGGAAAAAGGCCAAGGATTTTATTCAAGGCTTTTCCTCGTACCCAGAAAGGACAAATCATGGCGTCCAATTCTGGACTTATCAATTCTAAACACGTTCCTGGACATTCCAAAATTCAAAATGCTGATTTTGCAGCAACTACTGCCTGTGCTAGGCAAGAATGCCTGGTTGGTAACTCTAGACTTAAGAGGCATACCTTCATATCCCAATAAGGGAATCTTGCAGAAGATACCTCAGCTTCAACTCAGGCTTTTTGCATTACCAATTCTCTGCACTGCCCTTTGGCTTATCTACTGCGCCCAGGGTCTTTACAAAGTGCCTGGCACCAGTAATTGCATTTTGCAGACAAAGGAACATTCAAATTTGTCCTTATCTGGACGATTCTCATTCAGGCAGAGGACAAGGACACTCTTCTTCAACATCTGGCATTTGTAAAAAGGCTTCTAGCATGCCTAGGGTACACCATAAATGAAAAGAAATCACAACTGGTACCCTCTCAAATAATTACATTCCTGGGTGCAAGCTTGAATACAACTGCCCAGATGGCTTACCTCACGCAAGACAAACATTCAATTGACATACTTCAAACAAATGGCAACAAAAACCCAGCTATCTGCAAGACAAATTCTGCAGGCTTTGGGGTTCATGGTATCCTGCATTCTACTAATTCCATATGCGAGACTGCATATGAGGAAACGTCAATGGTATCTAAAAAGCTTATGGAGTCAACATTGTCGCAGCCTGGAAACAATGATTCTTCTTGTTCCCTGCCTGCAACAGGAGTTTCTTCAGTTGGCAGAGACATGTCACCAAAACAAGGGACCGTTATTTATTCTATCCCCTGCCACCCAAACCCTAACTACAGCTGCATCAGACTATGCTTGGGGGGCCCGTCAGGCAGGGAGATGCATTCAGGGCAAATGGAGCCCAAACCAAATGCATCTAGATATCAACCAGAAAGAAATGCTAGCTGTTCAGAATGCTCTGACAGCCTTCAAGGGCTTCCTGAATCCAGGACAACTACTGATACAGACAACACCACAGTTATGTGGTACATAAACAAGCAGGGGGGTACCCACTCCTACCCTCTTTGCAGACTAGCCATGGCCTTGTGGAACACAGCCTTGACTTAGCAAATACATCTTCAAGCTCAATTCCTGCCAGGAAAGCAAAATACTCTGGCAGATGACCTAAGCAAAAATCTTATGGACCCGCACCAAATGGAAACTGGATCCACAAATCTTCAGCATGTTAACACAAAAATGGGGGAGCCCAGACATATAGATCTATTTGCCTCTCCCCAAAACTATCAGTTGGGCAAATTCTGCACAAGAACTCATCACAAAAAAGCAAGGAAAGTGGATGCTCTATCCTTCAGCTGGAAAAACCTATCAGTCTATGCCTTTCCCCCTCTGCCTCTACTCTCCAAGGTCTTTCTAAAAGTCAGACAGGAAAAACCAAAAATGATTCTAATTGCTCCTACCTGCTTCTAAGGAATATGTCGCACCTTCCTCCGTGGTACTTGCCTCAAACACCTCACCTATTGTCTCAGCAGAACTATCAAATTCTGCACACACAGCTCCAAACTCTGAATCTTGCAGCATGGATAATCAACTAATTTCACCAACCACATCTCTCAGTAAACCTGTGATGGATGTCATTTTGGAGGCTAGAAGGCCTAGTACTAGAAAATCTTATGTTGATAAATGGAAGAGATTCTGTGCTTGGAACTAAGCACAAGGGATAGACACAGCAAAGCCCAATATTCCTCAGATTTTGCAATATTTAACTGAGATCCTTCACAAGGGCCTTTCTTTTTCTTCAATAAAAATCCATGCCTCTGCCATCTCGGCTCATTACAACACAGAGCCTCCCCTCTTTTCTCATCCCCTGCTAAAACAGTACCTCAGTGGGTCCAAAACTTTAAGGCCTCCTAGGAGAGCGCCAACTCCTCATGGGACCTCAATTTTGTGTTGGAAAAACTCACCCTACCTCGTTTTGAACCAGCAGCTACTGTGGATATAAAATTTCTTTCCTGGAAGACCGCCTTTCTTTTGGCAGTCACTTCAGCTAGAAGGGTTTCAGAACTACAGGCTCTCACGGCAGTGGAGCCTTTCATTATTTTCTACCCAGATAGGGTGGCCCTCTGGACCAATCCTCCTTTTATGCCTAAGGTGGTATCCAGTGTGGCTCTTAACCGGACTGTTCACCTGCCAACTTTCTTCCCAAGTCTGCAAAACAAGGGGGAGCGGATTCTGCATTCATTAGATGTATAAAGACAACTAAGATTCTACTTAAACAGGACAAAATCTCTAAGAAAATCTGAGCAACTACTGGTGGCATTTTTACTGCAGGATCAGAGGGGAAGGCTATATCAAAGCAGACTATTTCTAAATGGATAAGCCATTGCATTCGTTTCTGCTACTTGCACCATGGTAAACCTGTGCCTAAGGGGATCGGATCCAATTCCACCAGGGCCGCCTCTACTTCAGCAGCTTTTCTCAGAGGGGTCCCTGCCAGAGACATTCTAGAAGCTGCTACTTGGAGCTCAGTCCATACGTTCACAAAGCATTACCATTTACCTCTCTTTTCTAAATCTAGGGCAGGCTTTGCCACTGCAGTCCTGCAGGGCCTTATAGCTGCTCCTAATGCTGTTTAGTTACATCCTCCCACCCATAGCTTTGGGATTCAACATAATGTAATGACTGCAACAGTGAAACATGAACATAGTACAGTTGTGTACACTTACCATAAATGTAGATGTTCAAGTGTATTCACTGTTGAAGTCCAGATTACCCACCCACCAGCCCCCTTTCTATACCTTTTCTTTCCTTCACTATACTCAAAAACCTTAGTGGTGTATTTGCTTTTAGTTGAAGGTAACTTTTATGTTTTCTAAAGTGCATTTATATATTTATAGTTATATACAAATATATTTTTGCTCCCCATTTGGGGGGCACCTGACATCTGGGGCAAGAAAAACTGATTAAAATGGCATCGGCTGCATGTTTTATACCGCTGGCGACCTGACGTCATGGAAGAGGAGACAGCAACCGACGCAGGACCCAAGACTTTGTTATTCAGGCCAACTGAGGCAACCTGCCAGCAGATTACCCAAATGTAATGACTGCAACAGTGAATAAACACAAACATCTACATTTATGGTAAGTGTACACAACTGTACTTTTATCATATCCTTACTTTTGTTTCAGACCTAAATGTTAAAAAAAAAAAAAAAAAAAAAAAAAAAAAGCTAGTGTTAGGGCTCCAAACTGTTAGAGCTGCTCCTTAGTTCAGGGTTTGATTCTTTCCTCCTCCTTTTCCCCATTATGTGACTGTGACCAAGTAATTTATCCAGACAGTGCTCAAAGGTTGCCCCTGAAAAGGGACATTTGTGCTCAGTTGGGTTAACCTTTTAACAAATGTATAGAATAAAATAAAATGTAAAAGATTTTAAAAATATAAAAGATTTTATCAAAATGTATCTGCAGAGCAGCCACACTGTATCAGTGAAGTAATCTTGTGACCTTTTTTCATTTTGGAAAGACAAACCATTAGCATAAATATTCAATTTGAAACCAACTACTGAAATCCTCCCACAATAATGCACTTCATTTCCAATGTCCTCATTTCAAGCTCTGATAGTAATTTAATCGTCGGTAGCCAAAATAGATGCACTTGAAAAATCTTACTAAAACTAGTTGATACTCCAGTTCTAGAATACTTACAGAAATTTAAAATGGAAACTAAACCAGCACTATCTTTGTGAATAAAAAGCATTCAGGACCATCAATCATAGTATCTTCTAGAAAAAGTAAAACATTGTAGCTTCTTAAGTCTGCGGTTAGTTCTCTGATTCCATCACTAGTAATACATTTACTTTCTAACAAACCACAGACACCTCTTTTTACAATAGGAGTGTTCCTTAAGGATCAGTCCCAGTTCCCTTGCTGATCTCACTCTTCATAAATGATCTTCCCTGGGAGATCTACCTAATGTAAACTGCATACTCTTGGATGACATAGTGCTTACAAAAGCCAATCACTCCTCTAGAGAGCTTAACAGCTTACTTTAACATGATTTAACATTGCTTTGGGACTGGCTCCAGAAAATCAAGTTGAATTTAAACACCTGAATGTGT
>NC_056735.1:526601870-526764370 GCF_019279795.1 Protopterus annectens | reverse complement strand
AAATTTCAACAATTGGCTAAGCTTCTGGTGTCATTCAAAGGGGATCCAGTGTCTGACAGCCTGGGATGACATGCTCAACAAGCCACGCTGCTTTGCTAGAGATGGCTTGCACCTGTCACTCTTAGGCTTTCAAATACTGGTCAAGGCTCTTGCCACCCCCATAGTGCCTTTTTTAGGCAAGGCTAAAAAGACAAACCCACCGCTGTCAATTGCACAAGTAACAAAAAACTGAGGGTAATGCTGCTCAAAGAAGTCTAAACCTCAAAATGCACGCACTCGAGGCACTCCTCAGTATGGAGAAAATCGATATATGTACAGTAACAGAAACCTGGTTTAAGGCTCCAGAGAGCACCCCAGCACTACCAGGCTACAATGCCTGCCATACATTTCAACCACAAAACCCAGACCAAAATACAAAAGGTGGGGGAGTGTCCATATTCATCAAGGATACCCACACCTCCAGGTTAGTGGCACAGCACGATGCTTCAGAGATCATCCACGTGTAACTAACAACGGGCAAAGCTGCTATTCGAATTATACCTTGCTACAGATCACCCACCATGTCCCAGGACCCCCACTCTGCATTCCTGGAAACACTGGGAAACATAAAGGTCCTACCAAACACCCTGATATTGGATGATTTCAATTAGCCAAACATCAACTGGGAGAACTACTCAAGTACTAACTCCCTGGCCCAACATTTCCTAGAATTTATAAACTCAAACACCCTGGAACAACTGGTTAACACCCCCACCAGAGGTGACAACATATTGGACCTGGTCATCATCAACATGGTCGACCGGTGTTCCACACCGGAGGTCAACCCCTCGCTGGTTAGATCTGACCATAAACTAATCACTCTGGATATCCACATTCCGCCATCACCCATGGTCAAAGAAACCACCGTGAAAAACTTTTCAAAAGCAAACTTCACATTACTTAAGACTGAGGTGGGAAGTTTCAAAGCCCCCATGCTAAAGGATAATGCTGTCCAAGCTGCAAAATCCTTTACTAATGCAATCTACGGGCACATGCAAGAATGCATGGATTGTGCTATCCCAAACAAAACCAAGGCTCACTCCTCCAAGAAAAGGAAACCAGTCTGGTGGACCCCTGCCATAAACAAGCAATACAATAGGAGGAGGAAACTAGTACAGAAGAGAGTAAAATCCCAAGAAGGGAAGACGTACCTGATCAGTATCCGCAAGAAACTACATTCCCCTCATAAAATCATCCAAGGCTAGCTTCGAAAGAAAAATTCCCATGGACTCCAAAGTTAACCACAAGGCATTCTTTAGCTATGTCAAGGATCTAAGTGGCAAATCTCAGATCTGCTCAGAGTTAGTGCAGAATGGCACAAAATACACTGAAATGACCGATATTGCCAACATCCTGTCAGACAGGTTCAGTGCAAATTTCATCCCCCTAAGGGCCCATAACTATACCAAAAGAATGTAGTGCCCCTGAAATCAGGCACTCAGGTTAAAACAGTCCTGTCCAAAGCCAAAAACGCAGCATCAGTGGGACCGGACGGTGTCCCAGGCTGCGTCCTACACTAGCTCAAAGATGAACTAACCCCTCACCTAAACACACTGTTTAAACTCAGCCTCTCCACAGGCTACGTGCCGACAGAGTGGCGCACAGCAACGGTTATTCTGCTCCACAAAGGTGGAGCCACAACGCACCCCGGGAACTATCACTCTATAAGCCTGACTAGCTTGGTCTGCGAAGCTATGGAGCGCATCATCATCATGGATCTCATTAATTGGCGAAAGCCAAACACACTCTGGCTAGGCTTATAAATGCCCTAGGGCAGATAGCCTAGTATGAACCTATGAACAGAGACACTGGAAACTTCCAAACACTGGACCCAACCCAATTTGTCTTTAAGGGCAAATCATGCCTCCTAATCCTGGTGGACTTCTTTGAGACAGTTACCAAGGCTATAGACAGCCTACCTAGACCTCGCAAAGGCCTTCGACACTATTCCCCACTCAGGTATTATAGACAAGCTCACCAGCCTGAACATAACCCCCTACATTACGAGATGGGGTTGCCAACTGGCTCACGGACAGAACCCACATGGTAAGAGTTGCAGGAGCTAGGTCTGACACTAAACCTGTTACAAGTCGCGTTCCCCAGGGCTCAGTCCTAGGACCCCTCCTGTTCGGCATATACTTCTGAGGTACAGGCAAGCGCAGGAGGACTATGGCTCACCAAGTTCGCAGATGACTGCAAACTAGGGGCTATAATTGACTCTCCGGCTGACACAGACATCCTCCAAAAGGATCTCACTGAGACAGATACCTGGTGTCAAAACCATGGTCTCAAGCTAAATGCCAAAAAGTGCATAGTCATCCCCTTTGGAAAAAACAAAGTATCCACAAACTACCACATAGGTGGTAGCCCCCTAAATATGGAAGACGTAATAAGGGATCTGGGGACCCAAGTAGATAGTAACCTCTCCTTTGATAATCACATTGCCAAAGTGGTTAGAAAAGCCTTCTATGTGGCCCACCTAATCACAAAAGGGTTTGCATCCAGATCGAAAGAGGTCATTAGGCCCCTCTACGCATCACTCATCAGACCCATCATAGAGTACAATGCCCCATTTGGGATGTACCTTACAAGACACCTGCAACAACTGGAAAGACAACAGAAGTTCCTCACCAAGAGGATCACTGGTCTCAAGCAGATGCCCTATGCAGCTCGACTGAAGAAACTCCAGCTGTACTTGGTTGCATACCGCCTACTCAGAGGTGATCTCTGCATGACATACAAGGCCATGTCCAACCCAGAATTGATAGACATGCTCCACGTAAAGAAAACCATATCCCCTCGAGTCACACGCTCCAGGGATCTAAACCTCACCACAATAAATAGGATGTGCTAGAGGGATAGATTCCTGTCCCAGAGACTTCCCATGCTCTGGAACAAGATTCCAATCTACATTAGGCAGTGCTCCTCACTAACCCTCTTCAAGGGAAACCTTGACGAGTGGATGGGAAACGGAAAGTTTACCCCAGGGATCACTTCAGTGGCTGTGCTGGACAGAGGCACAGGGAACTAATCTAAGGGGGTGGAGAAAGCTAACACATTCCGGCTAGGCTTATAAATGCTTTTGGGCAGACAGTGTAGTACCTACCTATGAACCTATGCGCAAATTTCTCTAGTTATTTCTCCCATTTGCTTTACAAATGCATGCAGCAATGTCCAGCTTTTGTCTCCTACAACTAAAGCAGAGGAGTATTCTTGTCTGTAAGCAAGTTATGTTCATATTTATATGGCTTACATTACTTTAGACACTTCAAATATTTTGGCTTCAATGTTTCAAGGTGATATTCAGGAAAAAGTATTCAGAAGAATACAAAGTATTCCGGACTCTACCCTTGATGTGTACCAGAATAGAATCCTAATTTTGATGTACCCACGCGAAGACATGCAAATGAAAAGTACACACACACAAAATCTGCAAAGGCCATGGTCTTTTAGGCTGAATCCCCAAAAAACAGAGTTGTTGACAGAGATTAGCAGCAGTTCCAGGAATGGTGACTGTAACTTAGCAATTTTTCAGGAATGATGTACCCTAAAAGAGAGACCGCGCCAAAAGGAGTTACTTGAAACTAGTGAAATAATTCACATAGCAGTTATCAGGAAGCAAAACTGAGGTCACTAATGCAAGTGCTAGGGGCTTATAGTCAGTAAAATGCCAAAATGGTGGTGAAGCATGACTGGTGTACCTCTCTTTCAGGCTATATTGCACACAGATGACTATCATACTTGGTTCAAGCCCTTTCCTAAGATTGAAATGCCATAACGTTGTCTCCACTGAGCAAATTAATATCCAGTATCTTTGAAACTTACCTGTCCATTAACAAAACTCTCTCTCTACCTAAACTTTAACAAGAACTCCACTATTTGTGAGGATAACAAGCCATACAAAGAAACTACAACCCTCTGTCACCAGATTCTCAGTTGTATCACTTGTTGGGATCATTCACTGTCATGGTCCGTCTATGAGCTGGTAGGCTTTTTTCCTTTTTTTTTTTTTTGTGGGATGTGGTCTTCTACCTTGCCACCTTAAAACTTTATCAATATTTCTGACTTGCTATTACTATCTTGTTTTATCTCACACACTATTAATTCATCTTGCAGTGTTAGTCCTAAATAGATCTTCTTGGATATCTGTGGATTAGGAATGGCCTCCTCTTAACTAGGAACAAGTATGTAGGGCTTGATCCCAGCAGACTTCCAAAAAGCCTTCTGCAAGCATATTTGTTTCTCACCACCAGGAAAGGGGTGATTGGCCATAATTTTTGACTGCCATTGGAGCTGGTTTGAAGTTTTGCATTTTTGTGGCTTATTCCCACATGAACTTTATTTGTGTTTGTTTAATGAGGTAGTGCACTGATCTCAATGGACTATTTGCAGACACAACCTGGGTGAAGAATATGTTACAACATTTAGTTCAAGAAGCATTTTATAATGTCAAAACATGGACTGAAAAATAGAATTGTGCTTGGAGCTTTATGGACAAGATGTAGCCATAATGACTAGGATGGCTTATGCTAATGAGATGGCAGCATATCATTATATAGAGAGGTATGTAAAAATCACAAAAGGGAAGTGAGAATAGCTGCAGGGAAGGTTATCATGGAGGGAAGACAGAGAAATTTTGAGAGAGGCATGCAGAGGTACTTGACAAATGCCAAAGAGGGGCATGGATTGGACTGACTGAGGAGAGCTTTCTTTGCTTCTGTAAAAGGTATTCCATCCAATTAGCCCTGCACTCCCCCTAAAGCATGATTGGTGAATTTCCCCCAAACTCCACCAGGGGAAATTGTAACAATTGTCTATGCCCACAAGTGTGCATACCCGTTCACCTGTCATTTTGGGAGGGGGAGATCTGGTGGACACCTCATCCTTCTTCTCTGGCTTCTCTAGTGACAGGGCTGCTTGTTATACTGTGGTCATCTGGCCTGCAGTCAGGGATTGGTCCTTCTGCTTCACAGAGATTTTCAATCATACATTTTCACCTGCACTATTTTCTTTGATCATAAATTCACTTTTCAGAACACTGCACAGTCAATTTAGCAACTTTGAACCAGGAAGTGGTCAGTGCACCTCTGCTGTAACTTTTGGTATTCCTGTTTTGCTTTAGTGCCACACCTTGCTCTTCACTTTCACACCCCACTCAGGACTTCTGGCAGAGTATGTCTGGGAATTTTGTCCTAGGGCCTGATATGGGTGCCTGATTTCTGCAGAATTGCCAGTGTTTGTAACTGTGAAGTCAGAGTCCAAAATGAACAGGTCGGTCTACTGAATTTCACAAACTTCCCCAAGGGTATTTGACCTTGGATGTTTAAGTAAAGGACGCATCTGTCAGACCTGCTACAGTGGGAGGCTTATTCGTATTTCACCAAGTCCTTCCTAAGTGTATTTTTTTTTAATTACATGAAATTCAGTGTAATGCTATGTTGCTCAATGGAGATTCAGATTAATGTACTGTCTCTCTCTCTTGCTGGCTGCTTTTAATTGCTGGCATGCTTGCCATCACCATTTTTACGAGCTTAAACAAGACTTCTGTGTGAGTTAATGTCTTCACTCAATGTTGTGATCATTTGAAGAATGTCACCATCTGCAGTGCTGATCAGCTTGTTCCACTGATGGCCACTGCTGTACTGTCTGACACGTGCCAACTTGTCTACAGTGTCGTCCTGTACTTGTTATAAAATGCTTCTGCATCCAGTAAGCTGTAGCTTGGGTGGGGGAGGGCTAGAATAAATGGTGTCTGGAATACATACAAAGCAAGGTCTGATTGGAAATAAATGTTGTTGTCTTTCGGCTTTGATTGGAAATGAATGTATGCTGCTTAAATGTCAATTTTATTATTGTTATGCTTTATGGGCCGAATGCTGTAATGCATTCTGGTGATTTGCAGCTTGCCCTAGGTGTTTGAGAATGTCTGATTAATGGTGTAAATAAGGGCTCCCAAGCAATACAACTGACCAGCCAGATGTGCTTCTCCTCCAGCCTTTGTTTCTTTCTTCTCTTGCACGTTGGAGGTCACAAGATGAAAGTGTACAAAAGTGATCTGAAAACTATGGCCATTTATTTTTCCTGGATTTTTTTTTTTTTTTTTTTTTATCAAGTCTGTAATGTTGGCATAAGAGGGTTGGGGGGTGTACATGAGAGAAAGAGAGCAAAACAAGGAAAAGACTACTACAAACCTATGTAATTTTTAAGAATGAACAGTGTAATAAGTTTATTATTGAAAATTAATTATTGCATGTGACAGATATCCCTTTAACAGCCACTTGCTCATTTTTCTGTCAGAAAATACATGTCAATTTTTTTTCTGTGTAGTGTATTTTGTAAGGGAATTGTGCCGTTTTAAGAAGTATTTCTGATTTTGGGGTCTTTGCCTTGGATATCTGGCTTTGAAATTATTTCTAAAAAAAAGTAATTGTATAAGTGACTAAAAAGTAACTGATTGACCATTCACTTACTACTCCTGTTTAAACTTTCTTTCTTTAGCTTCTGTTGATTGAGACAACTGTTAGATCACAGTTTATTGGTTCATTCTGTTCTCTCTTATATGATTTCCTTTTCTTGCAGTTGTGAAATGGTGAAGTTGTGTTTAAATAAGACTCGAGATAGGACAAAGTTCACCTACGGGGAGATGCAGGGTACCCCCCCCCCCCCAGCTAAAGGTTGCTACGTATATTTTTCTTTGTTGTTTTGGTGCAGTTTTTACTTTACACTTTTGTTTGACAAGTTTGCATTTGGTGGGTTTTGAGACGTCATTTACTTGATCCAGAAAACCACAAATCAAATGCATGCTTGAAGATTGTGTGGTTTCCTATTAGAAGGTGATGGACGACTGACTTTTGCATACCAAGTGTAGAGTTGACATCTTTGCTTTGTTTTTAGCTTTAATCCACACTTTATCATCAATCCCTAAGGCTGAGCTTCATATTAAGTCGTCTATTTCCCTCTAAGCCTAGAAATTCCGGCTCATAAATCTCTTGACTTTACTACAAAGGGAATGAAAGTGGTACCGTCATAGATGGTGGGTCAGGGATTTGATGTACTTGGGGGGGGGGGGGGGTGCTGTATAAACTGCCACTCACTAATGCAAGCATTGTAAATCCATTGTCCTGCCCTGTCACTTCAGACCCACTCATAAGTTTCAGCAGTTTCAGCCCCAGAAGTTATCTAGTACATATACCCAGATGTGCCCACAGCAATGGGCAGTGCCTCCCAATTGTGGAGAACTACTTCAGTGATAGAATCACTAAATGAATTGCAGTCATCTAGGTGGTACTCGCAGCATTATAACTCTACATTGTGGGACTGGCCTAAAGTGTAAATGTAAACCATTAAGCATTCTAATTTGCTCCTGTGGCTTCTTCACCAAATGGCAGCTGTCACGCCTTGTCATACATATGTAGCACCCACCCATGAGTTATTTCTGGACATGCACGGAAGAAATTAAAAAAATCTCAGTATGGTATGCAGGTTTCAATATAGATATATAACCCCAGTGAAACATCCTGATTTTCACTACCATAATCTGGAATGTGGGCACTAGCTTTTCATGAATCATAGAATTAAACATCAGGGCCTTTTTTAGACAGCCAAATCTGTGATCAGTGGAAGCTCCTTGTTGAAGGCTCAACCAGAGTTGTGTAATATATTTGTTGTGCTACTTTTTTGGAATTCCTTAGTAATTTTGATGATGAAGCACAAATCAACTGAACAGTCAAATTAGTAATAAAACACCTATGAATGCAGCTATATTTATAGTGCAAACACAAAAAATAATACATGAAAACACTACTGGTGTGCTAAGCAAGGGATTTGTAAACTGAGGGTAGCATGCAGTGGAACTGAAGAGCACAGTTCTAATACATCAGTGGATTTGCTTCTTACAGGGGCATAGCAATAAGCATGGGAGAACCAAATACAGAGTGGCTACTAGCTTGTCATTTTCCTGTGGCTTCTACTTCTGGTGAATGCCTAGATTCACACAATTGACCTTTGATAAATTCTGGTATAAAACTGAGGACGCAAGACTGATGGCTAACCTAGCATTGGACTGTTTTAGGATGAGCTGAATTTCCACTGATAGTGAAATAAATTTCAGCTATGAATTCACTGTTGCAAAAGATGAGTTTGCTGTAACTGCCATCTTGGTTCACAGTGGTTTAAGTAATACTGAAATGTAAAGTCAAACTTTGTCCTACACTAGTAGTTATTACATATTTTGGTGAAATAAAGCAGAAGTGTGTTTAGACATGAGTCAGAAGTGACTCTCTGGAGTAGGTGTGTGGCTAAGGTTGGGTGAAGGGGGAAGCTGCACAGGCTGTAAGGTGTTAGGGATGTAATCACTAGATCTGTTTTTCTTTTTCACTTCTCATTTAAATGTGAGGGCATGATATCTAGGAGAGAAGGGTGGAGCACCAGATCAGAGAACATCTGCTTTTTTTTTTCATCTCAAGTTATGTGAGTGTATGACACAGAAGTGGCGATCCTCTTTAGTAGAGGAGGTAGGGGGATCCAGATCAGAGAAATTACTTTTTTGCTGTCAAACTACATGAGGGAGTGACATAGACTTGGCACCACTACTCTACTCTAGAGAGAAAGGAGGAACTCCAGATTGAAATACAGATTTTATTTCCTTTCATGCTATGCAAGGGCATGACGAAGAGGGTGCCAGATTGGGGCGATAAATGTGTTGGTGTATTGTTCTTCCATGGAGCAGACTGATTTTGCCTGCTAGTGGCCAGGATGACCTGACATCAGCTTGCAGCCTTGAGGCTGAGAAGAGCTGGCAAAAGGGGATGAGAGGAAGTGGCTGAGTCTTGCTTTCCTCATCCTGGGGGTTCAGTCTGGACTGACCATCTCAAAGCCACTACCTACTGGGGTTGTATGTACAACATAAATGTGTATGTTTCAGAGATGAATCTCTGGCTGTACCAAACCACACTAGTTGTGGCAATGAGCATGACTATGGGCAGGGGGAGGCATCATAGGCCCATGAAACTCCACGTCTTGTACATCAGCCATAACAGGTGGGATTACTGCCGAAAACAAAATAATCCTTTAGAGCTGCCTGAATGTCAGCTGTGCCAATACTCAGTCTTACCATAGTAGTGTGGAATGAGTAAGCACCGTCATAGCAGAAGGGCTTTAGATGGCCTGCAGCCACTTGGGTATGTAAAGAAAATCTGTCTGAACCAGCTTTGAAGGCACAATCTGATTATGCAAGCGGCAAAGTGAAGTAGTCTACATATCTGAATATCTAGTGACTGGTAGTACTGCATACTGTATTTGTTAAATAATTTGTAAAATAAAGGAGTAAAATATGTAGTAGTATCTGTTCCTTCCATAGATGCAATGCAGAACTGGAGGAGTACTAAGTGCGCAGCAGAATAGCAAACCAAATCGAGTTACAGACTTTAACTCCTCTGTAGCACATTACAGGTTGAGACCTGTTTATTTTACCTTGTTTAGTGAAATAATGTCAAACAAATCAGGTGCATGTCATATCATGCCTGTGTGCTAAAGGGTTGGAGGTATTGCCTATATAGGAAGTCAAAAGGGTACCTACCCCAAGAAGTTTTGTTCTGGACCCCAGCAGCTCCAGCTGTTGTGTTGGATCATCTTCACTAGCACATACAGCAGGTACAGGTCTGTCCTCTGAATATGCTTATTATTCTTCCTCAGTGGAACTTCATTGTACTTGTTGCTACCTCACTCGTGCAAACAGCTTATATTTATTACCTCACTAGGTATTAGATTTTCACCTAATTTTTAGCGCCTGCTGAAACAGTACTGCTTGCATAATTATTTAGTTAAATTTACAGATGTATCCAGTTAGCTAACTTGAATTTTCTTTGGCACAGTACTGATTGCTTATATGCTGCTTTGCCCTAGAATATAAATTTACTCTGTATTTTGTACATTATTTCCTTGGTTGTGGCTAGTCACAGTTGAAATGGGCTTTCACCTCTCTATTTTATCTGACTGACAACTTTAGAACCATGTAACACTTAATAAATTGGAAATAAAATTGGTTCTCCTATTCTGTTATAGTCTGTGATGTGAAATATATTTCCCATGACCTCTTGCAGCAAGATTTGGACACTGTCATTCAAATAATACCTTGCCTTCAAAAAGAATTTTGTGGTGGGCTCAGGAATGTCACCTAAACAAGGGACTCTCTGTGACCCGCCAGAGGCGAGTCAGATTTTAACGACAGATGCCTCGGACATTGCTTGGGGAGCTCATCTAAATGGAAAGTGGATACAAGACAAGTGGCCTGCCAGACTACAGCATCTACATATCAACATGAAGGAGATGTTAGCAGTCCAGTTTGCATTAATGGCTTTCAAGGAGTTACTTCTTCCAGGGCAGGTGTTGATTCTAACAGACAACACAACTGTCATGTGGTACATCAACAAGCAAGGGGAACACATTCTTATCCTCTATGCAGGCAAGCAATGATTTTATGGGAGACTGCTAAGCTTGCAACTAACTCTTCAGGCAAGGTTTCTGCCGAGCACAGAACTCCTTAGCAGATGTGTTAAGCAGACAAATCATGGATCCCCACAGTGGAAACTGGATCTTCATGTATTTCAGAAATTGACAGTGTCATGGGGAACTCCAGACATAGATCTGTTCGCTTCTCCACTAAACCACCAGCTGCCAAAGTTTTGCACAAAGGGGTTTCATCACACAGCTTGGAAAGTGGATGCTCTGTCTTTCAGTTGGAAAAACCTTCATGTGTATGCCTTTCCACCTCTGCCTCTTCTTCCAAAGGTGCTATTAAAAGTCAGACAAGACAAGCCAAGGATGATTTTGATAGCTCCAGATTGGCCTCGCAACATTGGTACCCACTACTAAGGAGTCTGGTAAGGAAGCCTCCATGGCCTTTACCTTTGATTCCTCATCTGTTATCTCAGAAGGACGGTCATCTGCTCAATGTCAAGCTTCACTCTTCATCTAACAGCCTGGCATATTCTGTGTTGAAACACAGCAGGTCTCAACTTCCTCAACAAGTTTTAAATGTGATTATGGAAGCTAGAAGACCTAGTACAAGGAAAGTGTACGCAGAAAAATGGAAGAGATTTTTATTTTGGAGTACAGCAAAGAATTTGGAGATTTCTGAGCCTAATTTGAGTGTGGCTCTTCAATATCTTACTGAGTTATTGGACAAAGGTTTGTCCTTCTCTTCCATTAAAATTCATGCTGCAGCAATTTCAGCTCACTATGATTGTGACCCACCATTGTTTTCGCATCCTTTGTTCAAGCAGTTTCTTAGAGGGGCAAAGAATATAAGACCCCCACGTACAGCTCCTACTCCTGCTTGGGATCTCACTTTTGTGTTGGAAAAACTTACTCTACAACCTTTTGAGCCTGCGACTACTGCTGAATTGAAATACTTGTCATGGAAGACTGCTTTTCTGTTGGCTATTACTTCTGCAAGAAGGGTGTCTGAGTTGCAGGCCCTTATGGCAGTAGAGCCCTTTTTGATTTTCCATAAGGATAGGGTATCATTACGTACTAATCCTTCCTTTATGCCTAAGGTGGTTTCTAGTGTGGCTTTAAACCAAACTATTCATTTGCCTACTTTTTATGCAGACCCCCAAAATAAAGGGGAAAAGATTTTGCATACTTTAGATGTACACAGGCAATTGCGTTATTATTTAAGCAGGACTAAGGATTTTAGGCAGTCTCAGCAGTTGTTTGTTTCTTTTGCTTTGAGTTCAGGGCAAGCCTGTGTCAAAACAAACTATTTCTAGGTGGATTGGGTGTTGCATTGCATTTTGTTATTCCCATCATGGCAAGGAGATTCCAGCTGGGATTAGGCCTCATTCCACTAGGGCTACTGCCACTTCAACAGCATTTCTAAGGGGGGTGGCAACTAAGGATATTTTGGAGGCAGCTACTTGGAGTTCAGTGCATACTTTCTCTAAGCATTATCACCTTCCTATCTACTCTAAGTCTAGGGCTGGTTTTGCCACAGCTGTTTTGCAGGGCATGTTGTCAGCTCCTACTTCTTTATGATTTGCCAGCCTCCCTTACCTCTGCTTTGGGATTCTACCCAATAGTAAGGACTGCAGCAATGTGGAACGAAGAACATAGTACAGTTTTGTACCTACCATAAATGTAGATGTTCGAGGATCCACATTGCTGCAGTCCAATTCTACCCTCCCTCCTTCCCTCTGTGTTTAGGGGTGGTTGTGTAGGTGAGGTTATATGTTGATATTTTTGTATATATTGTACATATTTTTGGTGCAGGTATTTTGGGCCTTGTCTTTTTAGGGTCTTCTGACATCTGGGGCAAGAAAAGACTGAGGATATGACGTCGGTCATGCGCATTAGTACCCTGTCGTACTGGCGTCAGTCTAATGCGCCCTGACCGACGTCAGCCATATACTCTGGTATTCGGGCCGACTGGACAGCGGACTACCCAATAGTAAGGACTGCAGCAATGTGGATCCTCGAACATCTACATTTATGGTAGGTACAAAACTGTACTTTGTTGTTGTCTTTCGGCTTTGATTGGAAATGAATGTATGCTGCTTAAATGTCAATTTTATTATTATGCTTTACGGGCCGAATGCTGTAATGCATTCTGGTGATTTGCAGCTTGCCCTAGGTGTTTGAGAATGTCTGATTAATGGTGTAAATAAGGGCTCCCAAGCAATACAACTGACCAGCCAGATGTGCTTCTCCTCCAGCCTTTGTTTCTTTCTTCTCTTCCACGTTGGAGGTCACAAGATGAAAGTGTACAAAAGTGATCTGAAAACTATGGCCATTTATTTTTCCTGGATTTTTTTTTTTTTTTTTTTTTATCAAGTCTGTAATGTTGGCATAAGAGGGTTGGGGGGTGTACATGAGAGAAAGAGAGCAAAACAAGGAAAAGACTACTACAAACCTATGTAATTTTTAAGAATGAACAGTGTAATAAGTTTATTATTGAAAATTAATTATTGCATGTGACAGATATCCCTTTAACAGCCACTTGCTCATTTTTCTGTCAGAAAATACATGTCAATTTTTTTTTCTGTGTAGTGTATTTTGTAAGGGAATTGTGCCGTTTTAAGAAGTATTTCTGATTTTGGGGTCTTTGCCTTGGATATCTGGCTTTGAAATTATTTCTAAAAAAAAGTAATTGTATAAGTGACTAAAAAGTAACTGATTGACCATTCACTTACTACTCCTGTTTAAACTTTCTTTCTTTAGCTTCTGTTGATTGAGACAACTGTTAGATCACAGTTTATTGGTTCATTCTGTTCTCTCTCATATGATTTCCTTTTCTTGCAGTTGTGAAATGGTGAAGTTGTGTTTAAATAAGACTCGAGATAGGACAAAGTTCACCTACGGGGAGATGCAGGGTACCCCCCCCCCCCCAGCTAAAGGTTGCTACGTATATTTTTCTTTGTTGTTTTGGTGCAGTTTTTACTTTACACTTTTGTTTGACAAGTTTGCATTTGGTGGGTTTTGAGACGTCATTTACTTGATCCAGAAAACCACAAATCAAATGCATGCTTGAAGATTGTGTGGTTTCCTATTAGAAGGTGATGGATGACTGACTTTTGCATACCAAGTGTAGAGTTGACATCTTTGCTTTGTTTTTAACTTTAATCCACACTTTATCATCAATCCCTAAGGCTGAGCTTCATATTAAGTCATCTATTACCCTCTAAGCCTAGAAATTCCGGCTCATAAATCTCTTGACTTTACTACAAAGGGAATAAAAGTGGTACCGTCATAGATGGTGGGTCAGGGATTTTGCTCCATCTCTGCATACATGTTGTGTTGATGTACTTGGGGGGGGGGGGGGGGGGTGCTGTATAAACTGCCACTCACTAATGCAAGCATTGTAAATCCATTGTCCTGCCCTGTCACTTCAGACCCACTCATAAGTTTCAGCAGTTTCAGCCCCAGAAGTTATCTAGTACATATACCCAGATGTGCCCACAGCAATGGGCAGTGCCTCCCAATTGTGGAGAACTACTTTAGTGATAGAATCACTAAATGAATTGCAGTCATCTAGGTGGTACTCGCAGCATTATAACTCTACATTGTGGGACTGGCCTAAAGTGTAAATGTAAACCATTAAGCATTCTAATTTGCTCCTGTGGCTTCTTCACCAAATGGCAACTGTCACGCCTTGTCATACATATGTAGCACCCACCCATGAGTTATTTCTGGACATGCACGGAAGAAATTAAAAAAATCTCAGTATGGTATGCAGGTTTCAATATAGATATATAACCCCAGTGAAACATCCTGATTTCCACTACCATAATCTGGAATGTGGGCACTAGCTTTTCATGAATCATAGAATTAAACATCAGGGCCTTTTTTAGACAGCCAAATCTGTGATCAATGGAAGCTCCTTGTTGAAGGCTCAACCAGAATTGTGTAATATGTTTGTTGTGCTACATTTTTGGAATTCCTTAGTAATTTTGATGATGAAGCACAAATCAACTGAACAGTCAAATTAGTAATAAAACACCTATGAATGCAGCTATATTTATAGTGCAAACACAAAAAATAATACATGAAAACACTACTGGTGTGCTAAGCAAGGGATTTGTAAACTGAGGGTAGCATGCAGTGGAACTGAAGAGCACAGTTCTAATAACATCAGTGGATTTGCTTCTTACAGGGGCATAGCAATAAGCATGGGAGAACCAAATACAGAGTGGCTACTAGCTTGTCATTTTCCTGTGGCTTCTACTTCTGGTGAATGCCTAGATTCACACAATTGACCTTTGATAAATTCTGGTATAAAACTGAGGACGCAAGACTGATGGCTAACCTAGCATTGGACTGTTTTAGGATGAGCTGAATTTCCACTGATAGTGAAATAAATTTCAGCTATGAATTCACTGTTGCAAAAGATGAGTTTGCTGTAACTGCCATCTTGGTTCACAGTGGTTTAAGTAATACCGAAATGTAAAGTCAAACTTTGTCCTACACTAGTAGTTATTACATATTTTGGTGAAACAAAGCAGAAGTGTGTTTAGACATGAGTCAGAAGTGACTCTTTGGAGTAGGTGTGTGGCTAAGGTTGGGTGAAGGGGGAAGCTGCACAGGCTGTAAGGTGTTAGGGATGCAATCACTAGATCTGTTTTTCTTTTTCGCTTCTCATTTAAATGTGAGGGCATGATATCTAGGAGAGAAGGGTGGAGCACCAGATCAGAGAACATCTGCTTTTTTTTTTCATCTCAAGTTATGTGAGTGTATGACACAGAAGTGGCGATCCTCTTTAGTAGAGGAGGTAGGGGGATCCAGATCAGAGAAATTACTTTTTTGCTGTCAAACTACATGAGGGGGTGACATAGACTTGGCACCACTACTCTAGAGAGAAAGGAGAACTCCAGATTGAAATACAGATTTTATTTCCTTTCATGCTATGCAAGGGCATGACGAAGAGGGTGCCAGATTGGGGCGATAAATGTGTTGGTGTATTGTTCTTCCATGGAGCAGACTGATTTTGCCTGTTAGTGGCCAGGATGACCTGACATCAGCTTGCAGCCTTGAGGCTGAGAAGAGCTGGCAAAAGGGGATGAGAGGAAGTGGCTGAGTCTTGCTTTCCTCATCCTGGGGGTTCAGTCTGGACTGACCATCTCAAAGCCACTACCTACTGGGGTTGTATGTACAACATAAATGTGTATGTTTCAGAGATGAATCTCTGGCTGTACCAAACCACACTAGTTGTGGCAATGAGCATGACTATGGGCAGGGGGGAGGCATCATAGGCCCATGAAACTCCACGTCTTGTACATCAGCCATAACAGGTGGGATTACTGCCGAAAACAAAATAATCCTTTAGAGCTGCCTGAATGTCAGCTGTGCCAATACTCAGTCTTACCATAGTAGTGTGGAATGAGTAAGCACCGTCATAGCAGAAGGGCTTTAGATGGCCTGCAGCCACTTGGGTAGGTAAAGAAAATCTGTCTGAACCAGCTTTGAAGGCACAATCTGATTATGCAAGCGGCAAAGCGAAGTAGTCTACATATCTGAATATCTAGTGACTGGTAGTACTGCATACTGTATTTGTTAAATAATTTGTAAAATAAAGGAGTAAAATATGTAGTAGTATCTGTTCCTTCCATAGATGCAATGCAGAACTGGAGGAGTACTAAGTGCGCAGCAGAATAGCAAACCAAATTGAGTTACAGACTTTAACTCCTCTGTAGCACATTTCAGGTTGAGACCTGTTTATTTTACCTTGTTTAGTGAAATAATGTCAAACAAATCAGGTGCATGTCGTATCATGCCTGTGTGCTAAAGGGTTGGAGGTATTGCCTATATAGGAAGTCAAAAGGGTACCTACCCCAAGAAGTTTTGTTCTGGACCCCAGCAGGTCCAGCTGTTGTGTTGGATCATCTTCACTAGCACATACAGCAGGTACAGGTCTGTCCTCTGAATATGCTTATTATTCTTCCTCAGTGGAACTTCATTGTACTTGTTGCTACCTCACTCGTGCAAACAGCTTATATTTATTACCTCACTAGGTATTAGATTTTCACCTAATTTTTAGCGCCTGCTGAAACAGTACTGCTTGCATAATTATTTAGTTAAATTTACAGATGTATCCAGTTAGCTAACTTGAATTTTCTTTGGCACAGTACTGATTGCTTATATGCTGCTTTGCCCTAGAATATAAATTTACTCTGTATTTTGTACATTATTTCCTTGGTTGTGGCTAGTCACAGTTGAAATGGGCTTTCACCTCTCTATTTTATCTGACTGACAACTTTAGAACCATGTAACACTTAATAAATTGGAAATAAAATTGGTTCTCCTATTCTGTTATAGTCTGTGATGTGAAATATATTTCCCATGACCTCTTGCAGCTAGATTGTACTGTAGTATTTCAGAAAATGAGGTCAGACATTATTTATACGTTCTGTACAAATAATCCATCAGAAATTAAAACTGTGATGAGCCTTTTGGTGGAAAGGTGACCTAGGTTTTATTGATGAAGAAGAGGGTCACACGTACCACAATATCTTGAAGAAAAAAAGGTACTGCAGAGTTGACTGTTAGGGCCATTCACAGTGTCTATGCACATAACAAAATACTTAAGTTTGCAGGTGGTTGAATTGCTTGGAGTGCCTGCAGACTTTTATTTTAGAGAGGTACACAAATAAAAATCTCTGCAGTATGTTGTCTCCTATGGAGATCTCCCCACAAAAAAAAAAAAAAAAAAAAAAAAAGCAAAAAACTAGCTCTACATACTATTTGCTGGATCAGAAATGTAAAGCATCCTGTCGTCCAAAAAATGAAAAACTATTAAAATTATTTGTCCTGATATGTGAAACACTAAATTGGGCAAGCAACTCAAAACAGAGTTTAGAGAGCGAGAGAGAGAAAGGTAGCAAGAAGGACTTCTATACTGTGGTCCTGTAAAAAGATTAATCACCTCAAAATATTTAAAACATGACTGTTGCAGAGGCCTCTACTTGTTTTACCTTCAGAAGGTTTGATGCTCCATGAGACTCTGAATAAAACTGTCATTCTCCCTTATCAGTAGCCCTTTTCTCAGCATTTACTCAAAGCACAAAATTTTTGGAGTAAGGTGGAGGCCATTGGACCATTCAAAGAAAGCCATGCATCTGCTTGCCAGGAATAAAACTGCACTAATTTGGATGAACCAATAAAGGAAAGTTGCATGTCAGCTGTTTAGTCATAATGGCTGCAGCTAGCTTTCGATATTGATTCATTACAGATATCCACTAGTAAGAGGCGCAATTTGTTTTGGGTTCTCACTGTTTACTAATATAAATGTGTACGTCAGGATATCAGAAACCACACCCCACCCTGCAATCAGTTGCAGAATAAACTTGGTACTAATACTTGGAGTCATTAGTATAAATAATCTTGGCAATAATATCCTTATCCAATTTGGCCGAAGCATATTATATGTAGAGATGGAGCAGAGCTGCTAATTCTTCCTTTGTCACTGGGACCATTAGGGTACAAGTTCCATCTGGGTTCAAGATAGGAAGAGGTTCAGGTGAATAAGATTCTGAATTGTATCTTGCAGTGAAAGGTTCTATTTCTTTGAATACAGAATCTGATAACACCATCAGTCCTCCAAGTATCCCAACCTTGTGTGAAATAGGTTACCCCAATTTTGGATGCAAATCTATTAACTCATTTGGAAAACCGGCAACTGTCTTAACTGGTGTACCAGACTAAATTTTGACCTGGGACCATCTTTGAAGACTAACTGTTCTAATTGAGCCCTGGCATGCACTCAGTATTTGCCAGATATTGCAAGCCTTAGGCTTGGTAATCAGAGATGTACCTTTCTGGCTGACCCCAGGTGTAAAGTGGTCTGATGGCAAACCAGCCTTGAAGTTTGCAACATGTTGATCTCTCATCTTTGTTACTACATTAGGAATTTCTCTCTGAGTATAAGACTTGCATAGAAAACCTCCCAGCTGCCAACTTCTAGTGTACTTAGTCAGACGTCTGCTTAATCAGTAAGCAAAACCTAAAAAGCCCTCTCCCTGTTTGAGGAGAAAGGGCCCTTGTCTTGGAACCAGTAGGGTATTTAACATTGGTTGTACACTACTGTCAGCCCACACTGGCATATAGGTATTAGGCCCCATCTATGACCAACACATCCTAGCTGTAGTTAACAGCGCAGGCATCTCTTAAAACTGCTTTGAGGAGGATGAGCATGCTTATCTTGAGGTATGGGAGGTGGACCAGTACCATCTGGTACTACTGCCCTTTGGAGGAGGAGATCAAGTGGACAGCGGCCATCCAATCCAGCAGTCCCACAGAGAAGAGGCAGGGATGCAAGAACAACCCTGGGACTGGAGATCAGCCACCAAACAAGGCATGTTGGCACCCTTCATTGTGGGTTCATGTGATTATGCACCCGCCTTGGGTAAGGCACAGTGGCCCCTTGCTATGAAGGGTGCATGTTTCTATCGCAGTGAGGGAGTTAAGATCTGTAGTATGCACATGTTACCCGCATGCTGGCTAGTAAACACATTTGCTGCCTGCATTATGGCAAGGGCACAAATCTCACCCCCATGGCTACCTGGATGACAGCCTTTTAGGACAACTCTGTCTCCCACACTGAGGTTACTCAGTATAAGGAAATGAATGGTATCAAGACTCATTGGGAGGAGATGTTGGTCAGTAAGCAGTAAGCACAGAGGCAAAAACACATAGAAAACAAACTTTGATTTTAATAAAACATCTAGTCAGCCTCCTCAAAAGGAATATTTTACTCACCGTCAGGCTCACCCTTCCTGTACTTGAATTTATTTCATTATGTGAACTTAAGTCATTAGCAAATGGCAGAGTTAACCTGGCACTGTCTATGCCGTCATTTAAGATGACCACTGTAGTCTGTTGAAAGTTTTTGTGCATAATGGTAAAAGCCATAGGCGTTGCCTGGACTAAAAAGCCTTCATTAAATATATTGGCAGAAGCGTCACCATCGTTTGAATAAAAAGGATGCTGTACTGGCAGAATTCTGAAACACTGAGTGAAGTATCCTCTGCAACCACTATACTAGTTCGTCAAGTTTACAGACTCTGATAGCTACATGGATGATCTGTCTAGCAAGAAAATATGCCTTGCAATGAGCATAAAAAGTATCACATTTGATTTTATTAGAACGGTGTGGGAATATACCTTTCATGTAGACTGTTTTCTTGGATAATTATGTAATTTCAGATGTTAATAGTAAAAGACTTAATTTATCCTGTTTTCTGCTTTATCAAATGTTAAAATAATGCTCCTATTGGTCAACTAAAATTCCCAAAATGTATGGGGAAAAGAGACTGTGCCTTGAATAAAGTGATTATGTAAAGTAAGCAAGATTGCCAAAACCTAATCAGAATGACACTTGCATAAATTCTTCGTTTTCAGATACTGAATAGATGTCATCTTGTGATTTTTAAGTCTCTTGACTTTACATACAAGTGCGCTTAGAATGACGTCTGACTAGCAGTAGCATTGCTGGACTGAAACTATATACTGACAGTGTGTTTTTGTATAGTTACTGCAAGCAAGCATGCATATATAATACAAGTTTGAAATGTGTTTTGGTCCATTTATACATTTAACAACCCAATGTTGTTCAACCTTTTCGTATAAACGCGTGAGCAGATACTTCTGCACCTTATTGTCATAGAGTCCAGGGAGCCAGCACTACTGTATGCAGCTGTGAGCAGAAAATTTACATGGGGCTTTGTTTCTGTTTGAGCTGAGGGGAGGGTTTGCATCAAAAGCTCTCAAGTCTGCTTGTTCATTAGGCTTGCTAATGTCCCTCGGCTTTTCGTTGACACTAGTCAGGCTTTTTGACAGCTGTCACCAAAATAAAACTTTACTCTAAGCCATCACAAAGATCTTGACAGGCTAATTTCTAACAGCACAAAAGCAGATATTAGGGAACTGAACCATGAAGGTATTTTGCACCGCTGCCAAAAATGTGTGGTAAGATTCAGCGAGCAAGAACTGATGTACTTGTTTTGTACAGCAACTGAACAAGAATAGTATGTATTTTTCTTACTGTGCATTTGATTTGCTCTGGGGAAAATTGAAATGGAGAAAATAAATCTCCTGCCTTTACTTTGTAGCATGAGTGTGCATGCAGTATTCCACTCAGAAGCTTCTCTTGGAAAAGTACAATATGACAAGTTACAGCTCGTTTCCATCTGCATTTAGGAAAGAGAAAACGAGAAGAAAACTATGTATATAAACAAACCGCAAAACCTGAGAATTAAAATGTAGCACTCACATTTTTACACATGGGGTAAAAAGGCAGCTATAAAGTAAAGTAAACTAATGTGGATGGGGAAGAGCAGAAGTACATGGGAAAGACAGCACTGACAAAAGCTACAGAAGCTTAAGAAAACTGGCTTGACAGCTGCATCTTTCAGCTTCCTATAGCCATTTTAAAAATGTCTTTTTATAGAATATCCACATTTTAATAAGAGAGTAAAATGTGCATCTGATGAAGACATTTCTGACATTAGGGTGAAAGTTCTGTAGTTTACTGTTCACGTTTTTGGGTGGAGGGGCAGCCGTGCATGAAATATCAAATAAGGGGAAGCCCAAGTTATAGTTCAGCAGAACACCCCATTTCCTGAAGTAAGGGGAGCAGTTTGCAGTGTTAGGAAAAAAAAGTGGTGATTTGGGGGGGGGGGGGTGAAAAAGCAGCAACAGAAGGGTTGCCAACCAAATTATTCCAAGCATTTAACTCTTCATATCCCAGCTAGAACTCTTGATTTTGTACCTTCTTTTACAGATTTATTGTGTTTTTTTGTTTTTTTATTATGCAACATGTTGTTTGACCAGGCATGTCTTGTCAAAAAGAATGTATTAAGTTTTCAGATCTGCAATATGCATCATTAAAGCAACACTGAAGACTTTATGCTATGTTATGAAAATTTAAGACCGGCCAAACAAGCTGCTGATTTGTTTCATTTCAAAAACAATTGTCATCTGAGTTGACTAATTGAATCATGCCGTCATTAGACTGAAAGATGCATCTTCACAATGCCATCACACTAGGATACACACTTTCATGCTGTCATGTCCTTAACATTTGTAATTCTAATTGTCCACATTTTGTTTGACAAGAATTTTGTACATTTTCACAACACTGGAAATTTCAGCACACTGCATCATCACGAAGGTATCCTCATTGTGTTGACCCAAGTAGAGAGAAAAAAAAAAGAGAGATCCAGACATTGAGAAATATGTAATGACCGCTTTTAACTGAGACTATTGCCTTGCTCTTCTCAGGTACGGAAGCACTCCACTATAATCCATAGGTTTTTCATCTTCACAGTTGTTGAGGAGAAGAATGTGAATAAAGCTGTTACAACGTTCTCTATTCTTCAGCAAGAGAAATGCCAAATGTGCGATTTATCTTGCAGAAAGCTCAAAATCTGAAGTTTTGGTACAAGAGGTATGCTTAAGGCATTGTGACTATATTGAGACCCAGGGAGTTAAAGAATGCAGCTGACAAATATTTGGAGCAGCAGGAAGCTGTTATAATTGGTCTTGTATCACCAAGGCATAAAAAAAGTTTGATTTTTGAAATGCAACAGCAAACTTACATACATTATCTGTACTGCCTTTGGTGCAAAATACTGAAGTGACTGAGAAGCTAGTAAGAGGGCTCTTTTATGTTATGAAGTGCTGCAATTGCCAAGCCTAGAGACTGTTCCTCAGTGTGCATGTCCCACTTCTCCTGTTTGACAGTACAGGGGTAAGTGTGCTATCTGATATTGTCTAGTTATGCAGTAGGATTTTGGAATATACAATGACATCACTGTCATTTAACAGTAACTGTTAAATATCCAGATTTGGCAGCTTGATGAGTCATCCAAAGGGAATGACTTAACTTCAGCTTTGCTAGCATAGCAAGTGATGCTGCTGGTTGTATGTAATTTAGTGTTGTTATTGTTGTCATCTTTCGGCTTTTCCCAGTTAGGGGTTGCCACAGCGGAACTCCGGTCCGCTAATGATTGGCAGTAGATTTTCACGAACGCCGAGGTGCCAGCTCGATATTCAACCTTTAGCGAAGGCACGCCCATTTACGCATGTCTTTCGAATGCCCACCAAACCGCATGGAGGACATGCAGACTCCACACAGAAGGCACTCCCCACACTCCAGTCGAGAATCGAATTGGAGAACTTGTTGCTGTGAGGCAACAATGCTACCGCTGCACCACCCCGGCATATAGCATTGTATGTAATTTAGTGTAATGTTCCTTATATATATTGTGTGTATCTCAGTGAAACCTGTCATATAACCTACCTTACTCTTGCAAGTCAGTGAGAGCACTTAATGTTTCTATTATCAGCTTTGTAGAAGTTTTTTGTTGTATCTAAGGACATTCATAAAGGGACAAAATGCATACAGTTAGAAAGTTGCAACGATTTACACAACACCTGAATGTGTGCATGGTTGTATGAAGAGGGTTAGCAAGTTGAAATGGAATATTAAAGATAAAAATTGTGACTTTAATTACTTGTATATTGTCCTGTGTTCCCAGGAGCAGTTATGTTGCCTGTGATGCACGGGTTTACTTTGGATATTAGTTACTTTTAATTAGTCCAATTTAAAAATAAAAATGAAAGCAAGGAATTTGTCTTAATGCAGGCTCACTGCGATTCTCAACTGGCGTGCCTTCTGTGTGGAGTCTGCATGTCCTCCCCGTGAGCGACGGAACGTTAAAAAGACATGCAGGTAGGTACGTGAATGTGTGTGTGCCTTCTCTGAAGGTTGGACACTGGGCTGGCAACTTGACACCATAAAAATCCACTGCCAATCATAAGCGGACTGGAGATCGGCTATGGCAAACCCTAACTGGGAAAAGCCGAAAGATACAAAAAAAAATTCAATTAATTTCAAGTGAATAATACAGGCATGTAGTTAGTACCGTCTCTCACTAATCCTATTTTCCACTAAGTACTGGGGCAAAATGCTTTCTCTCCTGCTATGCTTTTGTTTATCTTCTGGATTAGTGCAAAATGTTTCTGCATAGCTGCACACATCTCTTTAACAATTTCAACTCACTCCCTGAAATGGCAACTCTGCATGGACTAGAATGCGTAAAAAATACAAATGCAGTGATATAAGCTGATATATTCATAGACACACACAAGCAGCTGAGCATTGGCTAGGTGTCGACCTATGCTTTTGTTATGGGGAGCACTTTTCCATGTTTAATTTATTTTTAAAGCAATGAAATGTGGTTCTCTCTACTCTCAAAAGTAAAATGTATAAATGTCCCAAAGCACCCCCATTATAAGCAAACATGCCCTTGGTCATGCTGAGCACCCTAAGATGGAGGTGCTGCAGTTGACTTGACCATTCAAGTCCTATTACACTTGAGCAAAATGTGATTTTTGCTCCTTGGGCTGGACAGAGCAGAAAGCCTGCAATGTTCAAATGTAAAGTGAATTGTCTGGTGAAGAGAGTAGCCGAAGATTCCATTGGCAGTGTAACTGATTTAATTAGATGCTGGTGGTTATCAACCAGGCAGCTTACACTCTACAAACCAGAGTTCACTTAAAAATAGTAGCAGAACAGGTTTTGCATTTGCTTTTTTAAATACAGAAGTATGAAATTCCATTACTGACTATAACTGTAATCATTAGTTAAGAGGCAAATCAAAACTTTTACTAGGAACACTACACAAATGAGGTTAAATCAGGCATCATTGAGATGTATGGTGGGTGGCTTTTGCAGGACAGAGAAAAGAAAGTCGTATATTAATTGACATTTGATTACCTGGAATGACTGTTTGGGTAGGAGTGATCTTCAGTGGAGGCACAGGGAGAAATGCTCCAAAGTATTGCAGAACATTTTAAGAATAATAATTTTATAGTCTAAAAATATTACCGTAAGCAGATAGTTTAATTATACCACATTATACCCAATATGAAAACATTGGTTAAAATAAATAAGTTAAATGACAATGATTTAAAGAAATTTTAGCCAGTTTATAGAGAAGTTAAGTCAAGCTTTATAAATAGGTCAACCTAGGAGCACCCCAAGGAATTGCAATGTGAAGTGAGAGAAAAGCAGGCTTTAAGTTATGTTTACAGAGAAAGCCAGGGAAGAGAAATTAGTAGAAGTAAGGAATCAGTCAAGAAGGGGAGAGTAAGGAGATGGTATGAATAGGTATTTGCCCACATTTATGGATACATTTATCTTGGTGCTGAGCAAGAACAGTGCCAGCTTTTGCCTAGGATGTCTTTCAGAATGGTTTTGAAAGATAGAAGGGAGAGGGTATTGACCTGATGAACAGAGATAAAGTGTGCAGGCCTTAGCAACATGATACAAGTACAGTCAGTGCCCAGCAGATTTGGTAGGCTTGTGGCCAGACGGGAGTTTTTGGTCACTGGATCGTAGTGACAGACTAGGAACACGGGTGTATAGAATGTTGATTCCAGATAATTCTGTGTGGTAAGCTGTGTATCTGTTAGCTGATGGGTTAGTTCTAACCAGTATAGGCTTTTTAGTGCTATTCAGTGGTGGGTTTTGAAAGGGGCATTTAGCAGCTTTGTTATAACATCGTTCAAGTTTTCATTTTTGTGATGTCTCAAGGTTAGTAAGGATGACAGCACCATAAAGAAGTGTGGGGAAGAGATAAGTAGTAGCAAGTGCAGTTTTAGTTTGTTGGTGAGAGTATTTGGCTTTATAAAGCATCCATAGTTGAGTTTTGTCTTTGCAATTTTGTATATACAGGTTGAATTTAAGATGGAATTTGATGTGGAAAGCAACTTCAATGGTTGTATTATCAAGAGAGAGGACTTGCATTTTGAATTTTTTTTTTTTTTTTTCCCCATGTGAGAAGGACGGGGGGGGGATTTTTTTGTGAGGATTGAGTATGCATTATTACAAAGCCATGTTTCAGTTGCTGTTAAAGCTTGTTCAGGAGTTTCTTGGAGGTGTGCCATGTTTCAGTTGCTGTTAAAGCTTCAGCAGTTTTTTGGAGGTGTGCCATGTTTACAGATGTGCAAATGAGTATAAAGTCATCTGTGTACTGTATTAGGGAGGTCTTTTATGTGGATGTGTTGATGGTGCTGGTGACAGTGTTAAAGAAAAGAGGACCAAGGGCAGAGCCTTGTGGTGGTACACTGGTGGTGACTGGGAGGTATGGAGAAGAGTGTGCAGTGACATTTTTGCTAATTGATACCTATTGGACAGGTAGCTTTTGAACCATAGAAGGAGTGAGCTGACGGAGACCTAATGAAGAGATTTGAAGTAGAAGTTTGTTGTGACAAACTGTGTCGAAGGCTCTAAAAATGAGACTACTAGTTTGCCATTTCCGCAAGCTTTATTGACTATCTGTATAGGTCAGAAGGGCAGTGTTAGTACCAAGGGAAGGATGGAAGTCACGTTGTATGGAGGATAGAAGTTCTTCCCACAGGGGATAGATTAGCAGTTGTTTCAAAATGCTTTTTTTTTTTTTGGAGAGAGATGAAAAGATGAGTATAGGTCTAAAGTTAGTAATGTCTGTTGAATTTCCTCCTTTGGGTTGACCTATTTATAAAGATTAAGACAGGGTAAGCAATGCTGTCCGCTGCAGTTTTAAGGTATTCATTGGGAAAGGTCATCAGCTGAACTGGACTGCTTTGAGTAGTGTTGTATTGGATGTGGGCACAGGGTTGAAGATGAAAGTGGATGTGGTGATATCTGGCTGCTGGGCAGGGTTAGGATTAGATGCTGGGGGATCCTTGGTTTGAGATGCTGTACTACTATGAAATAAGAATTGAATTGTTTTGTGGTTTCAAGTGATGAGTTATGGGAGAGGGGTTAGGGTTGGATTTATGGCAGCATTGCAAGATTTATTTAATGGCTGTTAATTTTTTATGGTTGTGTTTACTATTATAAAAGTTATTAACTTCATCATTTTCTTTAATGCTTTGTAGCTCATTTTTCCAGTGTTTTTCAGCTACTTCAATATTAGTGTTTGAACAATCCCAAATGCAACAGTCTTGCCCTATTATTATGCCTTTCAGTATACAGTCCTCCTGCCATTAGTGCAGCACAACCAAAAACAAGATATGTGACTATATCCAATCTGTTTTACAAAACCTACATTTGTCTGTTTCTCCACCATGTTTCAATGGACTTTGTAAACCGATGTGTATGTAGTCCACTATCCTAGACCGTCAGTATTAACCTTTCATCTTTTCATTTAAATTCCTGCGTTCAGTCCTCAACATGTTGTTCTAAGAGTTTTCTGTACTTACAACTATATTTACGCATTTTTCACATTTCTTGCCTTCTCATCTGATCCTTCACTGTGTAGTCTTTTCTTGACGCATTCAGTTGCTGCCTGATTTTTATCTACTTCTAATTTGATTTCCATTCCCAGTTGACACTGATATGCTTCTGCTAAACTATTTATTTTTTTTTTTACATTTTTTGACTGGGAAAGTCTGACTAGGACAGAGTCTATTTTCAGCAGAGGCCTGGGGACAAATGCTTCAGATGCATGTCTTTGGAAAGTGGAAGGAAACCGGAGTACCTGGAAGAAACTCACGTGAATGCAGGGAGGAGAGACAGACTGTACAGAAAGTACACCAGCTGAGAATTGAACCAGAGAACCTCTTGTTGTGAGGCAACAATGTTAACCACTGCACCACTGTGTTGCCCACAGGGAAAGTCACCTTAAGACTTATTCTCTTCATGTTTTAAAACTTTCACTAAGTTTAAGTCTTGTGAGGTCAGCAGATATGCATGCAGTCCTATGATTACAGCTCTGTACATGTAACCAGTTTTGAGGAGGCCCATATGTCGTCAGAACAGGGAATATATAGTCTTGGTATACACTGATTTTTATAAATCATTTGATGAGCATGAAACATTCTTCTCGTTTTCTGTCCAACCAATCCAACAACTTTTGGGACCAGTCAACAACTCAAAAACTGTAAGTTAGGACAGGAAGAGCAAATTGCTTTATAGCTTGGACTTGTTCCTAGATGTTAGTGCTGTTTT
Organism: Protopterus annectens; assembly: GCF_019279795.1. NCBI lineage: Eukaryota > Metazoa > Chordata > Ceratodontiformes > Protopteridae > Protopterus > Protopterus annectens. Next base: position 526,736,841 of record NC_056735.1, on the reverse strand, counting down.
CAGTATTAATTTTAGTCTTCTAAAATATTCCTAAGATTTATTCATGTTTTACTGTTGATCCTTCAATCCCCAAATATTTATATATTCCCTCTTGCTCAGGTTCTTTTATATTACATTCCTGTCCCAGGTTGATTTCTTCATGCTGCTGCTTTTGCATATTTATCAAGACCAAATGACATTATTTCACCTGAAAAAGTTTTGACCACTTGCAGTTGTGCTTTCAGTTCCTCTTCCGATGAACTATACAGATTTAAATCCTCCACAAAAAGAAAAGTCTTTATACTTTGCTGTTTTCTGGGAGCCAAATTATACTCCTGACCTAATCTGTTAAGTTGACAGTGTAATGGGTTAAGGGCAATGTAGATTAGTATGTATGTATACCTTTAAGAAGCTTTCCATGGGTGTACACGTGTAGAAATACTGAGCACATGCAAGCCAGACTGCCATTTTGTAGAGAGCTGTTGAGATGTAAGCATGCATGTATGTAATGGTCCATCAGTTAATCAGTTTGTTTATATCTTACGTTGCTACTACCCATCCTAATGTGTTTCTGTATAATAAAGCATATAAACGAACTACCCCACCTATTTGTCTTGAATCATACCAAAGGGCAAGTGACAGGCAAGACAAAAGAGCAGCAGTGACAGTGTCACCCTGGAAAATGGGATAATTTGTCCTTTATCATGGCTTAACTGCAAAGTGGTTTGCCACTGTTTCATGGTCACTGTAATGTAATCGATCAGTGTAGGATGTATTTTGTACATTTTTCAACACTTTTTATCCATAAATGTGGAATATTTTCAAATGCTTTCTTGTAATCTATCCATCCCATACTTGGATTCTGCCCCTTTTTACAGTTCTCCATCATGACTTCATTTAACAACAAATAATCCTTTGTTCCATATCACTTTCTTTTGTTACCCTTTTTTCTATTGCCATGATTGAGCTTTCTTCTGAATGACTATAAACTCTGGCATCAATTCCAGTGTATATTTTATGTGTCATCAGAAGGCACGTTATTGGTTTATAGTTTTTAGGATAGCTTGTAGGTTTGGTCTTAAGTAGGAGTAGTGTTTTTCCTGTTAACCAGTTTGGTTTCTGTCTGGGCAGTGCATATAAATCATTCTTACTCATAGCTAAATCTTCATGTAAAGATGTTAGTACTTATAACCAGAAGTTTGGTACTGCATCTGGGCCTAGGGTTTTCCACTTAGGAGTTTTTCTTAACTTTTTTGTGATCTGTCTCAATGTTACTTCATCCCATTTCATATCCTGTACATTTGAACTATTTCTTTTACTTCTATCTATTCAGCATCTTTGTTTCATAGAATCTTCATAGATATTTCTCCAGAAGTTATCTAGTTCTTTTTTTGGTGGTGGTTCAACTCATTTGCCTTGATTCCCAGTTATTTTATAAAACTTTTTTGGGTCATCAATAAATTTTGTACCTTTCCTTCATATTTATCTGCATGTCTTCTAAGTTGATCTGTTTGTGCTGATATTTTTAGTATATCGTTTGCAATAGTGCACGATAGATCTTGATCTGTTCTGAAACTGCCCATTACTTTCATCTTGTCTGTCTTTCCTAGTGTTTTTGTTGATCTGTTCCCTTTTCTGTACTCTTAACAGTGACACTTTTTCTCTTAATTGCTTTATAGTTTTCTCTGGTCTTCCATGTTTGATTTCTCCTCTTCCTTTCTGCCCTTTGTTTTTGTGGTAAGACTTTACCTGTTATAAACTTAGCTTCACAGTAATGTATTCCATTTACTTCAGTTATATCACATAAATCTCTATCAGCAGTCATAATTACTGAGTTTATATATATATAAACTTCTAACTTTTGGGGTTTTACTGACTTTCTATAGTCTATTTTTTCATTGATCTTAATATGTCTATCCATCTCCATTAAATCAAACAACTCTTCTCTGCAATCATTTTCTTCTAAACTGAGTACATTCTTTGCTCTCCATTTCCTTCAGGCATTCTATAAAAAGTTTGAGTATCTTCCTATACCACATTCTGTTCAACTTCATCCTGTGTCATCCATTGCCGTTTCATATGGGAATTCATTGGCCTATCACTCTACAACATTGAATGCATCAGAGTTGCCACAATTTTCTGCTCCTTCCCTTGCTGTGCAACACCAAGTGAACTTTTGTACTTGTTTCCTGTGGAAGGCTGCAAAATATCTTCATATGTCAACTGATCAGATGGCCACTGCTCCACTGGTTTCTCCTTAATTTGGGGATCTATTGCTCTATCCTGGCTGTGGTGGTACAGCGGTTAGCGTTGTCGCCTCACAGCAAGAGGTTCTCCCATTCGATTCTCTGCTGGAGCACCTTCTGTGTGGAGTCTGCATGTCCTCCCCGCGGTCGAGTGACATTAAAGACATGCAGGTAGGTGCGTGTGTGAATGGGTGTGCCTTCTTTGAAGGTTGGGCGTCCGGCTGGCAACTTGGCACCATAAAAATCCACTGCCAAGTATTAGCAGATGGGAGTTCTGCTGTGGAGACCCCTAACCGAGAAAAGTGGAAAGACTTACTATTGCTCTATCCTGCTGTCATGTTATCGGAGTTGGATTTTCTACAGTAAATTCTTCACTTCGCAGGTAATCTATAGCCTCCGTTCCTATTTCTTTAACTTCTCCATTACTAATCTTCTTTTCTACTTTTCTTTGTTTGTAGTGGTGATGGACAGGTTGACAGATGAGATTAGACAGGAGGTCCCGTGGATTATGATGTTTGCAGATGACATTGTGATATGTAGTGAGAGTAGGGACCAGGTTGAGGAGACCCTGGAGATGTGGAGATAAACTTTAGAGAGGAGAGGAATGAAGGTCAGCAGGGCTAAAACAGAATATATGTGTGTAAATGAGAGGGAGGGTAGAGGAAAGGTGAGGATGCAGGGGAGTAGAGTTTGTAAAGGTAGATGAGTTTAAGTACTTGGGATCAGCAGTTCAGAGTAATATTGAGTGTGGAAGAGAGGTGAAGAGGAGAGTACAGGCAGGGTGGAATGGGTGGAGAAGAGGGTCAGGAGTGATTTGTGACAGACTGGTACCAATAAAAGTGAAAGGTAAGGTCTACAAGAGGGTAGTGAGACCAGCTATGTTATATGGGTTGGAGACAGTAGCATTGTCGAAAAGGCAGGAGTCAGAGCTGGATGTGGCAGAGTTAAAGATGTTAAGTTTTGCACTGGGTGTGACTAGGATAGACAGGATTAGGAATCAGTATATTAGAGGGTCAGCTCAGGTTGGACAGTTTGGAGACAAAGCAAGAGAGGCAAGATTGCATTGGTTTGGACATGTGCTGAGGAGGGATGCTGGGTATATTGGGAAAAGGATGCTAAGGATGGAGCTGCCAGGTAAGAGGAAAAGAGCAAGGCCTAAGATGAGGTTTATGGATGTGGTGAGAGAGGACATGCAGGCGGTTGGTGTGAAAGAGCATGATGCAGAGGACAGGAAGAAATGGAAACAGATAATCCGCTGTGGTGACCCCTAACGGGAACAGCCGAAAGAAGATGATGATGATTTGTTTTCTAATTTTTTGTATTGTAAAATCTTCCATATCCAGATATTCTTGCTTGTATTTCTCCTAAAATATCTTTGGTGCCGCTGTTTTTGTATTGATTAGTCTTGCTTTCTCCATTGCATAAGTATTGCATCATATTAAATCTGTCTCTTTCCTGTGTCCATATTTCTTCAGATGTCTCCTGCTCATCCTGCTTCGCCTTACTTGTTCCATCATGCTGTAATAAAACCTGTGTTAGAGTTTCTACACTAAATACTTCACTTCTCAAGTATTCCGTAACTTCAGCTTCTATTTTTTTTAACTTCTACTTTACTAACCTTCTGTTCTGCTTTCCCTCTTTATCTTATTTTTTGTATTGTGAAATGTTTCCATATCTGGATGCCTTTGCCTGTATTTCTTTTCAAATATCTTTGGGGTTGCTTTTTATGTATTGATTTAATTTGGCTTTCACCTTTGCATAAATATTGCACCATATCAGATCTTTTTCCCATGCCCATATTTCTTTTTTATACCTTTCAAAAATTTCTCAGTTTTTATTCTTTATATTTTCGCACTTCCTCTGTCACTTCTATTTACAAAACAGCCCAAGGTTTCTTGGTCTGTATAATGTTTTTCATAAATCTGTTGCATTAATGAACACAAATTTTTATTCGATGCTTCTGACACTTTTTCTTGTGGAAGTATTTTTCTTTCCTCTAATTTCTCTCTCAATTTTGTGTGCATCTTTTGTCTGAAACTTCAGGGCATCTTGCATAATAGTAACAAATAATTTATTTCTTTTCCTCAATAGTCTACTGTATTGTCTTTTTGCCAAATCACTTTTTGTGACTTTTGCGGACTACTACTTCCGTCTGCAACGTGCGGGGGGGGGGGGCATCCTCCCCCTGGGCCTGGCCTAATCCCATTGCAGGAATGTTTCCATGTCTTGAGGATTATACACTGTCATTTTTTTTCCACTCCTGCCACCAGTGTGCCTGTCAGGATTGGGCACTTTTTTTATCCTTGGTCCTGTCCACCCAGCTATCTTTTTTATTTTTTAACCTACTTTTGTCCATGATATATGCTATATAACTATCGGTGTTGTCTCTGTGAGATTTTGTGAAAAACAGGGTCCACTTCGTGTAGGTACTCACTAAGACTTGAGGATGAATTCAGTTCCAATGATACTACTCTACTTTGCTTGCTGATTTATCATCTCTCCATTCAGAAATTCTGTTGTATAAATAAGATGATCACTGAGACAGTCAAACATTGTAGCTCAGGGTGGTGTATTTGCTATGGTCTGATACTAGGATCTAGTCTGTTAGGGAATTTTATGTCTTGCTATAATGTGTGGGGCTATTAATTACTTGTGTGAAACCAAACACGATCCTGGTAGAAAGTTCAAGTCACTTAGTAATTCTTGTGGAATTGTTATGGATATCCAATGTAAGGTATCTTCCAGTATAGCTGTATTGTCACCAGGTGGGATGTAAAGAACAGTAATACAAATTTGTTTATAACTTTAATTTCAGGAAAGTTATAAGAAGCTCTGCCAAATAGAATTTTTGTATTGGTACATTGTAAGGGGAAATGTGGTAGTTGTATGTATTGGTAGGTGTGTGTGTGTGTGTGTGTGTGTGTGTACGTATGTATGGATTTACTTCTATATCCCGAAAGTTCACATTACCAAAGACCAGAAAACCTAAACCAAAAGTACGAAACAACAGTATCCCAAATGTACAGAATATCAACTCTCAAAATATTAAAAATCACAACCCAAACAGAAACCTACCACCCTACACTACAAAACACAAACCAAACCTAAGTTTATGCAGGTGGGCAAGCACCCCTGCGCCCCCCCCCCCCACACCCCCTGCACATTTAATATACTAACTCCTAGATTGCACTACAGTGAAGGAAAGGTAAGTTTCCCGATCCCCACTGTACTGCAGTCTCCATAACACAGACCAAACACAGGTACCTCTCCCTTCCCTACATCCTACCAACATAAGCACATCAACCACCACCACTCACTTATCCTGATACTGCAAACAACATTCACACAACGTACTGAGAGAGAGACAACTCCCACACAAAAATAAAATCGGTGCTTAACTTTAAAAAGCAAAAACCTCAAAAAGTACTTTCAGCAGCACACCTAATGTCCGTCATATACATTACCTAAAATGCACCACATCTTAAAGGGATACTGCAACACTTACTCAGAACATAGTACCTACCTTCACAAATTTGGTATTCAGTCACTCAAAATTCAGCACTTCCAGGATTTTCAGTATTCAGTCTCCCGGCTAGTTGCTGCCGTTTGATAATTATTCTTTTTGATTTGTGTGGAACAAAGGTAAAAATTGATTATTTTATCACAATCAAATGCATGAATTGTGCACTGAAGTGGCTATAATTGCTTGTGGAGTTTGATTGAATAGGTGAAAGTAACTCACTCTCAAGTCATTTGCTGTTTAAGCAGTCCAATGTGTTTCTGCTGGGCTAGTATGCATGGTCATCCTCTTATTACTGTCAGAGATCTGAAGTTTTACATAAGTGACTAGAACTGCCTGGTGGGTGTTGTCTTAATGAAAGTGACTTACTTTTTTTTGCTCAGTTTAAAACAGTTGTCCCTCAAAAAATAAGGCATAAAATGCATTGAGACCTTCAGAACTTTGTGGCCCCCAACACCACAAGCTGTATAAGTGGATTTTGATAAAGGCTTAATAGAGACCTTTTTCCTGAGCGCCACCGCATCTAAAACCAGACTTGCACACAGGTTTGCACAATGGGTCACTGTAGTTTGTGGGTGGGGTGGCCGGGAATGATGTTATTTCTTTGATTTTCTCCCCCAAACTCAGAGGTGGAAGCGGTTTGCCATAGTTTGTGTTGATCCCTAGACAGTGTGGTCATTACTTCAGAAATGTTAGAAGTGTATACATAGGGTTACAATAGCTTGTATAGGAACACTGTACTACCTAGGAGTAACCAGTTACTGTGATCCTTCTTCTTTTCACTTTCCTCACACTAAAACATCAGTCACCTGTATACCTGTCTGTTAGGGGAGGGAAAGGAGGAGGAAGCATGCTGTTTATACGTCTGACAGCAACAGGTTGAAATATATTCTGTTTTTTTCTAGTTTTGCATTTCACAGCATCTACAACTCACATGGCTTCTCAGGGTCTGGCAGTCCCCAGTCTCCCATGTTAATGCTGTTAGTTCCTCCACAATCATTCCAGCTTAGTCTTGGTCACTTAAGGTGTTTTGAAAGGATGCAAGAAGTAAAGTTGAAGATTAAACACTGAATTTCTTTCCCTAGTCATGATTTTGGGTCAGGTCATCTTTGAATAATAAAAGTTGTTTAAAAAAAAAATGTAAAATGCATCTTGGCATGTAGAAAGTCAGTTTAATGCAATTATTTACTTCACAATTAGAGTGCAGTCTTCCTTAGCATGAGATGAATGAGGGCAAGAAAAACTGGGGAGTAAGGGAAACGGAGCAATTGAAGAAAAAGGAAATCTGGTGTAGATGGGCTACAACTTGGGGGGGGGTAGGGGTTGGTCTAGACTTGGCACTAGATATAGGTGTGTGTGTGTGGGGGGGGCTCTAGGTAGTGTATGCGTGCCATGGAGCCCTTCACCTAGGGCAGCATTTCACCTAAATCTGGCCCTGGTTATAGTTAACATAATGACTTAACAGGTGAGTGCATCCAGTTTTGATAAAGTTTTGTTAGACAAGCATATATAATTATTATGCAGTATAAATACATACAAACCAGTTATTTAGGAACAACTCTGTATATTGTACACGGAAGTACTGACACCATCAGCATCGGTTAATGATCTAGTTGTCCCAAGTAATACCTTTATTTATTAACTAATTTTCTAGTTTATTTTGTGCTGCTATTTAATTTTACTCTGACTTTTTACATGTTAAATAGCATTTCATGCATGTTATTTTCTTGATGGCAGTTGTGGCACCCTTGTACAAGGAAGGGAGACTCAATAAATCTGGCAAATAAAAGCCTGTAATCTATCTTTATTTGTTTGACATTTGTTTACCAGGAAAGACTGCTTTGTTGCCCATTTTCAATAGAGAACTAAGGAGAAAAGCTCCAAATACTAAGCAGTGATATCAGTGAAATATATATGAATAGATATCAGTGCAGTTTAACATTGACTAAGAAATAAACAGTACAGTGTAGGAACACAGCTTTGATATACACAGTAAGTGGGTGATAAATCCTTTAAACAATGTCTAGGTATAAAGCACATGTAGTATAGCACTATTTTGATATGTACAATAGCTGTGTGATATGGTAGGATAAAGTTAAAAATCTGGAAACTACAGACTTGATAATTTATCAACAGTGGTAGAAAAAGTCATGGGGAAAATCGTGTGAGTTTGTGTGTGGTAGGTGGAGGGAATGGTAACTTTTCTAGAGGATAACAATCACTAGGGCAGCAGCCAGTATGGATTTATGTCCATAAGAAGCTGTCAGTCAAACCAGATCCAGTTTATCAGGCTGCAGATGAACTTGAAAAGGGACCACTGACAAACAGCCTTTTAGGCCTTCAGCAAGGCCTTTAACTTAATCCCACACAGGAGGCTGATAGGTAACAGAGTGCTTTGGTGTGGGGTCGGACCAATACTGTGGACCTGGACAATCACCAAGGTTCAAAGGTATATACTAGGCCAAAAACCACCAGGGCTTTTATATACCTAGCAGTACAATCCAACCCATTTGTGTCCTTATGTATCATAGGTATTTATTAGGAGGGAGGGTATGTTAGGAAGTTTCTCAAAGTTGTGTGAGGAGGTATATTAGTTTGGACATTACTGTCTACCTCTGTCAGACGGGGGGGGGGGGACCTGGGTTCATGATAGGACAGTGTGTTGTAGTGAGGAAGACACTGTTAAGAATTAAGTGACTAGTAGAGTACCATATGGATCTATCCTGGGTTCATCTCTCTTCGGTGTGCATTCCTCGGACATTTAATGGGATAGAGCACAGGGTCAACAGCTTTGCTAATGACACAGATGGATGCAGCAGTAGAGGATGAGGAAACTAATGAATTTGGAAGAACTGAATGTGTTGGGGGGACAGTATCAGTAGAGGTTTAGTGCAATGAAATGTGAAGTACAGCACTTTATTCGCAGCATCCTTGGTGTGAAAAATCAGCTGGGAGTAGTAGAACTGATGGCAACAAAGCAGCAGATGGATCTGGGAGTATTGATCACATTTGGATTGGGCTGCCAATTAGAGTGAGATAGTGTCAGCAGATAATGTTGGAGTGTATCCTTGTGGGGACAGATAATCAGGATAGATGGAAAAGAGTATAACCAGAGGGGTAAAGTGGCTAGATCTTTTCTGACCTGAGACCATAAGCAAAGGGGGGGGGCGCATGATATTGGTGCAGAAGATTGTCAGCAAGATATAACGGGCTCATTCTAAACGAGAAGTACAAAGGGAGAAGGAAGGGGCACAGGCAGTTGACAGAAGGGACTGCAACTAGTCCCTGGATTTTTGAAAGTATTTTTCATAGATAAGTATGTGGATCCATGAAATGGTAAAATGGATTACTGGAATAAGTGGTAGAGGTGGAATCCACAGAGACATTCATTATGGAAAAAAGGTAGGAGTGGACTGGAAGTAGAATGTTAAAACACACAAAAAGTAGACTTGATAGTCTTATCGTCTCCTCCTGCCTTTAAACGTGTAATGTAACAAAGGAGGAGGTTGGTTGGTGTGATCCGCTAAGAGTTGTGCAGTGACTTCATGTCATACAGAGAGATTTTAAAATTTGTGCTGGTTAAGTGGAACATGCGTAAAATAATGGCTTTATATGTATGGGCATAGGACATAGCATTGCATGGAAGCTTCGGTCTGTTGTGTGTTTTGTGGTCTTTGGCTTAAGTATCCATTGGATGTATGAACTATCTTAGAGGGATGTTCCAGTGTAGTATGTTTCAGTGATAAGCATGCCTCCCAACTGTCCAGATTTTTCTCTCATGTTTTTGTTCTGTTCGTCATATATTTTGTGGTTTTCAGCAAATCATTGAGGACTGAAGTTACTAAATGACATTTGCATTTCAGACTTCATATCCTTTAGAAAATGCTTGCTAATGCAAAACCTGTTCTAGCAACCTTCTAAGTTTATAATAGTTGCAACCTGACCCTGATTTTGGGACTTTAACCCCCATTATTTTGGCTTTATCCAGTATTCTTGGAATAAGAGGTTGAACGGCATAGTTTCAAGAGTTGTAGCTTAGTGTGTGTATGTGGACAAGCGGCATGTATAAACTTGTCTTGCCAGCTGACTTTATTTATTTTTTTGGGTGGTGTGGGGTAACTGTTCTTTACTAGGAGCACCAGTGCAGCAGCCATTGTGCAATATTGAATCAATATTAACAGTAGTTTTATATACGCCTCCTTTCAAAGAGTACAAACTAATATGTAACAACAACTGAAACACATTGCTAAATGTCAACCAAGAAAGCAGAGTAGCACTTCATATAACTATTAAGCAATCCAAATAGTGCCAGGGACCGTAGAAACACAGTTCGCAAAGTTTATTCCAAAAATAACTTTAGATTACACGGAAGCTGTATTATAATACAGCTTCCGTGTAATCTAAAGTTATTTTTGGAATAAACTTTGCGAACATTGCTAAATGTACTACATTGCAGCATCCCTGTAAGGCAAACAAGAACAAATTGTTTATCTTAGGGAAAATTCCTACAAGAATATAATTCTTATCCCCTCCTGATGGCTATGCCTGTCACTGGCCCAATATTTTTAGCAGTAGGATGTCCCTATGCATGTTAGCCCATTCTACATCAAGCCATGATTATTAGAGGACACACGCCTATTAGAGAAAGAACATCATGCCTTTTCCAGTTCTCTTGCTGCCTGAATTGGACATTTGCAGTGCTGTGTATCCATATTTCCTGTCCTCCTCTCCTGACAGTGACAGGTAACAAAAATGTGGCTTGTATAGACCCAGAGACACACTTAATGGAAGATTGCCAGAGGACTGATTGTCATGTCTCCATGCAGAGTAATTGCCCTTCCTTCGCCTGTCAGTCAGCCCCATCTTGCCTATGATACAGGGGAACCCTGGTCATCATCTACTGCTTTAACTTTTTATGTTAAGTTTTGAAATGGTGTGTATTCACAATACTATTGAATTTATTAAGAAGGGTGGGGTTGGTTGCCCAAGAGAAGGAGACTAGATGACATGCTAGATACATTCAATGTACTGTGCATCTGTGATGGCAGTGAAGTGTTTGCTTCTGTACTTTTTTTATAGTTGGTAACTATTATATCCAGGTGCTCTTCTATGGAAAAAGTTTATTACTTTTGGAACAAAGGGAAAAACAGCTGTGGCTAAAGAAGGCAAAGCAGGAGAAAGATTAGTAAAGAGCAGTTCTGGCAAGAAGTCAGCATGCAATACTTATGAAAAGATAACTGCAGTTCACTGCTGCAAGATCTCTGACAGCATTTTTGCTACACCTGGAAGAATGGAAGCTGTGGAAACTTCCATGACTATACAGGACTTGCAGGAAAAACACTGAGAATCCAAGTGCATGTGAGAATCAAGGGGGTTTGCAGACAGCTGTAGTAGGTAATAGAAATCACCAGGGAGAGCAGTGGGACATCACAGACCTCAGAAACTGTTTTTGAAGAACATTTAGTGCTTACTAATGCACAGGTCAGAGTTGCAGAACATTTAAAACTGAAATGGTTTCACCTTCAAATGTTGTACCTCTGGCAAGTAAACATTTGTTTGAATTCTAAGGAATCAGATGGGAGTGATGAATTTAATAATGAAACTCCTTAATGCCAGTCCTGGTTTGCTGAGTTTGGAGGTACTAAACATTGAAGGACATTTCCATTTCACTGGTTAAAATTTTCCATAGACACCCTGGCTGCCAAGTTTTTTGCGTGCACACCATGCACTTTTAAGGTAAAAGAAGCTTGCTACATTGGCTTCATTAACTGCCACTATGGCATAGAGGTTTTCTTCTCTCAGATTTTTGGAACTAATTTCAGATTCAGTTACTGATATTCACATGGAGAAAATTGTCTGACTTATTTGTTAATTTAAGAGGGATGGAGCTAAGGTTGCAGAGATTGCCCAAGAAGGGAGAGGAGGAGATGGTATGTTAGATGCATCATTGGCGGCAATGAAGTGTTTGTTCCTTTACTTTTTTTATAACTGGAAACTACAATGCTTATCTGTGAACAAAATGACTTGCTTGAGGAGCAAAGAGAAAAACCACTGCAGACTATGGAGCTTACCAGAACAATTTTTAGGCTTTTTGAAATTATGGGCAAAATACAACAATTTAATAACTTAAGAATACAATAGAAAATGTTCTACAAGACGTATTGGGTATGTCGTGGTTTGGTCTGGGCAACTGGCTTGAAAAAGTTGTGACATGACTGTAGTTTAAAGGAGGTGTGTCACTATTTGTTGTGGCCCTACACTAGGTTTGACTTGTGGCAAAAACGTGGATTTTTTCATCACACACTGGAAATATCCTTTTCTGTATGATTGGTTTTGGGGAAGGTACAATTTGATGACTTTATATAGGAAAAAAAATTCCTCTTAGCTTCATATCAACTGTTACTTGTGTGGGTCTAATTGTACAGCTGAGTTTATTTCCACTTACCTAGTTGTGGTCTGGTTTTATGGATTATCTTTTGAAAATGTATTATGTGAAATATAACGAGGCATAGGGGCATTTCTTGTTTAGGTATTTATAGTTTGTCTTTTTGTGAAAATTTAAGTAAAACTATCTTTAGGCCCCCTCTGTTTTATACTACTATTTATTTTTGGCTTCCATATTAAGAAAAGGCACTTTTTGTCCCCCTGTATATGGGGGACTTTTAAGCATCCTTAAAAGTTAGTGCGTAATCCTCAAATGATATTACTCAAAATGCCTGCAGTAGTTAATAAAATTCAATCTGGTCTGCAGCTGACAGCATGGATTTTAGCTTGACAATGCTCTTGATACTGTTGTCTTTGATATTTTGGAATAAATATATATGTGGCCATGTTGACCATGGACATGCACGATTTAGATTTTTGTCCTTTGTGTTTGGTACTAACCATATACTTCAGTATCTTGTATAACTCAATATTTCTTCTTCTTTTTTTTTTTAAATTTCTTCAGTTTTTCAAATAGAAATAATAAAAAAAACTTCCATTATACATATCACTTCAAATGGGAAAACATGCGTTCACAAAACAATAACAAAAACAACAACCTATATACATTATGTACAAAGAAGTCACACTAACAGCCAACTTATTAGAAAACCAATCTTAAGTAAAAAGAGAGGATCTATAAAAAAAAAAAAAAAAACAGTAATGGTATATTGCCGATTGGGGGGGAGGGGCAAGGAAAAAGGGAATGTATCCTATATACGGGATAAATCCTTATGCAGTCAGCTAATTATCAACAAACGAAAAAAAGAAACGTTCTAATTAAACTTTCCTACCAGCTCCTTATGAGATCTTTTCTAACATTGAGTAATATTTTTCATCTCTTAAGGATGACATCCAGCAAGTATTCACAATATTTGCAGTGGTATTTATGTTTGGTGGTTATGTATAGTAATTTGTGGCAAGAGATGTATTTAATGGTCAAGTTGCTGAAGCCTACCCATGAAAGGGGGGGGGGGGGCAAGAGTCCAGTTCTTTGTGATGTAGAATTTAGTAAGAGCACAAATTGTGATGAGTACGTGCTTTAGGATTTTTGGGAGATTGTTTGTATTAATGTGTAGTATAGACATTTCCCATGATAGGGTGCTCTTTTTCGTAACCCATTTTTTCAAGCCTAGCTGTTAATGAACACCATAGATTATGCACTTTGCTGCACTCTCACATAACATGAAGGATATCTGCTGATTGACTACGACAGTGCGGGCATTTAGGTGAGTGATTAGTATTCAATTTATTAATTTTTTGTGGGGTGAAGTAAGCGTCATTATTAATCATTTGTTGGGTGTATAGTAGCTTTTTGAATGGAGTGAATTTGACCGCATTTTCAATGGCAGTCTTTGTTTTGCTAATTAACTTGTTGGGATTTCCCTTGCCATGCAGAGAATAATAGATTCCGACATTTTATATCCATTACCAGTTTGTTTACTCTAGAAATTTTCTCCCTAATCATCAGATTATTGAGAATTAATTGAGATAGATTAACATCCTGCATAACACTGTTATCTGGCATGGATTTGGCATTTATAAGATATTGCCGCGAGTTAAGAATGCTTACATATTTCTTAGGAAGATTAAGTTGCATTCTAAGTTGTGTTATATCGTATTCTCTCCATTTGTAGATCTCCCAAACTGTAGGGTCCCTTAATAAAGGATACTATTGTAAGTTTATAAGATCATTTAGCCGCAAATTAGGATTAAAGTGAAGGGGCTTCAGGAGGGAGAGAGCCTTACATAGTTGTACTGAATTAAAAAGCTTTTGAGTAGTTATTACTATGTGCTTAATAACTGGATGTAATTTCTTTACATATTCAGACTTTTGGTTTAAGTTAAGAAAGAGGAGAGATTTGGGATTGTACCCAAGTGAGTTAATTTGTTGAGACCAAATTTTGACCATAGGGGGGAACCACTTTCTCATAGCTGGTTCATAATTTATTATTTGTTGTTATTTGTATGAAGTAATAGCACTATAGTATAATTTAAAGTCTGGTAATCCTAATCCTCCCTTAGATTTTGGAAGTAAAATTTATCATATCTAATTCTGGTAGATTTAGGATACCAAAGAATTCTAGATATATTTTTCTGCATATCCAGAAAGAATTTTTGGGGAATATTTAAATAGGTGGCATTTAGTTTAAAAAGGATTCTTGGTAACAGGTTCATCTTTACTACATTAGCTTTTGACAGCAAGGAGATGTTGATATTCTCCCATCTATTTAAGTCATTGTCAATAGCGTTCCACATATGGCTTAAGTTATTTTTAATAATTTCCTCAAAGTTCGGGGTATATATTATTCCCAGATATTTCATCTGATAGGTTAACTTAATCTCACTCTAAGGGAAGTAGTAATCCTTGTGTCCAAGAGGATTTAGAGGAAAGAGATTGGACTTGCTAGGGTTTAATTTTATAATTGGAGATCTCAGAGTACCTATTGATTGCTTTAATTATTTTAGGGAGATCAGTCAAGGGAAGTTGCAGGTAAATATTTAAGTCCTCAGCAAAGGCCGAGAACGTGAGTTTAATGTTATGTTAATCTTGGAATGTGGTGAAAGGCTTTTTGTGAGATAAAAAGGAGCAGGGGTTCAAGGTATAATTTGAAGAGGTAGTGGGAGCGTGGGCATCCTTGTCTTGTGCCATTAGAGACTGGGATAGGTTTGGTTCTACAATTATTTATCTGAATGGAAGTGGAAGCCATTTGATAGAGGACCTTAACTTTTTTTTATAAATTCTTGAGGAATACCACATAGAGGCATTACATTGAATAGAAAGTTCAACTCTATCAGACGCTTTGTTAGCATCAGTGGTAATAACATATACGGAATTTTTATCTGTCTTGAGTAATCTAATAGCTGTGTCCAGTAGTAGGGTATTGTCATCATGAAACACGATTGATCTTGGGATGTAATAGAGGGTAGTATATATTTCAAACGATTAGCTAAAACTTGAGCTAAGATTTTAAGGTTAATATTTATGAGGGTAATTGGCCTGTAAATAGATGGATCAGTTGGGTCAGAATTTGGCTTGGTTATAAGGATGTTTTTTGAGATATTTATGTATATATCTGTTATGCCATGTTGCATTATATAGTCGTATACTTTTAAAAGAATTTTTGATACAGGTTCTGAGAATAGTTTATAAAATTCAGCAGTGTATCTATCCAGTCCTGGTGATTTTCCCAGTTTGAGCTTATTTATTGCATTTTTTATTTCTTTTAGATGCAAAGATGCCCCTAGAATTTTTTGTTGGTCCTGGATAGTTTGTCGAAATTTTTAATTTTGCATATACTCTTGAAATTTTTCATTTGGGGGGGCGTTTTATACATTTTTTTATATATGGTCTCAAACACATTTAGGATGTCTTGATCCTCATGATTTACCCGACCTCCTTAGTGTATTTCTGTGATTCTTGGTGGTCCATTCTTTATATTTATTAGTCTGGCTAAGAATTTTGAGGGTATTTGCGCCCATTCTGAATAATTGGTATAGGGACCTGCTTTCTAAAAAAGTTAGATTTTCTAAGTAATGTTTACGGAGCTGCTTTTGCCATTCTACCATCTTTTTTGTCTAATTCTTCTGCATATTTGCGTTGTAGATCTATCTCAGCTGAAGCAATCTGAGATTCTAATTTTATTCGAGTTAGTGTATTTTTTTTTTTTAAACCAGGCCAATTTTTGTATTATAGCGCCTTTAATAACTGCTTTAGCCACTTCCCATTGCTTGTCATAATGTATCTGGATGGATATAAGGTCCTTCTCTAATTGCATTAGTATGCTATTTATTTCCTTTGCTACCTCCTGTTTTTGAACAATTTTAGGGTTTAATGTCTATGTATTAATATAAGAAATGGTTTGTTTGGGACTTAACGAATTTATGGAGAGACTAATTTTTGAATGGTCTGAAATAAATCTAGGGGAAATAGAACACCTTAACCTAAATGACCGAAAATGTTGAGATATTAAAAAGGCGTCTATCCTTGACCAGGATTTATGGGAGGATGAGAAGGCAAATAGGGATCAAATAGATCAAAGGAGTTTAATAATTCATCAGAGGCTATTGTAATACGATGGGTTTGTCTGGTCTCTTTGTGGGACCTGTCTTTATCTGGGTCTAATAGAGTGTTCCAGTCACTCCCTATAACATAGTTGATTCGGGTACTCGGCTAGAAGATTAAATATTTCATACATAAAACGTTGTTGGTTGGAGCAGGGGCTATAAATATTAATAAAAAGTAAGGGTTTGTCTACGTTATGATACTTGCTAGTGAAGAGAGCCCATCTACCCTCTGAGTCTGTCTTTATGGCTAGACTCTCCCCCTGGTAGGATCAGTTTATTATAACTGCCACCCCTCTGGAAGAACTTATAGCTTGCAGCTATTATCTATTTGATCCAGTTCCTTTTCCTTTCCCCATCCCAAAGTTGTGTGGTCATGTGAGTTTCTTGAAGAAAGCTGATCATTGATTTATTTTTATATGTGATATGCATGACAAGACTTCTTTTAGTTTTGTCTGAGATCCCCTTAACATTCCACGAATCTAGAGTTATCATTTCAAGCAGTTAAAATTATAATCATAGTTTAATAATAATTAAGTTAAGTACATGACTAAAGATATACCTGAGCTCTAGTGGCTATCTGTGGTATGCAACACATTCTATATAGTGACTTCTACTCTCCTACCACCCTTGTGTGCCTATCCACCCATCCCTCTGTAATGGTAAGAAAGTGTGAGATGAAAGTATATAAACTGAGTTTGGTTTTGAATATATTGCCCATGAAATAGAGGGATGCTAAAAATACAGATTGTTACAAATGTACATCTGTACCATCACCCACAGGGCAGCTTCCCCATTCAAAAAAAATTTTAATAAAAAGATAGCTATCTGACCATAAATAAAACATTATTTATCTTGTCATCTTTTATAAGAAAGAGAATCTTAAGTATTGCTACTCAAAATTAAAGCACTACAGGGTATATTAACAGTAGATGTTAAGTTGTCCATCTCGCCTTCATTCTTGCTGGATGGGTTCGGAGCCAACCTCGGCTCCGACTCGGCCACTCTAAAAGCTCGAGAGTTGGTTCCACCGGCTCGAGGCTCCCCTTATATCCCACAATGCTAGGCGGTATTACCTCAGATCTCGTTTGCCGCTACAGCTATCGAGACGTGTTGCTTCACCGGCTTCAGGTTAGTGTAGGAAATAGTTTTAAAAAAGTTCATACAACCCTTTAAAATTAGTTTTCTAATCAGTTTCCCCTTATTTTAAAGGTTTTATCCCTTCCTCCTTGTTGTTCATCCTTTTTTTACCAGAAGAACTTATAGTTCTTCCCTTAGGCCTTCGGGCCCTCCCATTCCCTTGGGGTGTGTGTGTTTTTCTGTAGGGACTCTTATTAAACTAGAGTAATTTTATTTAATTTAACTTATTGTTATTTTGTGTATAGTGTAATCGGTGTGTTTGTGTTGTGTTTGGTTGCACTTGTTCCTTGTAATGTCCAAGGATTCGAAGGTCTCAGGCTTCAAGAAGTGTGACTCGTGCTGTCAGAAAATGTCTCTGACAGACCGTCACACTTCTTGTGTGTACTGCCTGGGACCTTAACACCTGCAGGACTCTTGTGCTGTATGCCATGGCTTCAGCCCTAGAGTCCTGCAGGAAAGAAAAAACAAACTCATTTTAAGAGGTTTGCTTAAGCCTGAGGGTTCCCTTACTGCTACTTCGGGCAAACCCTCTAAGGCTTCTAGGTCCTCGACTCCAGCTTCTGAGTCGAGGCCTAAGGCTTCGAAACCTACTGCTACATCGGCTCCGGCTGGAACCGATGAGTCTCAGACTGCAGCTTCTGTGGTTCCCTCTGCTCCGGCTGGAGCCGAGGCATTGGAAATTCCTGTGTCGGCTCCGATCAGACCATCGGAGCCGACATCTAGAAAGAGGTCTAGGTCACCGTCCCTTGGCTCCGTTCATTCGGCTCCAGCGTCTCCCTTGCTGTCTGAATGGAGCCATAGATCTCACTCCTCTAGGTCATCGAGGCTTTCGGATCATGACCTTCAGAGGGTAGTGAGTCGACTTCTTAAGTCCGAGGCACTGGCCCAAATGCTTCAGAGCCCGACTCATCAGTCGATGCTCGACCCTATCCCTCAAAATGTTCCTCCTCCGACTCCTTTGAGCTCGGAGCCGGGGCGTTTCGGAACCGAGACTGTGGTAGCGTCGGAGCCGATACAATTGTCTTCGGTTCCGTCGTCGGCTCCGATTTCTTACTTTGAAGAATCTCGGCGCCGGACTTCCGTCGTCGGCTCCGAGGGGGTGAGTGGCATCGGACCCTTGTCCGACCCCGCTCTCCCTCTCGGTGCTTCGGCGCTGGTGAGTTCGGCTCTGACATCGGCCTCGGAGCCATCACTGTTGGTGCCGAGGGGGGTTCTCAGCTTTTTGGAGCGGGGACCTCTGGCTCTGCCTGACAGGTGTGCGTTCGAGGTCATGCGGAGTGTGTGGGAACCTGGTTCAACACCACAGTCGGCTCCGTCCGCCCCTCCCTCTTCGGTGCCTCAGGTTATGTCTACTCACTCCCTCATCCCAGACCGCAGAGAGCCAGCTCCTCAAGAATCCCCTGTGGGGATCTCATCCTCTTCCGAGGCCTCTCCTGAATTGACAGGGGAGCCCCCTAGGAAGAGAAAGTGTAAGAGGAAGCACATAGACTCACCTGAGTCTGTCACCTCTGACACAGATTTAGAGGATTCGAGGTTCCCCGTTCCCCTTCTGAAGATGTCTCCTTTGCAGACATTCTAGAAATCCTGAAACAGAGGGGAAATTGGCCAGCCCTTAACCCTTCGGAGGATGAATCTGTGTATCTTGAGGCGTTTGGCTCTCGCCCTTCCACCTCCTGGGTGTCCCCCCCCCCTTTGACCCCCTCATGCAGGTGGTAGCTAAAAAGGCTTGGACGGCTCCTGACTCAGTGGACCCCCACCCCCAGGAGACCTTCAAAGTTTATCACAGCACCAACAGATAAGCAATTTCTGACCAAGGGAGTTTCTGTGGATGCTATGGTGGTAGCTGCTGCCACTAAGAAGGAACTAGTTGATCCTTCGGTGCCTGTCCATCCTCCTAACAAGGAATCTAGGTCTATGGACAGGTACGGGAAGCGGATGTTTTCGTCAGCGACCTTTGCTATGCGTTTGCTGAACTACCTATGCCATTTCACTCGTCTTCAAAGAGATTTGATCAAGGAAGCGAGTGACATGTTGAAGGATCCTACAGCTGCGGGTTTTCAGGACAAGATGAACGCTCAGCTGGCTACCCTAAATTCTATAGCTAACTCCTCCATGCGCCTCCTTTCATATGCGGCTGATGGAGCGAGCAGAGCCGCAGGGACAGGTGTTGCCTTACGCCGGCATGCCTGGATGCGGCTATGCAATTTTGCGGACCCTTTAAAACGTCTTTCACTAATTCCCGCTTGATGGATCATCTCTCTTTGGTCCTCAAGTGAAAGAAACCTTGACGAGGTGCGAGACGGATGGCAAAACTCTTTCTGCCGTCGGAGTCCGTTTTTCTACTCCTTCTAGGCCTTACCCCAAAGGCCAGAAAAGTGGGAAAATGTGGTTCCGCAAACAATCTCAAGGGACTTTGCCTGATGCACAGAGTCGGTTCCCCTCCAGAGGCAGAGGGGGGAACAATAATGGTAGACGCCCTAGAGGCAGGGGGGGTCCGCAGAACCAGGGCAATAGAGAAACTTTTTCCGATAAGCCCTTCCAGCTTCCCTGAGGTGTTGCCCGACTGTCCACCTTCGGAGGCAGTCGGGGGAAGATTGTCACTGTACCCAGAAGCCTGGCGATCCCTAACTCAAGACAAGTGGGTACAGTCCATCATTTCCAAAGGCTATTCCATTCCGTTCTTTCAGATTCCAAATCAATCAAAAATCCCTTCCAGATGTTCCACCCGCTCAAAGGGATCAAGCAGCGTTGGAAATTTCAAAGTTGC
Source organism: Protopterus annectens (assembly GCF_019279795.1). Lineage (NCBI taxonomy): Eukaryota > Metazoa > Chordata > Ceratodontiformes > Protopteridae > Protopterus > Protopterus annectens. The sequence continues at coordinate 526,716,641 of NC_056735.1, read as the reverse complement.
TTGCAAAAAGAGCCATTCAGCCAGTGCCAGCAGACCAGCAAGGATCCGAATCTACTCCAAATTCTTTTTGGTTCCAAAGAAAACAGGGGACTGGAGACCCATTTTGGATCTCAGTATCTTGAACAAGTCGGTCAAGAAAACAAGATTTCGGATGGTCACGCTACAATCCATCCTACCCCTTTTGGGAAAGGAAAACTGGATGTGCTCTAGACCTCCAGGATGCGTACTATCATATAAAAATGAACAGACGCTCCAGGAGATTTCTCCGCTTCTGGCTGGGAACCAGTCACTTTCAATTCAGAGCCCTGCCCTTTGGTCTCACCACTGCCCCTGGTGTTTACCAAATGCATGGCAGTGGTAGCTTCTCACCTGAGATGTCAAGGATTCCAGGTGTTTCCATATTTGGACGACTGGCTCCTCACAGCTCCTACCAAGCATCTTCTTCTAATGGCCAGAGACTACACCTTTCGCATTTGTCAAAAGTTAGGCATCTCAATAAATTGCGAAAAGTCTGTTTTGTCGCCTTGTCGTGCTATTACCTTCATAGGCGCAAATCTAGACACAGTCAACATGTCTGCGAGACTAACAGACCAAAGAATAACAGACATACGCAAACTGGTCTCCCTTCTCTTCCACAGCAACAGAGTCAAAGCCAGATTAGTTCTGAAAGTACTGGGGATTATGGCGGCTGCTATCCCTCTACTTCTATTAGCCAGATTCCATATGAGAATCCTTCAATGGATGCTCTTCACACAATGGTCGTACCAGCAACTTCCGATGTCCCACACCATTATGATTACGCAAGCATGCAAGAATCATCTTCTTTGGTGGATTTCTTCCCCTCAGCTCTTCCTGGGAAGACCTTTTGTTCTTTCCCCTCCGGTTGCTACTCTGACAACGGACGCCTCCCTGATCGGGTGGGGGGTGGCATTATCAGGGCAGAACAGTCCAGGGCATATGGCAACCAGACAAATGCCACTTGCATATAAATGTTCTAGAGATGAGAGCAGTGCTTTTAGCGTTGCAAGCCCTTCAAGACTCTCTTCCCTTGGGAACAATAGCAATCCAGACGGACAATGTCTGTAGTGTGGTATATCAACAAACAAGGCGGAACCAGGTCCTATCCCCTATGTCGAGAAGCACTCAGACTGTGGCAATGGGCGATTTCTTCTCAGCGGTTTCTGATAGCAACGCACATCCCCGAGAAGTCCAATCTAATCGCGGACAAGTTGAGCAGAGCTATACTCATGCCTCACGAGTGGTCTCTGAAAGATTCTATTCTGGAGAAAATTTTTCTCAAGTGGGGTCAGCCTTGCTGCGACCTTTTTGCTACTCCCCAAAACAGCAAGTGCAGAGATTATTTCACCCTACTCCCGTTACCAGGCCAGCCCAGCAGAGACGCTCTAGTCCAAGTTTGGCCCCGGGGACTTCTGTATGCATTTCCTCCCTTCCCACTAATCTCTCAAGTGATACAGAAAGCTATCGCTCAGAAGGCCTCATTGATCCTCATTGCTCCTTACTGGCCTCGACAGGTTTGGTTCCCCTTTCTACATCAATTTCTGTTGGAGCAACCTTGGCATCTGGACCTAGTTCCAGATCTTTTGATCCATCAGTCGGGTTAGTTACATCGCTCCCTCCCCTCGCTGAACCTCACTGCTTGGTTCCTCCAGTTCCAACCTTAGCCAGGCTTCCTCAAATATCTCACTCTGTTCGAGATATTTTGATAGCTTCCCATAAATCTTCCACTCGGAAGATTTATCTTAGTAAGTGGAAACGTTTTGCCTATTGGGCTCAAGGAAGGGACATAGATCCTTTCACTGCTTCCATCCAAATAGTCCTTGATTTTCTAGCTGAATTCTTCCATGCAGGTTCATCTCCTTCTACTCTTAAAGTTCAATTGGCAGCTATTTCTAACTTTCATGTGGGCATCTCAGATTCTACCATCATGTCTCACAAGCTTTGCAAAGCTTTTTTGAAGGGAGTTTTTCTTCTCAGACCTCCTATAAGAAATCCTCCTCCTTCTTGGGACCTTAATTTAGTTCTCACATCTTTGATTCTTCCCCCTTTCGAACCTGCAGCTTCCTGTTCATTGAAATTGCTATCCTGGAAGACTCTCTTTCTGGTAGCCATTACTTCAGCTAGAAGGGTCTCAGAACTTCATGCACTCAGCAGTCGACCACCATATCTATTGTTTCATAAAGACAGGGTGTCCTTACGAACCAATCCATCCTTTTTACCTAAAGTAGCCTCTGCGTCTAACCTAAATCAAAGCATTGACCTCCCTGTGTTTTTTCCTAACTTCTCTAACAGGTCTGAACAAAAATTACATTGGCTAGATGTTCATCGTCAGTTAAGATATTATTTGGATAGAACCAAACAGATCAGAAAAACTGACCAGTTGTTTGTCTCTTATGCAGAAGGCAGAAAGGGACTTTCAGTTTCGAAGGTATCACTCTCCAGATGGCTAACATCGCTGATTTCCTTTGCTTATGAAATTAGACACCAAAAGCTGCCTAACAAACCTAAGGCCCACTCCACCAGAGCTTTGGCTACCTCTATAGCCTTCCAAGACAGGCTGCCTATTGACATCATTTGTGCAGCGGCTACTTGGGCTACTCCTCACACTTTCATTTCTCATTATAAGTTGGATTTAGCTTCTAGACATAGAGCTAACTTTGGTTCCACTGTTCTCAAGAGTCTGTTCCGATAGGCCACCGGGACAAGGTGCTAGGGACGCGGTCCCATCCAGCAAGAATGAAGGCGAGATGGACAACTTAACATATAGAAGTTATGTTCTTACCATAACGTTCCATGTTAGTTGTCGTCTTCTCGCCTTCTTTCTTGCGTCCCACCCTCCTTCCCCCTAGCCTGGACAGACCTAGAGGAGTTTGATTGTGACCTCTCTTTCTACCACCTCTATTGTATATAGGTATATGCTATTCTGTGCATATATTCCTTCATCAAGTTTTCAGGTCACTTTCTTCCCTTCCTTTTATAGAGGTGGGTTTTTTTCCCTTTTCCAGTGGTTCTGGAGTTATTTTTGGCTGGGCATAGCTTACAAACGAGATCTGAGGTAATACCACCTAGCATTGTGGGATATAAGGGGAGCCTCGAGCCGGTGGAACCAACTCTCGAGCTTTTAGAGTGGCCGAGTCGGAGCCGAGGTCGGCTCCGAACCCATCCAGCAAGAAAGAAGGCGAGAAGAAGACAACTAACATGGAACGTTATGGTAAGAACATAACTTCTATTTAATCGCCGGTTACATTCCATAGTAGCTATATCTAGCATCAGGTTGCCAGCTGATTTAAATACTGTACAGGTCACCAAGTGGTTTTAGTGACAAAATAAGTAACGAGAATAATAACATGTAATATTAACATTATTCCAACACTGCTATTTGCTTAAAAGAAGAAGGCAGAACTGGTTATTTAGAGCCATCTCTGCCTCTTAGGCTCAGATAAATGAACTCAGCCTTCTAGCACATGTTTTTCATGCATGCTGTTTAACTGTCCTTTTATCTTAAATCCTCTTAATAGACTGGAGGCTATTCAGCAGCACAGCAAAAATAGTTTAGAGTAAACAGCAACTAGAATTTGTAAAGAGTCTCTGTATCCTATCATTTGAAAGAAAAAACAAAATTCGGTACTAGAGCATTTTTCCCCCAATAGTTAGCATAATGTTAAGGATCTCTATGAGAAGAAAACACTAGCTTTAATAATTATATGTGCCGCTGTGTCGTATGAAAAAATAACATTAAATTCCACTACTGGCTCCATGGTCTCTGTCAAATAGATTTAAACTTTTAAATGTGAGTGTTTATATTTACCTCATTTACTAGATCAGCTAGCATTCTTAAATATGTACCAGATTAAAGTGACATAACAGACAGAGGTGTAAATAATGTCTGTAGATCTTGTGTTGGTTAACTGTATTAGTTTTACATTCTTTATGCATAAATGTACCAATTAGATGTCAGTCAGCTTACAAATAGCCATTTAATTCCAGTTGCTGCCAATAGCAAGCCATCTGAGGTCATTTCTACATGAAAGGAGGAATTATCTTCTTATAACCAAGTCCAAAACAAGTTCCTTTACTTTTGAAGTGTTTTCAGCCATTTTATCCATTCCCAGTAATGAATTGGGGCTCCCAGAAGGCTGCAGATGAGTTACTGAGTTGAAAGGTTACTGCTATCCCTTGTGTTCCAATGGAATTATGGGTAATGGAATGTCGCAACCCCAACTGACCCCTCGGCCTGTTTAGGAAATACCAAAAAAAACGGATTTTACTTTTTACCTTAAAGAGCTAAGGTAAGCAGGATTTGGACTTAAAATGAAGAAAATGCCAGTTGGGTGTCTCAGAAAGGTTAAATTAGGATTGTTCATACTGGATTTACTTTAAATAGACTAAGGAAAATGGATTTTGCCTCTTCGGGTGTCTTAATGGAAATTTTTTCATTTTTATGATAGAAAGTTAATGTAGCAGGATATTTCATTTGGAAGGATATGTTGTTTTCTATCAGGTAAGAGCAGTATTTACTCAGTTTTTGCCGGTTTTGTTTGATTTCAAGAGGAAGGTCTTGGCTTATGGTGACTTTATGCACTCTCCAAGTAAATTTCTTTTTAGTATTGTTAGTAGAGAGTATTGCTTGAACATGTGCTGAGTTATTAGGTTCCTAGCATAAATCTATCTTGAATAATCTGCAGTTTGTGAACGTCTTATGGATCTATGCGCTCTTTCTATAGTTAAATCATCTAGAAGGTCTTTATTGTTTAACAGTGTACTTAGTACTTTAATTATTGTGTTACGTTGAGAGCTTTCAACAGTTTCCGGAATGCCTCTGATAATGTTGTTACGTCTGCTTCTAATTTCCAAATCCAGCACTTTTTGTTGCAGTTCTTTAATATTTTTTCATCAGTCTGCAGATTCTTTTCAAGATCCTTTATTTTCACTTCATTTTCCATGGATTTTGCCTCATTCTGTTCCAGTCTGAGCCTAATTTGATCTATGCTATAACTGAAAGTAGTTTGTGTGAAAATCCTTGTACTTCTGCCTGAAGTGACTGTAAAGCAGTTTTAAGATCTTCAAACATTATTGTTTGCTGTTGCTTTGATCTGAGGGCTAGTTTAGTAGATTCTGTCTGTGGCTTGTTTTCTGTGTCTTGGATGAGATATCTTTTTCTGAAGTAGCTATATTAGACAGCTTAGACTTCGATGTCAGAGTTTCCATGTGCTCTGGTTGATTGTCCATCTTAATTTTCGATTTTGAAAGCTATTTGGAAGAGCTGGTATAGAAGACGGAAGATAACAATGTTCGATAAAACTTTAAGTTGAGACAAATCTTTTTTTTTCTTTTCCTCTACCACTTAGGCCTGTATGCCTGCACGAATCCTCACCATGCGGTTCAGGGATCTGCTTGTAGTAAGAATTATTTTTCCAAAAGAAGAGATTTCTGACTAAAAAAGCTTGCATAGGTATGTATTCTTGTTGCCTTAGTTTCTGTTGAAAATTTGAGTTTTTTTCCTCAGGATGTGCAGGCAGGAAGTCAGAAATTAATAAAGAGATAAGGGAGCTGCACAGCTAGTGTGTTCACAGGCTGTCCACCATTTTGGAATACTCAACTAGAAATTTATCTTACTGTCATTAAATGAATCGTATACTAATGTCTAAATGTAGTCTTGCTTATTTTCACAAAAAGACAAATGTAAAAAAAATAAACAAAAATGCCCCTTTGCTTAGTTACATTTCACATAATACATTTTCAAAATCCAGTGACTCTGTAAAATGTAGACCCCAGCTAGGTAAGTGGAAATAAACTCAGTTGTAAAATTACTTAGTCCCACATTTCACATATGTTTTCAAAAGAGAATGTAGAAAAAGATGCAAAAAATAAGAAGTGTTGAGAGAGGCTGGATGTTAACCAGAAGTGAGCAGAACATGTCAGCTCACATAGGTGCAGTTGAGTTGCAAGAACTCTTTTAATACTGGTGCATAAGGTAGGTTTAGAAGAGGAGGAAGGTTCTAAAGATCTGAAACGTATGGGAAACTGGTGACACATGGCAGAACATGCATTTGGATATTACTGAGAGGAAATGGTATTTAACAATTTTTACAAATGGTTGGTGAATTTATTCCAGACAATGAGTCCATGAATTGTTGAAGGTTTTGTCGCCTGATAGGGCAGCAGGTGAGAATATTGAAGGAAAATAAGCAGAAGAGTGGAGAGTAACATTTGTAGTTATTAATGACTGGGTTGATCTCAGGCTAGTAATTTGGGAGGTCTGATGATGAGATCTGTACTGATTGAGTAATTTGGGCAATTTGGACAGGATGTGTTTTGGTGCTATGTCTGGTGGTGGAATGATGTACTCTGTGACTTGAGAATGAGTTGCATGGAGTTGAGTGGTAAAGAAGTTGGAAGCTGTTTTGGTTACACAGTGTTAAATTGTTAATATTAAATAGGACAAAGTGGTTACTCTTGGTTTGACTCTGGGCAGTTCAGGAGATGGGAAATTTTGGTGAAATTAGAAAGTATCCCTGAAACCCAAGCAGAAACAGGGAGGTTGCTTCTATGAAATCTGAAGTGATTAGTAGGAAAATAAGAGAAGAGGGAGGATAACGTTAAGTTGTTGCAGCAGGGTGTTTGGAAGATTTTTAAGAAGAAGATTATTGAGAAGCAGAAGGAACAGATTGAGGCAGAGTATACTGATGGGGAGAGGAAAGAGAGTACAAGACAGCATTAAATCTTGGTAAATGCAAAGAAGCATGGTAGTGGAGGTTTTCATAATCAGTACTAATAAACATAAAAATAGGGTTATGAAATGTGCACTATTAGAGGTTAAAGAAAAATGGAGTTATCCTATAGCTATAAGGTTTATAAATGAATAAGAGGTTTGAATTGAGATGGCAGATGAGACAGTACGATGATTAGGCAGAGTTCTGGAATAGCTACTTTTTCTGTCCAGAAAGAGGAGTGAAACTTTTAAATATTGTAATTGAGTAAGAAGAGTTGTATGTTGCAATACCTGGTAGGATAAGACTTCACATTTTAAATATATGTGCCTCGGTTCATAAGTGGTTACGGGAGTTGTTGGCAATGACCAAGATATATTTATTTGTAATCTGTATACACATAGGCTTGCACACGTGTTCAACATGAAAGGAATCTGAAAAGACATGCTGTGGACTCTGAACACGACATCCTTACTATCCTAGACTTGACCAGGGTAGGTTGGGAATAGTTTCTAGGATATCTGTTGCGACAGTAGTTGGAGATGTACGTAAAGAAAGAAGTGACTAGACCACCAGAAGTAAACAGTGATCTGACTTGGAAGGCTGTCTGCATTAAGTAGGTATAATACTGTGTTTTACTATCCCCAGAGTAGCACAGTTCTTAAAATTGCCAGCTCCTGCATTTTTATTGACATGTCATGATGTTTGCCCCAATTTTCCCCATTCTTTTCTGACATTCACATAGCTCATATCTCTTTCCCAATAAACCTTGAGAAAATTAAATTCCTTTGTGCCTGAAAAAACAGAACCATTGAATTTTCCTGCTGTAGTCTTATTGTGAACTAGGATATGACACCTTTTGCTACCTGAGAGAAGTGCATGAACGGAAGATGGTTTTAGTGCTTCAGACTGGCTACCTGCTGTCGGCATATGGAAAAGCTGTAGTACTGCCATCACTTGCAGGATAGTGTAAAGATGCAGGTCTTCACTATTTCACAGGTTCATAGATAAGTACTAGGTTAACTGCCCTTGTGGGCTATTTTACGCCTAGCCAATTACCCCACGTGAGTATCAAACCCCTGCACCTTTTTGTTTGCAAGGCAAACACCTTAACCATTATGCCAACCTCCCACCCTTTTTGGTGCATATGAGGCTTGTGTAAAGCAGAACTCTTGTCCTGCAGTACTTTATCAAGCAGTTTGAGGATTCCACATTTTCCCTCCTGTTCGAGGACAATCCTGCCTTCCCTGGGAGTTTGACTACATAATTGTCAGGCTTGCCATCTACTGATCAGATCTAAGCATGCCAACTTGAAGTGCATCTTAATTTTCTTGATTGCAGTTATCCCAGCTCTTTGTCAGGACTTCAGACTTTTGAGAGTGAAATCTGTTTGGCATATTCCCCCAAAATTAGCATCCCCTTCGGACTGAACCATGTTTCTTCCCAAAGGTGATTTCACAGCTGCTGTTATTCTTGCACATTCATCTTACCATGTTCCTTCAGGGTACAGAATCCTAGGAGTAGGGTGAGAAACCTATGTTCTTGATATGGTTACTTGTTTATATTGGCAATGCATATTTACCTACATTTTTCAAGACGTATATAGTATTGAACCCAGTTGATGGAACAGCATCATCATGATCAAAAGTGATTTTTTTTTTCTCCATTGAAATGTCATATCAAGTTATGGAAGAAGGTGAAGATAACTGGGTCATAGTAATGAATTCAGGAATTTATCGTAATCTGTTGTAGTATAATTGACTATGTTGCTTTTCAGTGAACCATGGGCCCTGTAACCACTATATCCGGTTTTCTAGCATCTATCTTTTGAACTGTTGGTATTGGGTGATCCCATGTGATATAAACTTCATCATTTTCTATGATTCTTTGTGGTTCATGTTTCCAGTGTTTTTCAGCCACTTCAATACCATAATGTTTGCACAATCTCCAGTGTAACAGTCTCGGCACATTATTATGCCTTTCAGTATACAGTCCCTCTGACATTAGTGCATCGCAACCAGCAACAAGGTGTGTGATGGTTTCCGATTTGGTTTTACAAAACCTACATATGTCTGTTTCTCCCTTTGTAAACCAGTGTGTACGTAGCCCACTGTCTTGGGCTGCCAATATTAACCTTTCATTTCTTGATATGAATTCACCGCTCCTTAACCATTCCTGTGTTTGCTCTTGATCAACATGAGGCTCTTACATAAGTTTTCTATACTTGCAACTATATTTGTTTTTTCCACATTTCTTGCCTTCTCATCTGGTCCTTCACCTTATATTCTTTCTTTTGTTTTTTTAGCAAATTCAGTTACTGCCTGGTTTTTATCTACTTCTGGTTTGATTTCCATTACTGCTTGTAGTCGATATGCTTCTGCTAAATTAAGCAGAGATGTCATTAGATTTATTCTCCTCGTATTTCTAAACTTTCACTGCATTTGGATCCTGTGAAGTCAGCAGATGTGTGGAGTCCCACGATTGCAGATCTATACATGAAATCAATTTCAAGGAGGCCCATCCCTCCTTCGAACGGGGAATATATAATCTTGGTATTCACTGATTTTTATAAATCATTTGGTGAGCATGAAGCATCCTTCTTGTTTTTAATATCCAATCTATCCAACACTTTTTGGGGCAAGTCAGTCACTCCAAAACTATAAGTTAGACAGGAAGAGCAAATTTATTTATGGCTTGGATCTTGTTCCGTAGATGTTAGTGCTGTTTTCAGGATTAATTTTAAGTCTTCTAAAGTACTCCTTACTGAGCTTCATTCACATTTGTTCATGTTTTATTGCTGATCCTTCATCAATTCCCAAGTATTTATACGCACTCCCTCTTGCTGAAGTTCTTTTATATCACATTCTTGTCCCAAATTGATGTTTTCCTGGTGCTGCAGTTTTCCTTTTTTAAAGGTTGCTTTTGCACATTTATCAAGACCAAATGACATTCCAATATCATCTGAAAATTTTTGACAACCTGCAGCTGTGCTTTCAGTTCCTCATCTGATGAGCTATACAGTTTTAAATCATCGACAAAGATAAGTCATTAGACTTTGTTGTTTTCTAAGAGCCAAATTGTAGCCATGGCCTAAGCTGTTAAGTAAACAGCTTAATGGATAAATGGCAAGGCAGAATAGCAACGGTGGCAGATTCACCCTGGAATATCCACCTTTAAATTTTAATCCCTGGGATAATAATCTGTCCTTTATCATGGCTTAATTGCAAAGTGGTCTGCCACTGTTTCATTGTTACTGTAATGTAGTCAATCAGTGTAGGGTGTATCTTATACAGTTTTAAGCACTCTCTTATCCATGAATGTGGGATACTATCAAATGCTTTTTTGTAGTCAATACATGCCATGCTGTCTTCCCCTTCTTGCAGTTCTCCACTGTAACTAACTTTAACAACAAATGATCCTTTCTTCTATATGACTTTCTTTTATTTCCCTTTTGTTCTACTGCCATAATTGAGCTTTCTTCTAAATGACTATAAACTCTGTCGGTGTCAATTCCCATGCATAGTTTATACGTCGTCGGAAGACAAGTCTATAATTTTTACAGTAGCTTGCAGGTTTACTCTTAAGTAAGATCATTGTTTTTCTTGTTAACTAGTGCGGTGTGTTTCTGGTGTGCATATAAATACTTCTTACTCATGGCTAAATCCTCATGCAAAGAAGTTAATACTTTAAGCCAAAAGTTAGGTACTGCATCTGGGCCTGGGGTTTTCCAGTTAGAGGCTTTTCTCAACTTTGTTTAATCTCTCTGGCTGTTATTTCATCCCATTTCATGTTCTGTACATTTAAACTTCTAATTCTTTCTTTTACTTCTATCTATTTAGCATCTTTATGTTCCACAGGATCTTCATAGGTACTTCTCCAAAATGTATCTACTTCCTCTTTTTTGGCAGTCTTTCAATTCCTTTCAACTTATTTCCCAATTCTCTATAAAACTTTTGGGTCATCAATAAATTGCTTATTTTGTGCTTTTCCCTTATATTTATCTTTGTATCTTGTAAGTGTTTCAGCCTGTTTTGTAATTTTTAGTTTATCTCCAATAGTGCATAATAGATCCAGGTCTGTTCTGATACTGAGCATTGCTTTTATCACATGTATCTTTCATAGTATTTTTGTTGATCTATTCCCTCTTCTATAGTCTTCTAACAATGACACTTCTTGTCTTAGCTGCTTTATAGTTTTTCTGTATTCTATATTTCTATGATGGTATTCACTTTCGCCCCCTCTTTTCCCTCGCTACCCTATGCTCCTGTGGTAGAACTTTATCAGTTATTAATTTAGCAGTGCAGTAATATATTCGGTTTACTTCTGTTATATCGCATGGATCTCTATGGACAGTCCCAATTACTGTGCTCATTTGTTTTATCAAGCTTCTGACTTTTGGGGTTTTATTAACCTTCTGCAGTCTATTTCGTTCATTGATCTTGATATATCCGTCTTTATCTATTAAATCAAGCAACTCTTCTCATAACTCATTTTCAATCCCTTGTTTTCAATTTCCTGTGGGCATTCTATAGAAAATTCTGTAGCATCTTCCTGTGGCACATTCTCTTCAATTTCATCCTGTTATCTGTTCTGTCATATGGGAACTCACTGGCCTATCACTCCTCAACATTGACTGCTTCAGAGTTTCCATAGTTTCCTGTTCCTTTCCTTGCTGTCTAGCTTCAAATGAACATTTATACTGGTTTCCTGTGGAAGCTCCAACATATGTTAATATGGCACCTGACCAATTGCTTCCTGTTCATAGGTAGGTACTAGGCTATTGGCCCTAGGGCCTATATAAGCCTAGCCAAAAAGGTACCCTGGCTTTCGCCACCCAAGAAAATTATTTTCCTCTGCCCCTGTCGAGCAGAACCACAGAAGTGATCCCCGGGGTGAATTTCCTCTTTCCCATCCAATCATTAAGATTTTTCTTGAAGAGTGCTAATGAGGAGCTCTGTTTGACATAGGTAGTCTGTTCCATAGTATGGGAAGTCTCTGGGACAGGAATCTATTCTTCCAGCATGTTCTGTTTATTCTGATGACAAGGTTTAGGTCCCTACAGTGTATAGCTCGGAGGGAGTGGGATTTCTTTAAGTGGAGCATGTCCAACAGTTCCACTGGTTTCCCCTTAATTTGGAATTCAATTGCTCTGTCTTGTTGTGGTGCTTTCTGTGTTTGGTTTACTACACTGAATCCTTCTCTTTGCAGCTGTTCCATAACCTCAATTTCTATTTCTTTGACTTCTCCATTACTAATCTCTTTTTCTACTTTTCCTGTTAGTCTTCTTTTTTTTTGTATTGCAAAGTTTTCCATATCCGGATTCCTTTCCCTATATTTTTCTTCAAATATTTTTGGTGTTGCGCTTTTTGTATTTGTTAGTTTTGCTTTCTCCTTTGCATAAAAATTAGACCATATTAAATTTTCCTTTCCCCTGTCCATATTTCATCTTCACATGTCTCCTGATCATCTTGCTTTTCCTTATTCTGGGGACTCGCTCCATCATGCTGGGATGTAGTCTGTGTTAGACCTTCTACATTAAATCCTTCACTTGGCAGGCACTCTTATTAATCTTTTTATTCTGAAATTTTACAGATCTGGATGCCTCTGCCTGTATTTCTCTTTGAATATCTTTGAGACTACCTTCTATTAGATAACTTGGCTTTCTCCTTTGCATAAATATTGCATCATATCAAATCTTTCTTTCCCATGTCCATATTTTTTTTATATTTTTCAAATATCTCTAGATTTTGTTGTTTATATTTTCTCACTTCCGCAGATGCTTCTTTTTCCAAACAGATCAAAATTTCATGATCTATATACTGTTTTTCAAAAATCTGTTGTACTAATAAACACAAATTTTCTTTTGTATCTTTTGACGGTTGTTCCTGCAGAAGTATTTTTCTTTCCTCTAATTTCTCTCATCGTTTTGTATATCTTGTGTCTGGAAATTCTGGGCTTTTTAAATAATAGGAACAATACATGATTTCTTTCTTATCCTCAACGTCTTTATGGCTCTTCTTTGGCCAATCATCTCCTGTGGGGATTTTTCTCTATTCAGTCATCATCATTTCTTCCTTCCAGCCAGTGAGGCATGAGACCTGGTTACCAGAAAGCTGTGATTTTGAGCAGACTTAAAATTGCATACCCTGCTCACCTGCCAGCTAAGCACAAAACAGCATTGAAATAGGTTAGCTGCACTTCGCAGTAGAATTGATGTCTAGGTGTGTCTAATCAGCGGTCTCTATTTTACTTGTTTTGAGATTAACTTGTAATTCATTAACCCAGGAAAGCTTAAGTAATTTTAAAGTTTCATCTTTCCTTGTATGAACTTACAAATGTGTTTAATTACTGTAATGTGTGTGTGCATGGAGATATATATATATATATATATATATATATATATATATATATATATATATATCTAGCAATATAGATATATAAATATAAAATATGGGTGTAGTTCTAAATTTTGAAGTTTCAAAACTTCAAATTTCTTTTGGTCGAGGCCATAAGATAGAAGTTTTGAAACTTTGAACCATTTAAATGGAGATTGCCGTATAGCGCTGACCAGTATATTTACCAGAGACTGCAAAACATATTACTCTAAGCTTCAATCTGAACATACTAACAGCCCTGGAAAATTCTGGAATACTATCCCCTCCCTCCTTCACCCCGGTAGTAAGGATAATCCATGCCCAAATCCTAACTGCTCTGATCAAGAAGCAGCCCCTCTCTAACACCTTCTTTGTGGAATGTATAGCCAAACTTACTGCCAGCTTTCCAGCTCCCCTCCAATATCTTCCTCCCTCCCCCATACCTTTACCATCTAATCTCAAAACACATGCCTCTTCCTTCAGCCTCAGTCCTGTGCCCACACACACTATAAAAAAAACTCCTCTGACTGAAACCACGCTTCAGTGCACCAGATAATTTAACCTGCATCCTTCCTCAAACTGTCTCCCAACAGTATAGCCTTCCCTATTTCCATCTTAATAAATAGATCCGTCTAAGAATCTTATGTTCTCTCCCTTTGGAGATGAGTATTCATCATCCCACTCCATAAAGGCAATAAAAACACTAGCATCCCTAATTTCCGTACTTTCCCCACTCTCAAAAATCCTGGAAAAATTTATTCACTCACAACTGATGCCTTATCTAACACAAAACCACCTAACCCCTACACAACATGAATTCCATCCTGGCCAAAGTGCCATCACTGTACTACTCTCCTTCCTTGAGTCGATTAACCATGCTGGTGACTCAGGCAAAATCATATCAACTCTGCTCCTAGACCTTTCCAAAGCCTTCGATATAGTCTCCCACCCTATATTCCGATCACAACTCTCCTCTCTCAATCTCTCCCCTTCCACCATAGCTTGGTTCACCAGCTGCCTCTCCAAAAGCCAACAAGCTGTTAAATGGAAACATTCCACCTCTTCCTTTCTATACACACCTACTGGGGTACCCCAAGGTTCTATCCTTGGCCCCTTACTTTTCAATATATTCATCAACAACTTTCACCACTCCATCACCAATTCTTCACTAATCCAGTATGCAGATGATTCAACAGTCATCTGCTCAGCTGACATCCCTTCTGGAGATAACCCAGTCAGCTTTCTCAAATACTGAAACCTGGATGCAAAACAACTACCTAGCCCTTTAATGCCAATAAAAACAAATTAATGATTTTTCCACATCTAAACACTCCCTCATTGATAACTCCTTCAAGATCATAACCCAGAATAACTCCCCCATTGAAATTGTCCCTCACACCAAACTGCTCAGCGTCATTATTGATGAACCTCTAAAATTCGATATCCACATCCAAACTAACATAAAAAAAACACTAAAAATTAGGACTCCCATATAGGCATAACAGTTATCTCACCCCCTCCACCAGAAAGACCCTCGCCTCCACATACCTTCTCCCCTCCCTAATGTATGGCGCTCCTCTGTTCTTGAATCTTCATCTCAGCCTTCAAACTAAATTAAAGCCTGCTATAATAAAATCTGCAAATTTGCCACCAATTCTAGGAACTCATCCCCTCACTGCATCTCCCTCCACTCACTACAATGGCTCGAGCTTCCCAACTATCTGAACCTCCTTAAAATCACCACTGCCCATAAGCTCATTTAACCCATCCTCCTGTCCCTCTCTCTCCACCTCCTTAACCCCCTATATTCCTAATCACTGACCTAGGTCAGAAAATTGGAACCTGCTCAAAATCGACAAACCTTTATGGCCACCTGGAACACTGCTAATCCTGCTCCATAGCTAAACTATGGAGCTCTCTTCCTCCCTCCCTTAGAAATACTCATAACCATTCTAACTTTAAATCCTTCCTCCATTCCTACCTATCTTCAAAGTGGAAATGCCCTTGCTCCTTCCCCACGTAGGGATTCCCTTGTATCAAAACACACCTTCTAACTGTGCATCATCTCTGCACTCACATCATGTGCCCTCCTACTCCTCCTTAATTTCTAATTGTAAGTTTATTTCCAACAATTTCTTATCCTGAATTGTAATTCACTGTTAATGACCCTTAGACTATTCTGTTGCTAGATTTTACTACGATTATGGAATGTAAAATTTTTCATTTGTAATTCACCGTTAATGATGCTGTACAATTACTAGATTTTATTATTGTAGAATGTAGATTTTTTTTTACTGTAGAATGCTGCATAAAGCTATATGACTTCTTTGCTTTGTATGTGTTTATGCTAATAAGTTTGTCATTGTTATTGGAATGTTTCCCCCCTGGGCCACCACTGAAAACGGGCTCTTTTTAGGCCCAGTGGACTTCCCCGGTCATCAAACTGAAATAAACAGTACCAACTAAAAGGTTTGATTTACTTGTTTACTCCCAGCAACTTACTAGTTATGAAATTCTTGTAACATTGCTTTTACATTTGGGCTGTCATCGACTCAACATAAACTGGTGACATCACTTGTACAGTGGTGGTAGCACTGACTAATATTTATGCACCTTGACTGTAGGTTATTGTGTCACACAAACTACTTTTACATTTAATGTATGTTAATTGCACTGACAAACATTCTTTTTTGTACATAACAAGCACTCTTATACAGAAACTGCATTTTGTGCTAAATTTTTGTATTTAAATTAACTTTGTTTTAATTTATAAATGTGTCTGTTTTTGCCTTGGCATTCAAAATGCCGACACTCTGGGGGGGGCAGAAAATTCAGGAAGAGTGAATATTGAAATCCCTTTTCTCTCTCAAACTTAATTTTTGCAGAAGGAATAGGCTTCCTGCACCCACCCCATGTTGGTGGCAAGCCTCCTCACCCCGAATTTGTATATCCTAACTCAGAGATCCCTGTGCTTCAGAAGAAAAGGGAGTATTCCAAGAAATTGCTATCTCAGCCTTAGTAAATACAAGTCTTTTTTCAGCCCTTCATTCACTGTGTTTTGCGACTCGCTCTAGGGGCTCCCTACATTTCAAGTGGCTAGTGTTTGCCAGCCTTAGTTATGGCTGAAAAGGGATTTTGGTCCGGTTCACTTACCCAGTTAATAAACTGAAATAAATCTGAATCACTTCAAAAAGGATATTAAGCTGAATACCACCCCTTTTTCCACCCTGTTTATCACTTGCTCTATAGTAAATTGGATCTTGTGTGTGTAACATTCAACCTTAATAGCTTTCCAATTTATAAAAAAAAATTATTACATTATTTTGGGACTATTCAAAAGCGAACGTACTGCTATATTTGTATAGAAAAGACTGTTCCCATTCACCACTCTCACACTGATAAGTTCAAAAGTAAGTTTGTATGATGAAATCCTTGTATGAATCATCTCTGTGGGAAAATAAACAGCCATTGGTTGTTTATAGAAAATCTCTGTTCACTTTACAAGTGAACTAAAAGCATTAAGCAAGACCCTTAGATGAATTATCACAGAGTGCAAAGCCAGATTATGAGGTTAACAGTAGTTACTAGAACCAAAGAGAAACACAAGGCTGCTTTCACCAACATTAGGAAACTCAGGAGTATTACCCAATTCTGAAACTCCAAACTTCACCTGCAATTGTATACCTCAGTCTGACCCAGACTTCATAGCTGATATCTTTGCAGAGAATTTAAGCCTCACCTTCATTCCTCCAGCACTTCCATTTGCCCTGCATTTTCCCCCTTCACTACCCCACCTATATATATATATATATATATATATATATATATATATATATATATATATATATATATATATATATATAAATAAAATTATTTCCATGGTTCCTGGCAGTATTCCAGGCTATTGGCTTACAAGTACAAAGCACCACATTTCCCAGCTCCTCCTAAATCCGTTTAACCTCAGTCTCTAACAGGCTGTGTATTTTGAAGGTTGGAGAACAGTAACAATAGTGCCTTTCCACAAGTGTAGTTGCATGACACACAAGTAACAATAGGCATGTTAGACTTAACAGCATTATCTGAAAAGCTATGGAACATGTCATTACTGAACTAATTAACAAGGATATGGATGACCCCCAACCTTTGATTGTAAGTCATGTATTTATTAAAGTTATGCCTTTTCTACTTAACCTAATCAGTATGTTTGGCTGGGTCACTAAAACGTCAAATTAAGGAACAGACTGACTATACTGATCTAGTCAAGCCCTTGGGCACTATTCTCCATGTGGATATCGTAGGCAAACTTTCCAGTCTCTTTAACCCCTACATCATCTGCTTGATAGCAAATTGGCTTACTGACGGAGCCTGCATTGCAAATGTTGAAAGTATTGCCTTTAGCTGCAGAGATGTTAGTAGTGTTCCAAAGGACTTGTTTGGGTCCTTTCTTATAAGAACATTTCTTCTCATCAGGCATCCATGGTTTTGGACCAACCAAGTTTGTGAACTGCAGTGTGGCATAGTTGTCAGCTGCCCCCTCACCCCCATGACACCTTTATTCTCCAACAAGGACTGGATCAGTCCAGTGACTAATGTCCACCATGAGTTTCCTCCAGAAGTCAAGAAGTGCAACTTATTTACCTTCTGTAAATCACCATCCCCTTCCTCCTATCACATAATCACTCCCCCAAAAATATTCTTATTAGTCCATGGTACCTACATAGGCAGAGCTGTCTTCTGAGCTCCGTTTCTCAACTGCAGTTAGGAAAATTCTACTGCCTTGCACAGCTTATCTGTCAAAATAATTCATTTAGTTTAAAGAATGTCTTTGTCACTGCAGATTTTCCCCTTATTTTACTGATCATGGATTGTAGTGTCCTCCTGTGAATGATCTTAAGAACATTGCACAACTTCAGACACCCTAAAGACCCATAATTAAAACTATCTATAGTTTAAGCTACAAAAGCTTCCCTGATGGTCAAATCCCCTTTTCTTCTACCGTGTCTAGTACAGGCTCTTGAGAGGCATCCTGTGATTATCATATTTCACAGTGAGACCCCCTGTGCTTTTTGACCTTGTATATTTCACAGTGAGGGACCCTGTGCTTTTTGACCTTGTATATTTCACAGTGAGAGACCCTGTGCTTTTTGACCTTGTATATTTCACAGTGAGGGACCCTGTGCTTTTTGACCTTGTATATTACACAGTGAGGGACCCTGTGCATTTTGACCTTGTATATTACACAGTGAGGGACCCTGTGCATTTTGACCTTGTATATTTCACAGTGAGAGACCCTGTGCATTTTGACCTTGTGTATTTCACAGTGGTTTTGACCTTATCCACCAACATAGAGCAGCTAGTCTAACAGATGCCTAATTCAAAAACACTGAACCTGCCTTGTAAGATTAACTCCACCTACTAGTGCGGTATATTAACAATTAGTTAAGTAGCTGGTATCATTCTAAAGGCTATAGTACCTGTCAGCTTGGGGACGAGATGATCAACAGTTCAACTTTCTTCACCATAGTTTCATTTCAGAGATTGTGTATACAGGCTAAAACACTTGTTGCCCCAATAGTGGCTTCTTTTTAGGTAAAGTCCACCTTTTAGACATTCTAACATGACAAAACTGCAGTAAATTCCAGTCAGGACTTGCATTTAGGTTGCTCTTAATAAATTTAGATTTCAGATCTGCTTCAGATCTCTAGACACAGTGCCAGCAGCAATTTTTTTTCATTTTCCTGTGGAGTTTTGAAATAAGGCCATATATTTTTATTTCACTTAGTCTCACAAAAATATGGGAATCATGACCATGTCATTAATAAACAGTAGATGTTAAGTTGTCAATCTCGCCTTCATTCTTGCTGGATGGGTTCGGAGCCGATCCTCGGCTCCGACTCGGCACTTGCTAAGCTCGAGAATCACTTTTACCAGCTTGAGGCAGCCCTATATCCCATGATGCAAGGCGGTAATTACCCAGATCTCGTTTGCCGCTTCACTCATGAGGTCACCTTTTTTACCAGCTCCTGGTAAGTGAATTTTCATTGCTGTTTTCAAGAGATTTAACTACCCACTTTTAAAAAATTATTCCCTTTTATAGCTAGTAGTTCCCCGATTCACTTAGACCCTATTCCCGTCAGTTTTCTCGCTCCCTTATATATATTTTTCTGTTAGTCAGGTCTTAGGCCTTCCCCTCCCAAACAATTTCCTGTCAGGATTTTTGTTAGGTGTGTCTGTGTTTTTGTTTTAATTAGTGTATTTAAGGACTGAGTGTGTGTGTGTGTGTTTGTGTCTTAACTCGGTCATGTCAAAAGACACTAGGGTCTCAGGTTTTAAGAAGTGTGACTCGTGCTGTCAGAAGATGTCTCTGACAGACGGTCACACTTCTTGTATTTACTGCCTGGGACCCCTACACCTGCAGGACTCCTGCGCTATTTGTCATTCTTTCAGCCAGAGGGTCCTGCAGGAACGTAGAAACAAGTTGATCCTGAGGGGTCTTCTCAAGCCTGAGAGCTCCCCGGCTAAGGTCGGTTCCGGGAAGCCCTCTAAGCCATCCAAGACCCAGACCTCGGTGTCCAAGTCTGTGGCCATGGTTCTGACTCCTCCAGAGTCGACATCGGCTCCGTCCGGAGCCAATCCTTCCTTCTTAGAAGGTTCAGTACCGGCACCGATACTCTGGCTTCGGCACCTGTATCGGCTCCGGCTGGAGCCGATACTCTAGCTTCGAAGCATGTTTCGGCTCCGGCTGGAGCCGAAACGTCTCCATCTCAGCTCGGAGCCGACAAGCTGTCGGCTCCAACTGGATCCGAAGGTCCGTCCGCTCCGATGGCTCCGTCGAGGAAGAGGTCTAGATCTCCTTCATTGGAGTCTATCCACTCTGCTCCGGCCTCCCCCTTACTTTCGGAGCGGAGCCATCGGAGCCGATCATCAAGGTCTTCCAGGCTCTCAGACCATGACTTGGAGAGAGTGGTGAGCAGACTACTAAAATCACAGGCACTGGCCGAGATGCTCCATAGCCCGTCTCGGCAGACGACCGCTATTCCACACCCTCCTGAAATTCCTCCTTCGACTCTCCTACAGAGTTTGGAGCTGGAGTTTATTGGTATCGTGACTGTTGTTGCTTCGGAGCCGATACCACACCTTTCGGCTCCGTTGTCTTCGACTCCTATCTCCTCCTTGAGACCGTCCTTGGAGGGATCCGGTCGTCAGGCTTCCCTGGTCGGTTCCGAGGGGGCGAGTGGCATCGGACCCTTGTCCGACCCTGTTCTCCCTCTCGGAGCTTTGGCCTTGGTGAGCTCGGCTCCATCTGCTTCGGAGCCTTCCCTTTCGGTGGGGCCGGGGATCCCTGTTTCTACGGAGCGGGGTCTCTCGGTCCTCCCTGGGAGGGGAGCCTTCGAGGTGATGGAGTGTGCTAGCCCCCGAGCTTAGTCAACAGTCGGTTCATTTAGCTTCTCCCTCTATGGTGCCTGTAGATGTCTCTTCCCACTCTCTTGCTCCCGGACCCAGAGATCCATCGCCCCAGGTTTCCCCATTGGGAAGAACTTCCTCTTCCGAGGTTTCTCCTGATCCTTCAGGAGGGCCCCCGCGTAAGAGGACCTACAAGAGGAAGCACTTAGACTCCCCTGAGTCTACGACATCAGATACCAACTTAGATGAGTCTGAGGGGTCCCCAAGATCCCCCTCTGAGGATGTCTCCTTTTCAGACATCCTAGAACTCCTTAAACAGAGGGGAAACTGGCCCTCCATTAATCCCTCCGAGGATGAGTTGGTATACATGGAGGCTTTTGGATCTCGACCCTCCACCTCCTGGGTGTCTCCGCCTTTCGACCCCCTCATGGAGGTGATAGCTCGAAAGGCGTGGGCATCTCCTGATTTAGTGGAACCAGTCCCCAGGAGGCCTTCTAAATTTATCACGGCCCCCACTGAGAAACAGTTTCTTAAGAAAGGTGTTCCGGTTAATGCCATGGTGGTGGCAGCCACCACTAAAAAGGAACTTGCAGATCCTTCCGTACCAGTCCATCCTCCTAACAAGGTGTCTAGGACCATGGACAGGTATGGTAAGTGGATGTTTTCCTCAGCGACCTTTGCTATGCGTTCGCTGAATTATTTGTGTCACTTCACCTGACTTCAAAGAGAGATCCTCAAAGAATTGGGTGAGGTAGTACAGGCTCCGTCAGCTGCTGGGGCTCAAGAGAAGGTTGCCTCTCAGCTTGGAATCCTAAATTCCATAACTAACTCCTCCATGCGGCTCATTTCTTATGCAGCCGATGGGGCGAGTAGAGCCGCAGGCACAGGAGTGGCTCTTAGACGTCAGTCCTGGATGCGGCTTTGCAATTTCGCAGACCCCTTTAAGGCGTCCTTCACAAATTCTCCCCTTGATGGCACTACTTTGTTTGGGCCTCAGGTGAAGGACACATTGACCAGGTGCGAGCAAGACGGCAAGACTCTTTCTGCCGTAGGAGTCCGTTTCTCCACCCCTTCTAGACCTTATCCCAAAGGTCAGAAGGGAGGGAAAATGTGGTTCCGAAAATCTCAGGGAGTCACGCCTGACGCACGTGGTCAGTTTACCCCCAGAGGCAGAGGGGGTAATAACAATAGACGCCACCCTAGGGGCAGAGGAGGTCCGCAGAACCAGGGCAGCAGAGAGCCCCTCTCTGACAAGCCCTTCCAGCATCCCTGAGGTGTTGCCCGACTGCCCACCCTTGGAGGCAGTCGGGGGGAGATTATCGCTGTACCCAGAAGCCTGGCTTTCTCTCTGTCAAGACAGATGGGTACAGTCAATCATATCCGAGGGTTACAAGATCCCCTTCGAGGAAAGCCCCTTCCCTCAAAAGGGTTCCCTTCCAGACGTTCCACCCGGTCTAAGGGAAATTGCGAAGCTAGAGGTATCAAAGCTTCTAAAAAAAAGGGCCATCCAGCCAGTTCCAACAGATCAATTAGAGTCCGGAATCTACTCAAGGTTCTGTTTGGTTCCCAAAAAGACAGGAGACTGGAGACCAATATTAGACCTCAGCAGGCTGAACAAGTCTATCAAAAAGACAAGATTTCGGATGGTCACACTTCAATCGATTTTGCCCTTTCTGGGCAAAAACAACTGGATGTGCTCCATAGACCTTCAAGATGCGTACTATCACGTAAAAATCCACAGACGCTCCAGAAGGTTTCTCCGCTTTCGGCTGGGGACCAGTCATTTTCAATTCAGAGCCCTGCCCTTTGGTCTCACTACAGCCCCCAGAGTGTTCACCAAATGCATGGCAGCGGTCACGGCTCACCTGAGACGTCTAGGATTCCAGGTGTTTCCGTATCACGATGACTGGCTCCTCTCAGCCACCACCAGGCATCAGCTTCTCCAAGCCAGAGATTATACTCTACGTCTCTGCGGTCAGTTAGGAATTTCGGTCAACTTCAAAAAGTCTTCCTTATCGCCCTGCCAATCTATTACCTTTATAGGCGCAGATCTAGACACTACTCGGATGTCAGCAAACCTAACAAGTCAAAGAATCCTAGATATCCAAAACCACGTTCGGATCATCCTATACAGCAGAAGAGTACAAGCCAGGTTGGTCCTGAAAGTGTTGGGCCTCATGGCAGCTGTCATCACACTTCTTCCTCTAGCCCGTTTTTACATGCGTCTCCTACAGTGGATGTTGTTCAACCAATGGTCCTTCCAGCAGCTTCCCATGCGTCACAAGATCCTGGTGACACAGACCTGCAAGAGCCATCTATCCTGGTGGACTTCTTCTCCCCTAGTCCGTCAGGGCAGACCATTTTTCCCCCTGGCCCCAGTAGCCACGGTCACTTCGGATGCCTCCCTGATCGGGTGGGGGGGCATTATCAGGGCAGGATGGTTCATGGCACGTGGCAACCGTTCGAATACCACCTGCACATAAATGTCCTAGAGATGAGAGCAGTGCTTTTAACATTGCAAGCCCTCAACGACTTTCTTCCCTTAGGAACTATTGCAGTTCACACGGACAACATGTCCGTGGTGTGGTACATCAACAAGCAGGGCGGAACCAAGTCCTATCCCTTGTGTCGAGAAGCTCTCAGACTTTGGCGATGGGCGATCTCCTCTCATCGGTTTCTGGTAGCAACGCATATCCCCGGGAAAACCAAAATAATAGCGGACAGATTGAGCAGAGCTATACTCATGCCTCACTAGTGGTCTCTCAAGCAATCCATAGTGGAAGAGATTTTTCAGAAGTGGGGCCGCCCATGCTGCGACCTTTTTGCTATACCCCAAAACAGCAAATGCCCAGACTTCTTCTCTCTCTTTCCACTTCCGGGCCATCCCCCCAGAGACGCTCTTACCCAAGATTGGCCCCGGGGACTTCTTTATGCCTTTCCCCCCTTTCCATTGATACCACAAGTTCTCCAGAAAGCTACCGTCTTCAGAGCCAAAATGATTCTCATTGCCCCTTACTGGCCTCGACAAATTTGGTTCCCATTTCTTCATCGCCATCTCATGGTGCAGCCTTGGCATCTGGATCCAGTTCCAGATGATCTGACCCACCAGTCGGGTCAACTGCACCGATCAGTTCGTTCCCTCAACCTCACTGCTTGGTTGCTCCACTTCCTTCCTTAGCCAGGCTTCCTATGATCTCTAACCCCGTTAGAGATATCATAGTAGCTTCTCAAGTCCTCTACCAGGAGGATTTACTCTAGCAAATGGAAACGTTTCTCCTTTTGGGCAAAGTCTAAGAACATAGACCCTTTTACTGCCCCTATTCAGTCAGTCTTGGACTTTCTAGCTGAAATTTTTCACTCCGGTTCTTCTTCTTCCACAGTTAAAGTCCAGTTGGCAGCAATCTCTAATTTCCATGTTGGATTTGCAGACCAGAATATTATGTCTCTTTAATTTGTAAAGCTTTTCTCAGAGGGGTGTTCCTACTTAAACCCCCTGTTAGAGATCCTCCACCACAGTGGGACCTAAATTTAGTGCTGGCATCCTTGATTCTTCCCCCTTTCGAACCGGCTGCTACATGCTCATTAAAATTTCTTTCTTGGAAGACACTCTTTCTAGTTGCTATCACTTCGGCTAGGAGAGTGTCGGAACTACATGCTCTCTGTGTTCGTCCCCCTTACTTGGTCTTCCATAAGGATGGAGTATCCTTAAAACCAATCCATCCTTTTTGCCCAAGGTTGCTTCTAAAACAAATTTAAATCAATCCATTGACCTTCCTGTATTTTTTCCCAATTATTCTAACAGGGCATAAAAAAGATTGCATTGCCTAGATGTTCATCGCCAACTCAGATGTTATTTGGACAGAACAAAGCAACTTAGGAAATCTGATCAGCTTTTTCTTTCTTATGCTGAAAATAGGAAAGGTCTTCCTGTTTCTAAGGTAACCTTATCCAGATGGCTATCTTCCACCATTTCTGACATTTATCAGCTTAGGGGCAAACAACTGATCTCAAAACCTAAAGCACATTCTACTAGAGGTCAAGCCACATCTACAGCTTTTCAGGCTAGACTACCCTTGGACACTATTTGTGCAGCAGCCACTTGGGCCACTCCTCATACCTTCGTTTCTTATTACAAATTGGATTTGGCCTCCAGAAACAGGGCAAGTTTTGGTTCCACAGTGTTCAAGAGTCTGTTCCATTGAGCCTCCCAGGATAGGGGTACTAGGGACGCGGTCCCATCCAGCAAGAATGAAGACGAGATTGACAACTTAACATTTAGAAGTTATGTACCTACCATAACGTTCCATGTTAGTTGTCTTCTCTCGCCTTCTTTCTTGCGTCCCTCCCTCCTGTCCCCTTAGCCGGGACAGACCTTGATTTTTTCCCTTTTTTCTCTGGGAGATTGTTCTCCCTTGGACACCAGTTAGCTCTGGATCTCTGTTACCTGGTTCCCCTTACAATCTTCTCAGGTTAGTTCTTCTTCTCCTTGTGGGAAGATTGCGGGCAGTTTTTCCTCTAGATACAAAACGAGATCTGGGTAATTACCGCCTTGCATCATGGGATATAGGGCTGCCTCGAGCTGGTAAAAGTGATTCTCGAGCTTAGCAAGTGCCGTGTCGGAGCCGAGGATCGGCTCCGAACCCATCCAGCAAGAAAGAAGGCAGAAGACAACTAACATGGAACGTTATGGT
Organism: Protopterus annectens; assembly: GCF_019279795.1. Classification (NCBI taxonomy): domain Eukaryota; kingdom Metazoa; phylum Chordata; order Ceratodontiformes; family Protopteridae; genus Protopterus; species Protopterus annectens. Next base: position 526,691,444 of record NC_056735.1, on the reverse strand, counting down.
AGGTACATAACTTCTAATTAATGTAATTTAGCTGTGCTAGACATGGGTTAAGTATTTCTGGAAATTGCACACGTATATTTTAAGCTGATATCTATATTTTTTTTATGTAATGTCGTTTTCCATTTAATGGAGATAATAAACAGTAATAGCTACATAGGAAGGTATACACTGATATTACAGAAATGCTTGGAGATAACTGCCGTTCATGGAGATAAATGGAGACTTTAAGAATATGTTTGAAAAATCTTGTTGAATTTTAACGGGCATTCTTCTAAAGTGCGCTGTTGGCATTTTTTCCACAGCCTGAATTGCAGTATACTTCTCAAACACTGTGTATGGTTAAGCTAGCTCTCGCATAAAATGGCAGTTGTGAAGGAAGTGTACGCACTTCCTATTCCTCAAAAATACAGCCATGTTTATGAAAAACTTTCAAAAATAAAATATCCTGGTGAGCTAGTCATGTAAGGATCATAAGTTTAGTCTTTTTTTTTTTTTTTTTCCTTTTTGTGGGGGTGGTCCTGTATAAATAACTTACAATGAATTATTAAACACAGTGAGAGAATGGCATCAGAAAATATTACTACCTTCATGTGAAACATTCAGCAGGGACACACATTTTCCATTTTTCTGTTTAAATTCAAGTAAACCTAAAATGAGGACTGAGTATTAGAAAACCATGGAATCTGACATTTTAGGACAGAGCACTCATTTTCTATAGCATGTTTTTCATCTATTTAATATTAATACTGTCACCTCGCTGTATTGAGAGTTCTGAACATAGAACCTGTTTTAATTTGCATGCACAGAGGTGCACTTAAAAATCATAACAAAAAAACAGTAATGAACAGAAATTACACTTAAAAATTCCAAGTGTATTTCCCAGATTTCATCTCATAAACGCAAAATTTTTTGGAGAACTGCAATTCAGTGTGTGTAGTTATCAGCTACAGTGGATATGAAAAGTGTACACACCCCTGATAAAATGCCAAGTTTTTGTGATATAAAAAATGAGACCACAATAAATAATTTCAAAACTTTTCCCACCTTTAATGTGACCTATAACCTGTACAATCTTTTGGGGAAATAAAAAATGTACAATAAACTGGTTGCTTAAGTGTGCACACCCTTAAACTAATACTTTATTGAAGCACCTTTCGATTAATTACAGAATTCAGCCTTCTTGGGTAGGAGTCTATCAGCATGGCATATCTTGACTTGGCAATATTTTTTTCCACTCCTTGCAAAAGTGTTCCAAATCTGTCAGATTGCAAGGGCATCTCTTGTGCATAGCCCTCTTCAGGTCACCCCACAGATTTTCTTTTGGAGCTAGGTCTGGGCTCTGTCTGGGCCATTCCAAAACTTTAATTTTCTTCTGGTGAAGCCATTTTTTTGTTGGTTTGGATACATGCCTTGGGGTTATTGTCGTGTTGAAAAGTGAAATTCCTCATCTACAGCTTTCTAACAGATGCCTGCCTGAAGGTTTTGGGCCAAAAGTGACTGGTATTTGGAAATGTTCATAATTCTCCACCTTGACTAAAGCCCCAGTTCCAGCTGAAGAAAAGCAACCCCAAAGCATGATACTGCCACCACCATGCTTCACCGTGGGGATGGTGTTCTTTTGGTGATGTGAAGTGTTTTTGCATTAAATGTACCTTTTGGAATTGTGGCCAAAACGTTCAACCTTGGTCTCATCAGACCATAACACATTTTTCCACATGCTTGTGGGAGACTTGATGTACTGTTTTGCAAATTTTAGCTAGGCCTGGATGTTTTTGTGTGCAAGAAAAAGCTTCCATCTTGCAACCCTACCCGCATAGTCTAGACATGTGGAGAATACAGGATATGGTTGTCGCATGTAGTACACAACCAGTACTTGCCAGAAATTCCTGCAGCGCCTTCAGTGTTGCTGTGTAGGTCTCTTGGCAGCATCCCTGACCCGTTTTCTTCATGTCTTATGAATTTTGAAGGGATGTCCAGTTCTTTGCACTGTCACTGTTTTCCTGTATTTTCTCCACTTTTGATGATTATCTTCACTGTTTCATGGTATATCCAATGCTGTGGACATTTTTTTGTACCCTCCTCACTGACGCCTTTCAACAATGAGATCCGATTGATGCTTTGTAAGCTCTCTGCGAACCATGGCGTTTGCTGTAGCAGGCAACTGAGTAAAGGTCAGGAAAATCCTGCTAGGACAGCTGAACTTTATTTGGGGTTAATTAGTCTTTAATTGATGGCAGGTGTTTACCCAAGAAGACTGAATGCTGTAATTAAATCAAAAGGTGCTTCAGCAAAGTATTAGTTTAAGGGTGTGCACCCTTATGCAACCAGCGTATTGTACATTTTTTATATTTTTCCCCCTAACAGATTTGTTTTTCAAGTGAATTGTACAGGTTATAGGTCACATTAAAGGTGGGAAAAGTTTTTAAATGATTTATTGTGGTCTCATTTTTTTTATATCACAAAAGCCTGGCATTTTAACAGGGGTGTGTGCACTTTTTAAATCCACTCTATATAGCTTTACAGGTGTTAGTTTTAGTTTAACCAGCTTTGTTGGTGAAAGGTGGTATAATACTTGTTTCTGTGATATTGCTTAAAATAAAAGTTGTGTATACACTAAGACCCAGTGGGCTTTGCTTTACAAACTCTGAAATTCATGTAGTGGTGCTTTGTATTGGTACAGCTTGTAGAAAAGACACATGAGACGATATGTCTTAAGCCAGCCTTCTTTGTCAAAAGGTCTGTAATGCAAGTTAATTTATTAGGAAAAATACTTTAAATGTTTTGAAACTACACAGTCTAAGGCAGAATTTGCTATAGCTTTACCATAAGCTTTACCTTCAGATGGTCTGAGTGAGATTAAGTTGTGAAAAATTGGCATGAACTTAAATGTAACATTTTCACGTTTTGTCACAATGGCAATGACAGGTTGATCACAATGGTGTCTCCTTTCACTTTGGTGAGAATATTCATATTGTTGACCTCAGTGGCATTAGGCAGTAGTCTCATACTATATCATTAACAGTGCGCAGTGGCCACCATACTATAGTGACAGGAAGCCACTAAACACTTCATTTGGACTTCCAAATGAAGTGTTTTACTAACTTCCTGCTGTTTCTTTGTTGGCCACTTTCAGTGCATAGCCCTCATGCTTGCTTACAGAATCACAAAAAAAAAAAAATTAGGGACACATTCTAAAATATTAGTACTGCTAATTTCAGATGTTTACATTGTAAGAAAATGTGAATTAACATACATTTTCTGAAGACTTAAGTCTAATTGTCATTATTTCTGAAGTGTTATCCACCACCCTTTATTCCAAAAATAATAGGGAGAAAGCCACATTTTGAGCCAAAATCTGGTATGTGCCTGATAATCAGTGGCATTTGAGAGGCCTGTATCTTTGTGGCAGCAGTTTGTATGTTACATATTTCTAAGCTGTAAAACACTTACTGCTACTGCACTTTGTCTTCTCTAACGTTTGTAGTTCATAGGAGCAGGTAAAGCTTTTGTGTGGCAAAGGATTATAATGAGTCTTGGTTATAAGTGAAGATGGTGTGCTCTTGACTCTGATGTTAAGAATCACCTCAGTCTTCCCCCTTGAGGTGAATTGACATAGATTCATAGGTAGGTACTAGGGTATCGGCCCAAGGGCCTTATTAAGCCTAGCCAAAAAGGTTCCCTGGCTTTCACCACCCAAGAAAATTATTTTCATGTGCCCCTGTCGAGCAGAGCTACAGAAGTGATCCCCGGGGTGAATTTCCTAATGTTATGTAGTCCAATCTCGCCTACATTCTTACCTGTAGGTTTGGAGCCGAATGTCTGCTCCGACTCTGCCAAAACTTTTCTAGCTCAAAGTCTTTCTGTTGGCTGGGCTAAGATGGTATCCCATGCTGCACTGCTCTATATTCCCAGATCTCGTTTGCCGCTCATGTAGCTTGGATGTGGTCTCGCTCTTGGCTGTGGCTGAGTACCCTTTTTCTTCTTGAGAGAATTTATTGCAAACTAAAAGCTATTTTAATAGCTATTGTTCGTTTGGTATTATTTTGTGGAAAAGTTGTTTGTGTGTGATTGTTTGTGTTATCCCACTAGCTGTTCCAACGGGCTAGGCCCGTTTCAGTTAGAGGACCTAATCTGTCCCCTTGCTTCCTTGTGTTACAAAATTTCCGGTCTAAAACCGTTTAAATTAGAGGTTTTAGTCCTACCCCCGCTCTTGTGTGCATCATAGGATCGTTCGCTAGAGTTTTTTGTTAGTGGTAGTTTTTTCCTGCCCTAAGTGTGGTGCAAGTCTGACTGTTTTTCTAGTTGGTTCTGTACTTGTAATTTTTTGTCTTGGTGATTGGTGGTAGTTGGTTATGATGTCTAAAAATTCTAAGGAGCACAAGCCCTCGGGCTTTAAGAAATGCTCAAAGTGTGGCTATAAAATGTCCATTACCGATGGACATTCTGTCTGTTTATATTGTCTGGGAGCAATCCATCTCCAGGAGTCGTGCAGCTTCTGTCATGCATTTAGCCCTAGGGTCCTTTAGGAAAGAAAGAATAAGTTAATTCTGAAGGGACTTCTGAAACCCTCCTTCGAAGAGGGTCTGGAATCTGCTTCCAGCTCTAAAGCTAAAACCACCAAATTAAAAAAGAGGTCTCTGGCTCCTTCAGTCTCCTCGGAGCCACCGGAGAAAATAGCTAAATCAGCTTCGACACTCTCGGCTCCACCGTCCTCGGGGCCACAGGAAGTGTCTGTGGTGATGGAACCGGCATCGGCTCCAATCATTTTGGAGCCTATTCGGTGCCGATCGCCTAGTATTAGGCAAGTATCACCTGAGCGGAGGTCTCTATCTCCCTCCCTCCCTGTCCTCCAAATCCTCCAGGACATTATCACGGATGTGGATGTCGATAGAATGGTACAGAGACTCCTTCAGTCGCCGGTCTTGGCTAAATTGTTCTCTGCTCTGGAGCCCATCCTGCTACCTACTTTGATACTTCCTCCTCCGAGTGCATCCCAGCCTTTGGAGCCGGAGTGCTCTCCAGGTTGCTTCCGATGGCCCCTCCTGGCTTATCAGTGCTGACATCAGCTCCGACCCTGTCGGTGCCGTCCACGGGATTCAGGACTCGGGATTCTTCAGTCGGACCCGAGGGAGAGGCTTCGGGACATCTCTCTGTTCCTAGTCTCCCTCTCGGTGCTTCGGCGTGGGGAAGTCTGACTCCTGTCATGGCTTCGGAGATTTGTAGCTCCTCAGACTCAGGGGGACCAGCCTTTGAGGTCATGCGGAGTGCGCTGGCCAGATCGTCAGCAACATCATGCGGGTCAGTCATTCTGTCCCCTACTACTCCGGTGCGGGTCTCTGATCACCACCTATCTTTACACAGCGGAGCCCCGAGGCCTCAGGGTAACCCCATGAGTGGTCCCCTCACAGTGCTTGCCTGAGGAGCCCCCTAGAAAGAAAACGTGCAAGAGGAAGCACATAGACTCCCATGATGAGTCTTTCTCGCATCAGATACTGACCTCTAGGAATCAGAGGGGTCCCCCAAGTCATCTTCTGAGGATGTTTCTTTCTCTAACATCCTAGAGATCTTGAAACAAAAAGGTGACTGGCCATCCAAAGCTCCCTTCGAGGAGGATTCGGTCTTCCTGAAGGCCTTCGGTGCTCAGCCCTCCGCCTTCTGGGTGTCTCCACCCTTCGAGCTCCTGGATTTGATTTGTAGAAGAGTGTGGGAGAACCCCGACTCTGTGGAACCAGTCCCCAGGAGACCCAATAAATTTCTGTCTGCTCCCCTGGGTAAGGGGTTTCTTTCCAAGAGAGTTCCTGTGGATGCCATGGTGGTGGCAGCGGCCACTCAGAAGGAATTAGCCGAGACTTCTTCCACCGTCCATCCTCTTAACAAGGAGTCTAGGACCATAGACCAGAATGGGAAGGGTACCCTCTCTTCAGCGACCTTTACCTTACAGTCACTGAATTATTTATCTCACTTTACATGGCTCCAGAGAGATCTCCTCAAGGAGCTTGGAGATGCTCTCATGGGTAACGTTTATGAGGTGGTGACCCAGACGGTTAACGCCCAGATGTCTACCCTCAGTTCCATTGTTAACTCCTCCATGAGGCTGATTTCATATGCAGCCGAGGGAGCGAGTAGGGCAGCAAGTTCAGGAGTCTCCCATAGGAGACAGGCCTGGATGCGCCTTTGTCATTTCACGGAGGCCTTCAAGTCTTCATTCACCGACGCCCCTTTTGATGTTTCCTCTTTGTTCGGAACCAAGGTGAGACACACCCTCACCAGGTGTGAGCAGGAGGGAAAAACTCTGTCTGCTGTAAGAGTATGTTTTTCCCTTCCCTCTAGGCCTTATCTCAAGGCCCAGAGGGGTGGAAAAATATGGTTCAAGAAATCAGAGGTTTTTTCCCAGTGCACAAGGTGTGCCCCCCTCCAGAGGCAGACGAAGGGGGGGGGGTTATTCAGGGAGACGCTGCCCTACAGGCAGAGGAGGCTCCCCGCAACTCGGGAGACTGCAATTCCTTTCGTGGTTCTCCCTACCGTCGCTCCTGATGGGAGGCCCGAATGTGTCTCTGGAGCCAGTCAGGGGTCGAATCTCATTATACCCGGAGGCCTGGCAAGACATCACCCAGGACCAATGGGTTTTATGAATAATTTCCGGAGGTTATGTCATTCCCCTTTCGTCAGACCCCCCCTCCAGTCAGAAAAATCCTGGATGTTCCACCCAGTCAAAGGGATTATGCAGCTTCAGAAGTTTCAAAGCTGCTAGAAAAAGGAGCCATCCAACATGTCCCCTCAGACCAGATCGGATTAGGGACTTGCTCAAGATTCTTTTTGGTACCGAAAAGAACAGGGGACCTGAGACCCATTTTAGATCTCAGCTGATTGAACAACCATGTACAAAAGTCCAAGTTCGAATGGTCACATTGCATTCTGTTCTCCCATTGTTGGGAAAAGAAGTATGGATGTGCTCCACCGACCTCAAGGATGCTTACTACCACATCAAAATGGACAGGGCATCCAGGAGTCACCTATGTTTCCGGCTGGGAGCCAGTCATTTTCAGTTTTGAGCCCTGCTCTTTGGTCTCACCACAGCCCCCAGGGTGTTCACCAAATGCATGGCAGTGGTGACTGCTCACTTGAGATGTCAAGATTTCCAAGTCTTTCCATATCTGGACGACTGGCTCCTCACTGCCACCACCAGGCATCTACTAATTCAGACCAGGGACGCCACTATAAATCTGTGTCGGCAGTTGGGCATAACATTGAACTGGGAAAAATCTGCCTTGCTGCCCTCACAGCATGTCACTTTTATAGGTGCAGAACTAGACACCGTCCTTATGCGGGCGTTTCTACCACAGGAAAGAATCAGAGCCCTACAACAAGTTCACACCCTGCTCCCTCTCAGAAGAGCGAAGGCAAGATGGGTTTTCCAACTGTTGGGGATTATGGCCGCAATGATTGTTAGTTCCTCTAGCAAGGTTACATATGAGACTCCTTCAGTGGCTTCTCTTGCCCAGTGGTCTCTTCAACGTCTTCCTCTTTCTCACCCTGTTCTACTTAGACAGGCTGAAACAGGATCTCAGTTGTGGCTTCGCACCGACAATCTGGACACAGGAAAGCCCTTCGTTCCGGCGTCCCTGATTGCCACGGTGACCACGGTTACCTCCCAGATGGGGGGGGGGCATTATCTAGGCAGGACAGTCCAAGGCATGTGGCAAGAGCATGAGATGCATCTACATATCAATGTCCTGGAGATAAGAGCTGTGCTACTTGCGTTGCAGGCACTTCAGAGCTTTCTTCCTCTCGGGACTATTGCAATCCACTCGGACAGTATGTCAGTGGTGTGGTATCTGAACAAGCAGGGAGGAACCAAGTCATATCCCCTGTGCAGAGAGGCCATGCGAGTGTGGCAGTGGGCAGTGTCTTCCCAATGTTTTCTGGTGGCAATGCACATTCCGGGGAAGTCCAACGTGATCGCAGACAGGCTAAGCAGAGCTATTCTGATGCCTTAAGAGTTCTCCGTGAACTGTCAAGTTGCGCAACGGATCTTCCACAGGTGGGGTCAGCCTTGTTGTGACCTTTTGGCCAGCCCCCTCAATTCCAAATGCAGCAGTTACTTCACGTTGTTCCTCCCTCACAGGGAGTCACCCAGGGACGCTCTAGTCCACAATTGGCCCTCCGGTCTACTATGTCTTCCCTCCGGTCCCCTTGCTGTCAAAGATTATTCCGAAAGCGCAATCCTTGGGAAGCAGAATGATTCTAATTGCCCCACACTGGCCTCGTCAGATTTGGTTTCCCTTTCTCCATCCCTACCTTGTGGATGCTGCTTGGATTCTGGACCCACAACCAGACTTACTGACACACACGTCAGGGCAGCTCCATCCCTCTCTGCGGACCCTCTGGTTGACAGTCTGGCTACTCCACTTCCATCATTAGTTAGGCTTCATCATTTCTTGCCGGAGGTAGTTCATATTTTATCTTCCTCTCATAAGCCCTCAAGCAGGAGGATTTATTCCAGCAAATGGAAGAGTTTTTCAATTTGGGCTCATACCCAAAGGATTGACCCTTACATGGCTCCAATTTCATCTGTTTTGGAGTTCTTGTCTATGCTTTTTCACCAAGGCTCAGCGGCTACCACCATTAAAGCCCAGTTACCGGCGCTCTCTACCTTTCATGTCGCAAATGAGCCTAGTCTGATGGCTCATAGACTCTGTAAGGCCTTCCTGAAGGGCACTCTGTTACTTCGTCCTCCGGTATCGGAACCTGTCATGCCTTGGGATTTAAACTTTGTTCTACAGGCTCTTACTTCATCCCCCTTTGAACCTGCAGCTACTTGTGATTTAAAATTCTTGACCTGGAAGACTGTCTTTTTAGTAGCCATCACGTCAGCCAGACGCATTTCAGAGATTCAAGCTCTGTCAATCAAACGTCCATACTTGTGTTTTCATAAAGACAGGGTTTCTCTTAGACCAAACTCCTCCTTTCTTCCCAAAGTGGCATCCATCAGTAACCTTAATCAATCCATTGAATTGCCAGTGTTTTTTCCCCGAGTTCTCAAACAAGGCAGAATTCAAATTCCATCAATTGGATGTACACAGACAACTACATTTTTATCTGCACAGAACGAAAAACCTCAGAAAATCTGATCAATTGCTTGTTTCCTTTTCAGAAAACAGAATGGGGTCTCCTGTTTCCAAAGTCACACTGTCCGGGTGGATCACCAGCTGTATTTCCTTTTATTCCTCAGGGGGTAAGGATTTACTGTTTCCGGTTAAGGCTCACTCTACTCGGTCTGTATCTACATCTACAGCCTATCAGGCCAGATTCTCTATGGATGATATTTGTGTTGCGGCTACTTGGGCATCTCCTCACACCTTTGTTACTCATTACAAATTGGATGTGGTATCTATGGGCAGGTCTTCCTTTGGTTCCACAGTGCTCAGGAGTATTTTCCACTGAGCCTCCCAGGATTCAGGTGCTAGGGGCGCTGTCCCACGGGTAAGAATGTAGGCGAGATTGGACTACATAACATCAAGAAGTTATGTACTCACCATAACGTTCGATGTATATAGTCCATCTCGTGTCACATTCTTTCTTATGCCCCCCTCCTTCCCCCTTCCTGGAGGGATCTGTAGGTTAGGTCTGGTTTCAGAGCTCCCTTCATTCTTGGTTTGTTCTTCCTTTCCTTGGGTGTTATGCATGAAGAATGAGTGCTGGTGTTCGCAGCAAACTAGATCTGGGGATATAGAGCAGTGCAGCATGGGATACCATCTTAGCCCAGTCAATAGAAAGACTTTGAGCTAGAAAAGTTTTGGCCGAGTCGGAGCCGACATTCGGCTCCGAACCCATGGGTAAGAATGTGAGGCAAGATGGACTACATACATTGAATGTTATGGCGAGTACATAACTTCTTGTTTCCCATCCACTCATCAAAATTTTTCTTGAGTGCTAATGAGGAGCTCTGTTTGATATAGATGGGTAGCTTGTTCCAAAGTATGGGAAGTCTCTGGGACAGGAATCTATCCCTCCAGCATGTTCTATTTATTGTGGTGACCAGGTTTAAGTCCTTAGAGCGTGAAGCTCGGAGGGACTGAGATTTCTTTAGGTGGAACATGTCCAGCAGCTCTGGGTTGGACATAGCTTTGTATGTTAGGCAGAGATCACCTCGGAGTAGGGGATATGCGACTGAGTAATGATGGAGTTTTTTTAAACTGTCACCATAGGGCAACTGTTTGAGGCCAGTAATCCTCTTTGTGAGGTATTTCTGCGTCCTTTCAAGTTGTTGCAGATGTCTTGTGAGGTATATACAAAAAGGGGCTTTGTACTCTATAATGGGTCTAATGAGTGACGAGTCGAGGAGAACAGTGACCTCTTTTTTTTCCTGGATGAGAATCCTTTTGTAATGAGGTGTGCCATGCAGAAGGATTTCCTGACCACTGTGGCGATGTGATCATCAAAGTAGAGACTACTGTCTACCTGGGTCCCAAGGTGTCTTGTCACACTTTCGGTGTTAAGTAGACTGCCGCCTATGTGGTAGTTCATGGGCACAGTTTTTACCAAAGGGGTGACTATGCATTTTTTGGCATTGAGCTTGAGGCCATGGCTCTGACATCAGGCATCTGTCTGTGAGGCCCTTTTGTAGGATGTCCACGTCGTTTGAGGATTCGATTATGGCTCATAGTTTGCAGTCATCTGTGAACTTCGTTAACCAGAGATGTTCTGTGTTCCCCTGTACTTCAGAGAAGTAGATACCAAACAGGAGAGGACCCAGGACTGAACCCTGTGGTACTCCACTTGTCACTAGTTTGAAGTCAGATTTGGAGTCTGCAGCTTTCACGGTGTGGGTTCGGTCAGTGAGACAGTTGGCAACCCATCTTGTGATGTAAGAATTTATACCCAGTATAGTGAGTTTATATATAATTCCAGAGTAGAGGATGGTGTCAAAAGCCCTGGCGAGGTCAAGATAGGCTGTGTGAACCTCCTTACCCACTTGTACGACTTTGGTGATTGCAATCAGGTTTAGGAGACATGATCTGCCTTTTACAAACCCAAACTAGGTGGGGTCCAGAGTTTGGAGGTTACCAATGTCTTTGTTTATAAGTTCCATGATGATTCGTTCCATGGCCTTGCAGACCAGGCTCGTCAGACTTGTAGGGCGATAGTTTCTGGGGTCTGTGGTGGTTCCCCCTTTGTGGAGTGGTATAACCATTGCTGTGCGCCATTCAGTGGGCACAAAGCCTGAGGTGAGGCTATGATTGAACATGGTACTTGTGTGGGGAGCCAGTTCATTCTGGAGTTTGTGTAAAATGCAGCCTGAGATGCTGTCCGGGTCCCATGGATGTTATGTTCTTGGCGTTAGTGTGTGGTTTTTACCTGCTTAGTTATGTTTACAGGGACTCTGCATTCTTCCAGGGTGGGGGGGGGGGGGGTAGAGTTAGCACTGACCCTATCTGCCAGGATGTTGGCAATATCAGTTGGTTCTGTAAATTTCGTGCCATTGTGCTGTAACTCAGAGCAGATCTGGGTGTTGTCATTCAGATTCTTGACATTGCTATAAAATGCTTTGTAGTTTACCTTAGAATCAGTGGTGATTTTGTTTTCGTAACTAGCTTTGGAGGATTTTATGAGGGATCTCAGCTTCTTACTGAGGCTGACTAGGGAGCTCCTCCAATCGTGGGATTTTACACTCTTGCAGCAGCTTCTTTCTTCTGCTGTAGAGTTTGTTTATGGCAAGGGACCACCAGATTGGCTTCCTTTTTTATTTTGGAGGGTAGCGTTCTGGTTCTGTTAGGGATAGCTCGATCCATGCACTCGTGTAAGTGCTTAGAGTGCATTTGTGTAGTAATTTGGCAGTTGACTGTATTGTCCACCTGCATGGGTGTCATGAAGTTTGCCACTTCTGTCTTAAGCATGAAGTTGGCTTTGGAGATATTTTTTACGGTGGTTTCCTTAATGGGGGGTGGAGGCGGGGTGTGGATATCTAGGGTGATTAACTTATGGTCGGATCTGACCAATGAGGAGTTGACCTCCGGTGTTGAACACTGGTCGCTCATGTTGGTAATGACTAGGTCTAGGATATTATTGCCCCTGGTGAGGGTGTGGATAAGTTGATCCAGGGCATTGGAATTTATGAATTCCAGAAAACATTGAGCAAAGGAGTTGGTACATGAGTAGTTTTCCCAGTTAATGGTGGGGTAGTTGAAATCACCCATTATTAGGGTGTTTGTTTGGACCGTAATATTTTCCAGTATATCAAGAAAGGAGAAGTGGGAATTCTGGGGCATGGTGGGGGATCTGTAGCAGGCTACAACTTGGATTGCAGTTTTGCCCAGAGTTGCACTTGGATAATCTCTGATGCATTATGCTGCGTAATTAGCCTGGATATGTGGATATCCGTAATGAATATGGACACACCTCCGCCTTTAGTGATGTTCTTCATCTCACATTGCTGCAGTCCTAACACTTGGGTAGTCCGCTGTCCCTCGGTCGGCCCGAATATCAGAGTATAATGCTGACGTCGGTCAAGGCGCATTTGACTGACATCAGAACGTCAGGGTACAAATGCGCATGACCGACGCCATATCCTCAGTCTTTTTTGCCGCATGGTCCGATGCAGAAGCAGTGTTGCAAGTGCCGTTCGGCGTTCTGAAATTTTTCGAATTCGGAGTTTCAGACCGAAGTCAGAGTTGGTTAAGTACCCTGCTGGGGAATATTTTGTTTTTTTCTTGCCTCAGTGGTTTACCGGATGTCAGAAAAAGTGAATAACTGTATTTCTTGTGGGAAACAGATACCGCATAGGGATTACCATAATTTGTGTATACCTTGTTTGGGACCTGAGCACGACGTTGTTGGGTGTCGCTTTTGTGCTAGGTTCAATAAACGCACTATTAAGCGAAGGTTAGATTGTGCCAGGTTAGTCTTTGGGAAGCGGTGCAATTACAAAATGCTGTCGGATGCTCCGACGCCGGCTTCCTCAAAGAAGCGCAAAGACAAGGCAGTCAAACCTAGGTTTGAGGAGTCGTCCGAACCGGACGCCGGTTCTTTAGAGACGTCAGTGGAACCGGTGGTTCCGACGGAGGCCTCTCTGGAGTCCCAGGGAGAAACTTTGATTTTACAGGATGTGGCCTCCCAGGAGGCAGGTCAGGCTGCAGGGGCTTCTCAGATAACTGTACTCCCCTCCCTTCCTAAGGTGTCTAGGCCCTCTCTTTCTGTTTCCAAGGCTTCTCCTAGAGGCAGGTCTAGTTTAGCTTCTGTGGGTGTCACTCCTAGTTCTTCAGGTTCTGTGCCCAAGAAGCACATGCTTAAAATGGCAGAAGATTTAATTACTTTAATTAGAGGCTCTATGCCCCCTCCTGATAAGAGGCCTAGGATGGAACCAGTGTTGGGGATTATGAGCAGGCTTCGGATGTGTCTGAGTCTTGCTGAAGACTTGCAGGAGTATTCTCCTTATTCTGATTCTGATGTGGATGATTCTACTCCTTCTGCTTCTCCTCCTGAGGATTTTTCTTTTCAGAGACTCTTCATTCCATGAGAGAGCATTTTAAATGGGAAGGTCAGGACTTCTCTGATTCCAGGAAAAGGCTTAGGGAATTTTTGTTTTACCCCAGCATAGGCCTTTGGCTATACCTCCTGTTCTGAATGTGGTGGAAGATGTGTTTGCAGAGGCCTCTCTTAATCCTGATTCTTTGCCTCCTGCCTGTTAAACCAGATAGGTATTACAGGGTGCCTGAAGCTCATAAGTATCTTTTAAGAGTCCTAGGGCAGACCCAGAAACTGTTAGCCAGGGGCCTAAGGGTGTTAAGGCTTCTGTTGTCAAGAATCCGGTTCCTGCAGATAAAGAGGCCAGGGCCTTGGATAGATGGGGAAAGAAAGTTTATACTTCTTCCACTCTTGCCATGAGAGCTTTGAATTGCCAGTTTCACATGTTGAAATATCAGAATTATCTCCTTTCACAATTGAAGTCTAAGGTTGATGCTCTGGCGGAAGGTATTGATTGTAAAGAGTTACAAGATTTAGTGCATGTTTCTGAACAGGTGGGTAAGCATTCTTTGCAATGTGGTTTTGATGCTGTACAGGCCTCGTCTAGGGTGGCTGCCACTGGGTCAGTTCTTCGCAGGCATGCCTGGCTGAGGGATCAAAATTTATCTGACCATGTTAAAACAAGGATTTTGGATGCTCCTTTACAATCTGATGTCTTGTTTGGTTCTCCTGTTGAAGCAGTTTTAAAGAAAATGGAAGACAAGGCTAAGTCTATGCAGACTGTTAAAGATTTTTTGCAGGTTCAGCCTCCAAAGTTTAGTAGAAATTGGCCTACTAAGGGGTGGACGTATCCTTCTTATGATTCCCAGTCTAGGGGTAGATCTAGACGTGGCAGGGGCAGAGGTCAGGGCTCTTTCAGGCCTAGAACAGGGAGTTCTCCTGTACAGTCTTCGGGTGAGGGCAGGGGTCAGTCCTTTCGTAAACAGACCCAATGACCTACCTTTTCAGCTGCCAGAACCTTCTCGCCTGGCAGCACCTTTGGGAGGAAGGTTGGCACTTTTCAAAGAAAATTGGAGTATAATTACCCAAGACAGATGGGTATTGGATATCATACACCACGATTACAGGTTTTATTTCCATACCTTGCCTCCTTTCAAAGGCATGCCAGACATTCCTCCTCAACAAAGAATAGAGGCTCACAAGCAAATTTCTCTGTTACTCCAAATAGGGGTCATACAGCCGGTTCCTATGCCAGAAAGGAGCCTAGGATTTTACTCTCGCCTGTTCCTAGTACCAAAAAAGGGGAACACGTGGAGACCAATTTTGGATTTATCTATCCTCAACACTTATCTGGACATTCCCAAGTTCAAAATGTTGACGTTACAACAGCTTTTACCTCTACTGGGCAAGGATCACTGGATGGTAACTTTGGATCTCAAGGAGGCTTACCTCCATGTTCCTATCAGACTAAGTTGCAGGAAGTATCTGCGTTTTCGGACTGGGTCTTCTCACTATCAGTTCTCTGCATTGCCCTTTGGCTTATCTACTGCGCCCAGAGTATTCACGAAAGTTCTGGCTCCAGTGATAGCTTTCTTCAGGCTAAAGGGATACAAATCTATCCTTATTTGGACGATTGCCTGATTCTGGCTCAAGGAAGGGACGAGCTTCTTCATCATTTGGATTATGTGATAGCAGTGCTAAGATGCCTGGGGTATTCTGTGAACGAAATAAAGTCCAGTCTAGTACCCTCTCAAGACATGTGCTTTCTGGGTGTAAGACTGAATACAGCATCCCAGATGGCCTTTTTAACCCCGGACAAACAAAAGAATCTTTCCCTTTACTTCCATCAACTATCTCTTCAGTCCGGGCTGACTGCAAGGACAGTCCTTCAAGCCTTAGGGTTCATGGCATCTTGTATTCTGGTGCTTCCCAATGCCAAACTGCATATGAGGAAGCTGCAATGGTATCTCAAAAATGTATGGACACAGCACTGCCAGGATCTGGACACTGTCATTCAAATAATACCTTGCATTCAAAAGGAATTTTTGTGGTGGGCTCAGGAATGTCACCTAAACAAGGGACTCTCTGTGACCCGGCCAGAGGTGAGTCAGATTTTAACGACAGATGCCTCAGACAAAGCTTGGGGAGCTCATCTAAATGGAAAGTGGATACAAGACAAGTGGCCTGTCAGACTACAGCATCTACATATCAACTTGAAGGAGATGTTAGCAGTCCAGTTTGCATTGATAGCTTTCAAGGATTTACTTCTTCCAGGGCAGGTGTTGATTCTAACAGACAACACAACTGTCATGTGGTACATCAACAAGCAAGGGGGAACACATTCTTATCCTCTATGCAGGCAAGCAATGATTTTGTGGGAAATTGCTCTCAGTTTACAACTAAATCTTCAGGCAAGGTTTCTGCCGGAAGCACAGAACTCCTTAGCAGATGTGTTAAGCAGACAAATCATGGATCCCCACGAGTGGAAACTGGATCTTCATGTATTTCAGAAATTGACAGTGTCATGTGGAACTCCAGACATAGATCTGTTCGCTTCTCCACTAAACCACCAGCTGCCAAAGTTTTGCACGAAGAGGTTTCATCCCACAGCTTGGAAAGTGGATGCTCTTTCTTTCAGTTGGAAAAATCTTCATGTGTATGCCTTTCCACCTCTGCCTCTCCTCCCAAAGGTACTTCTGAAGGTCAGACAGGACAAGCCAAGGATGATTTTGATAGCTCCAGATTGGCCTCGACAGCACTGGTACCCATTACTGAGAAGTCTAGTACGGAAGCCTCCATGGCCTTTGCCTTTGATTCCACACCTGTTGTCCCAGGAGGACAGTCATTTGCTCAATGTCAAACTTCACTCTTCACCTAACAGCCTGGCATATTCTGTTTTGAACCATAGAGGGTCTCATCTTCCACAACAAGTTTTGAATGTGATTTTGGAAGCTAGAAGGCCTAGTACAAGGAAAGTGTACGCAGATAAATGGAAGAGATTTTTGTTTTGGAGTGCAGCAAAGGATTTGGATGTTTCTGAGCCTAATTTAAGTGTGGCTCTTCAATATCTTACTGAGTTATTGGACAAAGGTTTGTCCTTCTCTTCTATTAAGATTCATGCTGCAGCAATTTCAGCTCACTACGACTGTGACCCACCATTGTTTTCTCATCCTTTGTTCAAGCAATTTCTTAGAGGGGCAAAGAATATAAGACCCCCACGAAGAGCTCCTACTCCTGCTTGGGATCTCAATTTTGTGTTGGAGAAACTCACTCTACAACCTTTTGAGCCTGCGGCTACTGCTGAGTTGAAATTTGTCATGGAAGACTGCTTTTTTGTTGGCCATTACCTCTGCAAGAAGGGTTTCTGAATTGCAGGCCCTTATGGCAGTTGAGCCTTTCTTAATTTTCCATAAGGATAGGGTATCTTTACGTACTAATCCTTCATTTATGCCTAAAGTGGTTTCTAGTGTGGCTTTAAACCAAACTATTCATTTGCCTACTTTTTATGCAAATCCCCAAAATAAAGGGGAAAAGATTTTGCACACTTTAGATGTACACAGGCAGTTGCGATATTACTTGGACAGAACTAAAGGGTTCAGGCAATCTCAGCAGTTATTAGTTTCTTTTGCTTTGTGTTCTCAGGGCAAGGCCATGTCAAAACAAACTATTTCTAAGTGGATTGGGTTTTGCATTGCTTTCTGTTATTCCCATCATGGCAAAGAGATTCCAGCTGGGATTAGGCCTCATTCCACTAGGGCTACTGCCACTTCAACAGCTTTTTTGAGGGGGGTGGCAACTAAGGATATTTTGGAGGCAGCTACTTGGTGTTCAGTGCATACTTTCTCTAGGCATTACCACCTTCCACTGTACTCTAAATCCAGGGCTGGTTTTGCCACTGCTGTTTTGCAGGGCATTTTGGCAGCTCCTGCTTCATTATAGTTTAGCCATCCTCCCTTACCTCTGCTTTGGGATTCTACCCAAGTGTTAGGACTGCAGCAATGTGAGATGAAGAACATAGTACAGTTTTGTACCTACCATAAATGTAGATGTTCGAAGATCCACATTGCTGCAGTCCAATTTACCCTCCCTCCTTCCCCTCTGTAGTTTGAGGCGGTTGTGTGGGCTGGGTTATCAATCTGAGGTATATTGTATATGTTGTTAATATTGTACATATTTTTAGTGTTAGGTTGGTTGATTGTTTGGTTGTTGTCTATGGGTTTTGACCTTTCTTTTTAGGGTCTTCTGACATCTGGGGCAAGAAAAGACTGAGGATATGGCGTCGGTCATGCGCATTTGTACCCTGACGTTCTGATGTCAGTCAAATGCGCCTTGACCGACGTCAGCCTTATACTCTGATATTCGGGCCGACCGAGGGACAGCGGACTACCCAAGTGTTAGGACTGCAGCAATGTGGATCTTCGAACATCTACATTTATGGTAGGTACAAAACTGTACTTTTCGGTCCAGGTTAGATGGCTAAAAGGTGTGGTAAGAATTATAGCCTGGTAATGAAGGGGTGCTCTCTGGAGCCTTTGAACCAGGTCTCAGTCGCTGCACAGATATCGATGTTGTCCATTCTAAGGAGTGGCTCGAGCGAGTGCATTTTGAGGTTTAGACTTCTAGCACTGAGTAGCATTACCCTCAGTTTTTGGTTGCCTGTACATGTTATGGTGATAAATTTGCATTTGAACCTTGCCTGAAAAAGGCACTATAGGGGCGGCAAGAGCCTTGGTCAGTATCTGAAATCCCAAGGGCGACAGGTGCAGGCCATCTCTAGCGAAGCATCGTGGTCTGTCGACCATGTCTTCCCAGGCAAACAGAGGCTGAATCCCCTTCGAATGACACTGGAAACTTAGCCAATTTTTGAAGTCAATGATGTTGTCCTTGTACTGTGGTATCATTCTTGGCAATAGCAGGATGGTACGCAGGGCTAGGGTCATACCTGCCTGGACTACAAGATCGGAGAGCTCTTCCATATCTCATGATAGTCCAGGGAGGTACATCTCAGGTCGTTCACACCAACATGGACAATGGCAGTCATATTTGTACTTTGTGTGGAGTGACCTGAGTGTGTGCATTATGTGGCGGATCTTGGCCCCCGACAGGTAGCTGACAGCAACTTTCTCCTTGTTTAGCCTGGTGAGAGGGACATCTGTGTGCCTGACTATAGAGTCACTGATCGCTAGCGTGTTGGGTACTTTATTTTGCCTTATGGGTAGTGGTTGAGTGGCACACTGAGTTTGTGGGCTGTGTGTCCTTTGGTTTGTGTTAGTGGGTGGAGGTTGCTTGCATTTCTGCTTTGGAGGTGTCTGTTGCTTGGGCAAATTATTATTGAGAGCCTCTGTAAATGTTTTTGTGTTTCTGTGTGTGGGTTTTGGTGGTGTAGGATTAGTGGAACTGTGTGTTGAGTGTGGAATGATTACCTTCTCTTGACTGTCTAGTCCAGTCTTGGTTGGAGAGAGCTTTGCTTCCAGTTTGGCTATGTAAGTGCATCTTTCACAGGTTGTAGTGTTGGGTGGTAGGAGGAGAGGGTTGTCTGTGTACATGAGGCAATTGCTACATTAGCCCAAGATGCCCAGATTCATCAGGCAGACAGAAGAAAACACTGGGAGCTGACCCTTGGATATGCCTGAGTAGGTACTAAAAAACTGTTTTCCTCTAGACATACAAAAAACTGTTTTCCTGTAGGCTGAGGAAGGTTGAGTGCAGTAGTAATTTGTAACTTGTTTTAGTGCTACAACGAGTTCTGAACAAGTGCTGAGCTCGAAGGAGCAGGTTTGAGTACTAAAAACTGGCTAGTTCTAAGGGAAAAATTGAAGAGCAGACTTTATGGCCTAGGAATAGTTTAACCCTAGCTAAGCAGCGATGCACAAACATGGGTTTTTAAGTCTGAAAGTTGAAAGGGATAGAAATCAGCCCAAAAGAGCAAATACGCTACAATTTCAGCACTGGTAATCACTTCTCTTGCAACAGATAGGTTGCTCAATACTTACCACTGCCACTGATAAGCAGAAAGACTTCCCTCTGCCACAGCAAGGTCAGGACAACTCAGGAGCGGAAGATAAAGTCCTGAAACCAGCAAATCTGGGATCCGGACTATTCTAGTATAGGAAAAGACAGGAAATGAGCAAAGCAGATATTTTTTTTTGGGGTTTGTTTTTTTGTTTTTTTTTTTTGTTTGTTTTGTTTTGTGGAATTAGAAAAAATGCAATTTTAACAGTAAATATGCACAGAAAAGGCTGTTGCACTTGAATGTGATGCCTACAACAGTAAATGCAGTTTAAATTATTAAGTTTAAGCAGAATTCAAAGTGCACACACAGTACAAATGATTTAACAGTAAAATGCAGCAGAAATAACAGAACCACACTAAAAACGGCTTTTAAAGTGCGGTCAGCAAAAACAGTCAAGAACAAGCCAAAAAGATGCTTAGATCAGCAAAAAGTCTCTCTTACTCATTTCTGGTGCTGTAGTAGTCTGCGGGATGCCCAAACAGGATCCTGTGAGATAAAACTAGCGCAAACCCATGTAGACATGGGTTTTTAAGTCAGAAAGTTGAAAGGAATAGAAATCAGCCCAAAACAGCCAATAAGCTACAATTTCAGAACTGGTAAGTACACCTCTTGCGAAAGGCTGCTTAATGCTTACCACTGATGTGCAGAAAGACTTCCCTCTACCACAGCAAGGTCTGGACTACTCAGAAACGCAATATAAAGTCCTGAAACTGGCAAATCTGGGATCCGGACTATTCCAGTTTAGAAAAAGGCGGGAAATGGGGGGGGGTCTATGGAATTAGAAAAAATGCAATTTAACAGTAAATATACACAGAAAAGGCATCCTGGTTATGATAATAGACCCAGTTATAATCATCTGTATTGGATATATTCTATCATTAGGGTCAGATTTATGTTCATCAGTATATACCCCCCCCCCCCAGTCATGGTGAGAACTTTCATGACTCATGTGCCTCCTAGAGTCTTAACATTTACATTACCAACTGGGTATGCGTTTTCTTTTCAGCTTTATGAATGATTTGAGGTTTGTATGGATTAAATTCAAGCTATATCTGATATAATATAAAACAATAATTGTAAATGCATATAGATCTTAATATTTTGTGATCTGTTATGAAAGGAACTGTGTTACTTGCATGTGGCTATCATTTGTGGTTGCTTTATTAGGAGCTCATCTGTACAGAGTTGTCTTGAAGCAAGTCTTGTTATAATGTCCTACAAATTCTCTTTAGGGTTATGTGAGTGCTAAGCATGAAGAAGACAAGGTCATCACTTTTGAGCGGGGAAGTCTGCTTTTTATCTTCAATTTCCATCCTAACAAGAGCTATACAGATTACAGAGTTGGAGTGGAGAGAGCAGGGAAGTATCCTTTTTTTAATATTGGTACAAATTTGTGTGCTGTTTCTTACTGGGGAAGTTGTATATGTAAGAAGCTTGCATCTCTCATTGCATACAGGCTGTCTCTAATATAACTAAAGAAACAATAATTGTCTTGTTTTTCCCGCTGAAGCTAAAGTTAAATTGGAGTTTTGAACTTTTGTTTTATCTTCTGTACATCAAACAAGTCATCTTGACCTTAATATTCATATTTGTATAAATAAATACTGGTAAAGCGCTCAAGCTTTAAGTATTAATCATTCACCCTCCGGGTATTTCAAACACCAAGTGAAACAGTTAAGGAAGATGTGGGGGCATAATTTTTCATATGATTTTAATAAAAGTCTCTTTAGCCTCATTGCTTTGCATTTTCTGCTTTATATTTACAAATATTTTTGGTTATCATGATTTTCTTTGTAACTGATTGCTTGTAAATATTCATAATTTCTTTTGAACAGCAAACACCAGGTCAGTATGGTTGCACTGTGTTTAACTATTTGCCACTTAAAATATTCTTTGAGATGTGAGTAACTGGCCCTGAAAATGCATCTGAAATTTCCTAGATGTCTGCCTATTGCTTTATCTTAGGCTTATTGTTCATTGATTACCCCCAAAGTATCTCATATCACATCTTAGTATCACTAACGTTGTATTTTACTGATTTACCTGCACCCCTCAACCCCAGCCTCCAAACCTCCACTTCAAAAAAAAAAAAAAAAGTTATTTTGAATAAGGCTAAAACAAAGAAGGGAAAACTTCTGCTGCTGTAAGTTAATAACTGAACTAGAAACATTGTGTGTTTTATGGTTAGCTTTCAATATTTATCTGCTATATTCTGTCGGCTTCTGTAGCCCCAACTTAATTATCATACATCACTGTATCTAGAGTGCTTCACTTTGAAATACGGCTGAGCAAAGTAATCCAAAAATAATGTACATAACTGCAAAAATGTATTCAGTAATTAAAATGTATACCCTGGTACGTATGGTGCCTCATTTTGAAATTAGGTGTATGATTTCTGTTTTGTTGTAGTGGATCCTGGAAGTGATAGTATAATGTGATCAGATAAGGGAGATGACAAACCTAAATGAGCTCTCATTATTTAATGTTACATCACCACATTCAAGAAAATGAAAACAGAATGTTTGTCTGCTCTTTGTAACTTTATATGTTAACTGCTTTGCAGCAGTTAGCCTATTACAATGAGCAGCCTCATCGTTTAAAAGATTTATTTAAGGTAAACATCTTTGTTTACTTAGAATTTCTTGTTGGTGGATAATAGTATAAAGTTATATACATCACTGAAAATCATATTTTCCTTCAACTGTAGCTGGTGGTGCAGTGGTTAGCATTAAAACCTCTTATTGTTTTTCTTGTTTCTCTGCTGTGCTGTTTCTGTACAGTTTGTATTCCATCATATTTCTATGGGTGCTCTGGTTTCCAAATGCATCCCGAAAATAGATTCATGAAAACTGCCTGAAGGAAAAATCTCCAATTGCAAATACTGTGAATACACTTCACTAAAATCCACTTTCAGTAAGCATCAGAATAAGCTGTATTCAGTGATAGAGCTAAGCCGCTGTGCACCTCTCATGTAGGTGGAGATATCAACACCAGCCAACTTATATGTACCAAATTTCCAATAAAATCGTATAGCAAATGTACATAGCCAATGTTTGCTGACAGTCTGTTACAGTGAAATGTATTTGCAGGATTGTCAGTTGGACAAATCAAGGTCGATTACCTGTCTGGTTCCCTGAAACGCATTCCTAAGGGTATTTTGATATTCCATACTGGCCCATAAGGGAATGTGTGTGTGTCCATCCTGTGACAAATGGGCATCATGTCGAGGATTAGTTCTGTGCTTTAAACGCAGTGACAGGCCAGGTCCTCTCCCCCATGATCTTCAATAGAATAAAGCAAGTATCTGGTAACGAGTGAATGTGCAGTTACCCAGTGACTTAGTCGTCATGTCCGAATGGAAGGAAATGGACACTTACAGAATATTACTCCTGTGATTTCTCTCTTCACAAGGGGGACTGTTGGTAACATAACAATTTAGTTGTGTAGATTGCATATATCTTCCAAACATGTACATTAATGTCTGCCTAGATACTGTTGAATATGCTGTCCAGTGTATAATCAGAATTAGACTGCTGTTTGCTAGGGGCCTTTTTTTGTCGTACCTAGTTTTGCCTACTGTCGTATAAAAGTAGTACATCACATCAGTGATGCAGTTATTCTCAGGAATGTTTTTGTCAGCTCTTTTAATGCCATCCACTGCTTTGAAGATGTGTGTGTGTGTGTGTGTGTGTGTGTGTGTGTGTGTGTGTGTGTGTGTGTGTGTGTGTGTGTGTGTGTGTGTGTCAGGAGGAAAAAATACATATTTCACAGATTAAAAATGTAGCTCTCTTGCACTCAGAATCACAAAGACATTGAGAAAATGGTCCATAAATTGTAGCTGTTTCAGCATTAGCAAAAAAAAAAAAGGCTACATCATATTTCATCAGTATTAGCAAACTGTAGCTAGCCTAATGTCGAACTAATGAATTCTAAGCTTGTTAGGGCTGCTTGGAATGGATTCATGTGCTGTTACTAGCAACACTTATAGCAAACTGCATCTTACCAGTGCCTACTCAACAAAACAGACAAAGCTGTTTAAAAGATTTTTTTCTCCTCCCACAGCTGAGCATCAACTGTCAACAGCTACCCTCCTGTTTCACCAGGTTTACTGGACCCATCTCTTAGCCTCTACTGGGCTCAACCACACCCCCACACCCCCATACAAGACCTGCATGGAGATGCGATCGACGATGGTGATGCAGTGTCATACTGCTTGTGGTGGAGTGTGCTGTAATTCTAGTTCCCCCACAGCAGCCGTGCCAACTCTTCAATTGCTGCCCCTTAGAGATGCATGTTTGCTTATGAGCATGCAAAGTCTTCTGACTGAATGTCATGCAAAATGGAGCTGACCCTGCTGATATGATGCATACTGCAGCATAATGAGGCTATCCCTCCTGAGTAAGTGAGCCAAAATTGGCTTCTCACTCCTATTCCTCCCCTTGTGACTCCTCCAGCACCTGTGTCACTAATCGGAGATAGGTAATCTTTGATGCAGTATGAGCTTTATATTTATATGCCACAGGGCTCCTCAAGCTGTTTGAAGGGTTTTGTAAGTTTAAACTGTTATGCAGGCGAAGGGAGGTTAAACTCCCATGTGTACCCTTCCAGTGTAGGGGGAGAGAGTGAATGCACCCTCCCACACACAAACACATCACTGAAGCCTAAATGTATTATGTCTGAGGTTGTACAACCTCACATTAAGGAAATGCATGATTTTCAAAGAAAATCGTGTATTTCCTTACACCAGAGACTGCACAAGCTTGGCAGATAGCAGAGTGTTTGCCTCAACTGGCAACCTAGGCTTTCAGTTTATTGACATACGTGCTGTTTTCTGTGAGATATTAAGATTTCCCCTAGAATGATTATAAAAATGCTTCTGTCTTTGCTTACATTTGTGTAATATTATTTGAATGGAGCATCTTATTTCGGTCCATTGTTAGGGGGGAAACTGTATCCACCCAAAATTCGTTATCTTACTCTTGATAAATTTGTCCCTACTAGCTCCATACCATTATCCATCCTTACATGCCTTATCCACTTCAAAAAGTGAAAACTGTTTAGCAGGAGCTCACAGTGAGTGTACCATTCTTTCTTTGAATACGTTCAAATGGGGTTCAATTTTTTTCTAAGATTTCTTGTTTTAGTGCATTATTACAGTTGGAAGAACAGTGCTTCCATAAGGCAGGATTGAGATCTACCTCTTTTAGGCCCTGTGTACTCATTTTGTGTATTCTTCCTTGTGGAGCAGATTAGGACTACTTTAGTCTTCCCAGGCATACATGTTTGTTTTCTAAAATGTGTTATAGGAGCAAAGATATGGCAAGAGTTAAGGGAGTTTCTTAGAGCTTCTCACAGCAGCCATCTTCATGTGGGGTGAACGGCTTTAAAGCAATCCATGGAGAGGAGGAAAAATAACGAGGAACCCAACTTTTTCCAGAGGAGTTGAGCTTTTATTTGTTGCTTAAAAAAAGGGAAACTACAACATGGGCATGTCTAATAGTGGATTGGGTGACTGCTTTCACTTATTGCAAAGACTAATATCAATTGCTTAGATCATGGCTTTGGGTCAAATGAGGATGATAATAAAGGATCATTTTTGTAATTGTTCCTTTATTTCCCTTTGAAGAACTGTGAAATTTGTGCATTCAGATGTGCAGTGTGTCCCTAATTAACTCGCTTAGTATTGCAAGACAAGATGTGCTGCTGAGATGTTCTCTTCCACAAGATGAGATACTACCCACTAACGGAACTGACTCAACTGAACTGTGATAACTGACATAGATCTTTTATATCGGATTCCAAAGAAAAACAAAAACAAAGTGTTGCTGCCAGAGTTCCGTCCTTCAACTGATTATAGAATAACATCACATCTAGTCACCTGACTTTTGCACAAAACACATTCAGAACTCTAAGATTGTTACAGTATTTTTAACATAAACAACTTTTATAAATACATTTTAATGCAAGCATCTGTACAAATCAATGACAGTCAAATGGCACAAGACTATTTACAAAACTTCAGCCAGCCATGCTGGCATATGCCACACATGCACTGTCCCACTTCTCCTGATACAGCTGGCAATACCTCACAACGTCACACACATTAATGCCACCTACATACATGCAAGTCAACATTTATTACATAAATTAGCATTTTTTAATCAACTCTGCAATCCCCTTGGAAACTCCAGAATGTAAAGAGAGAGCTTACTGTTCTCTCCAGTCTAAAACAATGAGTGTTAAAATTGCTCATTTTAAATACATTTTCTCTTATCCTTCATCATAAACCTTTCTGCTGTGTTACAGCTGCTTTGCTTCAGTTCAGGGGAAATTGTGCGTTATGCAAACATGATTTTATTTATTTGCATTTGGGATGGTCCACTGGGCCAAAAAGTACCCATTTTCAGTGGAGGCCCAGGGAGAAAAGCTCCACATACAAAAGAAATTTAAATACAATCACATTTTCTACATACATAGGGAGATGACTTAAAAAAAGCAGACGTACAATTTTATCATAAATTTCTAGCTAGAATAACAAAGGCAGTATACATTATATACAAAATATACAAAGTACAATATATCATCTGCTTTGGATACTGTAGAGTGAAGACAGTAAAAGACAGTTGCATAACTGTTAAGCAGAGGGGAGAAAAAAGTTAATGAGATCAGGTGGGGGAAGATGCTCTGTAGTCGTAGCCACATGTACATTGCCATAGGGCTAAGAGATGAAGAAGACTTTTTGAAGGATATGTGACTGCAAATAGTTTTGATAGAGCTGGGAAAGGAATTCTAAGTTTTAGCAACAGTACACAAGTAGAGATTGATCCAACTGCTAGATTGGGTATTTGCACTTTTAGAAGGAATTGATTTTTAGATCTGAGCTGTCGGGAGGGCTTATGGAGACTAAACAGGGAGGTGATTATCCAAACATTACTCCCTCCCATTTAAATCCAGAATTTGAAAGTGTGCCTGCCTACATAGCATTCAGGTGCATCAGTCATGAGGATTTCCCTTCATCACAAATGCTCGCTTACTATGCCCACCTATACCCCTCTTGCTGATCCATCCCTTCCCTCTTCCAGCTGTTTTTAAACTCATAAAGTAAGAAATGCATCCCTTTTTCTAGCCTGACTCTCTCATTCTATAGGATGTTATATTTTATATTTCACCCTTTTTAATTATCCCTTTGACTTGTACTCTTCAGTGAGCCCAAAGCTGCCAAGAAAATGGGGAGAAAAAATACTCCACTACTATAGTCATTAGTAACTTTCACTAGTCTTAGGTTTTAGTTTGTTTGATAATCAGCTAAGTGGGTTGATCATTTTAGAATTTTAAGCCATGAACTGGGCTCTGATGGAGAAAACATTGACTAATAAAAAGGGACCTGAACTACCAAGAGAAGCTAGAAGCCTTGTCCCTTTATTCTGTGTTCTATAGACTCCTTAGTGATGATCTGTGCCTCATCTTCTGGACCATTAAGAGAGCAAGGCATCTTTATTTATCCATAAATCAAATACAGCACTGAACACTAGAACCAAAGAGCTGAAGCTCCTTCAGCAAATAAATTGCAGTGGGAAATAGATTTATTTCACAATGACTTACCCTTTCTTTGGAGCAAATTTCCTTTCCAGATCAAGTAGTGTGGCACTATTTTCCTTTAAGAAGGAATTAGGCAATTGGATGAATGTTCATAAATTTGCTCCCCAGTATGCTTTGCTTATCACTCCATGAAGAAAATTTGATGTCTAAGGGTGTGTACTGGCAAGGAGTAATGGTTCGCATGGTCTAGTTGCCTTAGGCATTCTGATTCTTTGAGTAAGGAAGTGTACAATGAAATGTACAGTAACTAATAATTATACAGGTAAGCGTACTTGTTAAGATGCTAGCATATCTCATGACATTTTAACAATATATATACCTTTGTAACAACATGCTGTTAATGTCATTCAGTATTTATGAATGTGTATGTTCTTACAAAAAATTAACATTTCTATTTACACATATAGTATCTTTACTGCTGATCCATAGACTGTGTACATTAAAATGTTGTATCTTTTGCAAACTTTTTGTCTTATAAAATTGAAGCACATCACCTTTAAGATTAAATACTGCCTCCCACCCTACCCTTGGCATTTTTGTGTCCATCCCCTTATATCAGTCATCTCAAAAGTAGCACATCATTATGCACATGGCAGTTTAATGATGCAAATCAGTAAAGTCTTATGTATGTTTTCAGCTGTCTGAGTGACATACCATATAAGCAGAGATCTTATGTACACTGAGGACTTCTCATGATTTTACTCAATATTTGTAACAGACTAAAGTCCTATAGTTTGATTAGCCTTACTAAGAGCTGAAATATCGTAGTCTTACTGAATCCCATTAACAAATTCTTTACTGGGGCACCCAAAACCCACAATGTTCATGGATCCTGTTTTTGCATTCAGTGATTTACTACTTAAACTGTCTTCCATTTATCACCATTAAAGCAAGTCTGTGACCATTCATGAGGTAACTGCCCATGCTCATGACAGAGAAGAAAAATTCAAGCATCTTGGCTCTAGCCTAATGCACATTCTGTTGTCCTTTTATCAGTATGTATTGAGCCTCTTAGACACCTACATTTCCTCTCACCAGTGTAATTTTGCATTATGGAATGCTAAACAGAATATTCTGCATTTAGTCTCATTAACTTGGGTTCATACCCAGAATGATGTCCCTTATAGGTGGGAAAACCTATTTCAGTTTCTCAGCCCCATGTAGTCATCAAGCCTACCTCTAAACCACAGTGTAAACTTTAATAATTTCTCATTCTAGGCTGAGAGTTTAAGCCTTTTCATTACCCAAAGGGTGACAACTAGTTTCTTTACTTCAGGGACGGAGTCCTTTGGGCCTTTGTTCCCTGACAGAGGAGGTTTCCCTTGGGGCTAGAGCACTGTTGCTCATTTGTTTCTCTTAGAACCAAGAGCAGATAGAAAGGGAATCATCTTCAGCTGCATTTGTTTTTAAAGTCATGCTTCCCTGCAGTACATATGTGTTAACTCTGTATTCCATATCGACGGTGAGAAGCACTAAATATGCATTACTTTAGCCCTGGAGGCCTCTCTATTTCACAGTCAGCTCCATGAGCCAGTCAACAAAAAGTACTAAACATTTT
This sequence comes from Protopterus annectens, assembly GCF_019279795.1. NCBI lineage: Eukaryota > Metazoa > Chordata > Ceratodontiformes > Protopteridae > Protopterus > Protopterus annectens. Next base: position 526,662,810 of record NC_056735.1, on the reverse strand, counting down.
ATTCTAGGCATCGCTATGTCAGGAGCTTCTCAGTTTGGATAATCTTTAACTTCAATCTGCCATAGCAAGCCAGCAGTACACTGGATCCTATGATCTTCTCCATCCCTCCCAGTCGTGTCCTGTGCTGAAATGAGCAACACTAACATAGCTAAGTAAATCTGCTACTCAGGGGTGATCTGAATGGTATAGATGGACAAAACATTGTGACATTGCTTTCTTCAAAGCAAAAAGAGCTGTGTGTCTGTGATGTAGTGCCATTAAAACAGACATACTAAATCACCCTGTGGACTTCGCCATTCCATGCTTGCATCATGGCGAACACAGATGTTACCAGTTTTGTATTAATGTTCATGGCGTTCTCAATGTAGCCATTTTACCTAAAGAAACTATTGTTTTAGTTCTGTGTGTATCTGTTAAAAACTGCATACATAACTGTGTTCCAATTATATTGATATCATTAGCCTGGTCTGCTAAAAAATGGTGTACGAAAACACTGCTAATCTTATGCATGTATTTATCATCTCCCTTTTTGAAGCGCTTGCAGTGAGTAGTGCACTGGCAAAGAAAAACTTTGCATGCCTTAGCATAGCTTGGTGTTGACAGAAATACGGAAAACAGCTGAAATCAACCATGTAGCAAATAACTTGATCTGTTACCATTTCAGGCATTAAATGACTATCAGGAGTATATATTGTATGGTACAAGGGTGACTGTTCTTTATAGGTTGCATTCAGGTTATAAGAGTGACTGTTCTTCATAAGCTGCAGTCAGAAGCTCTGCAGAAGTTAGAGTGATCAGAACTGATGTATTTTTCGTAGGCCATTAGTGGTGGAATATAGGTCAACTGAAGAAAGTGTGAATATTACTCTGGATCCTGATGCACACAGTTTGTCTACTTATATCAACCCACTCCATGATTCATTTGAAAGATGATATGGGCCTTTTACTTATAAGTATGCAAGCTTTGTGAGAGCTGCAAAATCAAAATGACCAGCACTATTGCTATCAGAAATATACTCAAGGCTGATTTTTTTCCCCTTAATGTATTGTTTCACTTCACACACATCTGTGTCTTGTAGTTAATTTATTTTCAGAATATAGTCCAGTTTTGTAAGCTGCAAGTGGTTTGAAAACAAATAGATTAACTAATGACCAATAGCTCTCAAGAGACAAATGTCAACAGAATGAGGGAACAGATCCAGAAATAGGAGACATTCAGGGATGCTTTTAAAATATTAGCAGTATTAACTTTTTTAAACACCTTTATGAAATTATCACTTGTGACAAAGGCATACTGGAGTCTGCTTCACATACCCGAAATACCACATAACCGAAGACCAGATTTTTCCCAGGGTAAGTAACCACTGGGCCAAAAACTCATGGAGAACACACCGCACCATCTACAACCTACTCGGGGGGGGGGGCATGCCCCCCACAGCAACTAAATATACCACCTCTGGGATTGCACTACAGTGGGGAAGAGGGTAAATCTCCCCTTGTTGGCCCAGTTGTTACTTACCTTGGGAAAAATTTGGGTGTGTGGACATTCATTTATTTGCAGTTTTGTTGTTCTCATCTCAGTCATCCAGTCTTTGGTTATGTGGTATTTCAGGTATGTGAAGTAGACCCAGCATACTTGCATTATATAAAAGTAATCAAACTGTATTAACAAGTTCACGTTTACAAACATTATACTTCACATATATTGCTATATATCATATAACTAAAGTAACATTACATAAATTAGTCAATTACTGCCCTTTAAGAAAAAAAAATCTTTATTAAACCACTATCTATGACACAGGCAATCATACATTTATATTAATGAAAACAAACCATACCAACACAATCATAGTTGCAAGCATTTTACATCACAAAGCATACTGACACCCTCCCAGCTGCAAACATTATACATCACTTATAATGTACCCAATCATTATCAATCATACATTACATAGCTCTCAAGTCCTGCCTTCTTTTAAACCTCATTCCATCCTTGTATTGTTCCCACAATTCCCATTTTTTCCTATGTAGTTTGCTCTTACCCTTTTCTAAAGGTCTCTATTCCAGTTTTATCTCTGTTACTATATTCAGTGCTTCTAGTATGGTTGGTTTAAATTTCGATTTCCATTTTCTAGTAATTGCTTTTTGGCAGCCACCATAATTAGACACAGCAAGGCCTTAGCATGTCTAGGCAATTTTGATTCTGTATCATAACTCAGAAGAATCATCTCCCTAACACACCAATTGGCCCACCCAGCATCTTTGACAGTGCATCCCGCAGGGAATCTTTAAGTCCACCAACTCACCATGCTCCCAGAAAATATGTTCCTGATTACCTCTTTCTTCCCCATCACACCTATATTTGCTGTCTACCTGAGAAAAAATTCTATGGAGTCTACTTTGGGGTATAAAAATATCTTGTGTAAACATTTCAAAGCAAAAATCCTAAATCTAGATTTTGTTGTGTATGTGGGAGACATACAATATATCCTCCCATTGTTTGTGAATTGCTTATCCAGTCTCTTCCCAGACCTTTCTAACCTCCTCTGATTGATTCTTATTAGTTACCATGCAGTATTTTATATGCTCTACTAATGATTATTTTTTTTAATGGCAGCTTCTGTTATAGATTCTTCTAAAAACTTTACCAGTGCTGGTCTTTCATTTAGGGCACCTCTATTTCTTTCATTTTGCCTATACTCTGATATTGATCTTTGATAAGGGAAGGCAATCTCTAACCTGCAGTCCAAATAAATTCTTGGCGTCATCCCATTCTATCATCTTTCCCTCTCTAGTTATTTATTTGCAATACCTTGGTTCCTTTTCCAGTTTTCTCCAATAAATTCCAGCCCCATCTTGCCTATTGTCTATACCCCTAATTGCAATCATCCCTTTCATCAGAATCTCCTTTCTCCATTCCCATGGTGGCTTAGTTCTTAGGATACTTTCTGCTGCTTTATAGATATAATATTTTGTATGATTATTGTTCTCCTTAAAGGCCTGCATCCAAAATCCCAGTTTCTCCTTGTTTCTTGAGCTTTACCCCCATTTCATCATCGTGCCTTTCCACATTGAATTATAGTTTTCTGCTTGTGCTATGTATAGAAACCTTAACTGTGTAGCACTGAAATACCCTTTCAAACAGTGTGATCCCAATCGGCCCTGTTCTGCTTTAAGAATCCGCTTATCCCACTTGACTGCTGCCTCCTTCCCCTCCCAGATAGTCCTTCAGCTCTTTATTAATTGCTATCCACAACTACTTCTCTTGTTGATAAAAAATAGGCCTGACCTGTGTATAAGACTAATGGGACTAAAACATTTCAACAACTTGTATCTTACTATCCATAGCCATATAACAAAGCTTCCATTTTCTCAGTTTTTGTGTTATCTATTGTTTAGTCTCTTCCCACATATCCTTAGCTGCCACACCAGAATCATTTTAATCCATTCTCCTAAATACTTCATTTTTTTCATGTACCCATAAATATGGATATTGCTGAATCAATTCATATGTGGGTACATTATTATTATAATAATCAAAGAAGACCCCACCTACTTCGTTTTTTGCCTCCAATCCCTCATATATCCTCCTAATCAACCTTATAATTTTTTTCAGGAAATGCAAATCCTTCCATTGCCCTGTTTGTGAAGTCATAGCTTACTCTGTCAAATGCTTTTTCTGCATCAAAACCCATCAACAACAGTGGTATTTTCTTACATTCTGCTTCCCTGTGGATTATCACTGTTCTGTTAATGTGGTCAAATGTTTGCCTCCCCGCCACAAAACCACATTGGTCCTTATCTATCAATTTTGGCATTACTTTTGCCATTTTTTTAGCCATTATAGACATGGACACTTTATAGTCATTGTTTAATGTTGAAATGGGCCTGTATTAAGCTGGATCTGATGGATCTTTTACCCTCTTTGGGTATTAGCTACCGCTGTTTTCTTCCAGGATGTTGGTATTCTCTTCCTCTTAAAATATGGTTAAACAAAATCTTCCAGATTTTTATCAGTTTTTTCCCCTCCTAGCTTCCAAACTTCCAGAGGAATGCCATCTATTCCTGGAGATTTCCTGTAGATTGGTTATACATCACAATTTTTCTCTCATCTCCTCCTATCCTAACTGTTAATTGCGCCTCATCTCCCTCTAACCTTCACATATTTAATTCTTCCATAAACATTTCTGTTTGTATCTTGATTTCCATATTTCTCTGCTTTATATAGACTTTTATAGAATTTCCAAAATATTTCTAATATCTCTACAGGATCTCGTTACCTTCCTTGATGTACTGTAGGCTCCCTAATTTTGGTGACCGCCCTTTCAGCTTTCTGTTGCCTGAGTCGTGCTAAAAGTTTGTGCTCTAGTGTTATTAAAAAAAAATTGCTTAAGATAATCCCTTATTTTCTGCTTAGCATTCAGCAGTTGATCCTCTTCTTGTTCTGAGAGATTCCCCCTTTTCTGCAATACTTTAACATTCGTCAGTCCCCGTAAATAATTCTTATTTCTTAACAATATCTCCCTTTCTTTTATTTCCATCCTATTTTTAAACTCTACCTTAATTTTATCCCACTCCCTAGCTATATTTTCTGAAGTAATTTCTATCCTCTTTAATAGCTCCTGAATAGTCTCCACTACCCATTCCTTAAATTCCTCTCATATGATGTTAATCTTCATTCCTTACTGAGTGGTTCAGTTCCATCCTCGGAACTGAGTCGGCCTTGTAACATCCTCGTGCCAGCCAAAAACCCTCTAGCTAAGCTTTTGTCCATAGTGCCCTTCTCCCTGTTACCTCAGATCTCGTTTACCACATTGCTGTAAAGCGGTGTCAAGCCAGCTCTCAGCTAAGTACTTAGTTTTTTGCGTATAAAAGCGTTTTCTTAAATTTGTTCAAATTATTTTTCATTCTAAAGTCCCTTCTTTAGTCTATAGCTAGTTTTTACCCACATTTAAGTATATTTTAAGTATCTTTTTCTTCAAATACCTTACGGGAATCTCAAGTAGCATTGTGGTACGGCCCTTTCCCTTTACCCTCTGGTAATCCTTCAATACCATTGTTGGTATTGCTTTCCTTCTCTTTACTTTCCTTATTTAAAAAAAAAATATTTCCTTTTTGCTTTTCACTGTACTGTTGGATACTTGTATTGTGATATGTCTGAGAAAAAAGGTGCTTCAGGGTTTAAACAGTGCGACAAGTAGTCGCAAGGTGTCTAACAGTGATACTCCTGTTTCATGCATATATTGTTTGGGAGTTCCCCATTTTTCTGTATAGCCTCCTTGTATTATTTGCCCAAGGGTTCAGTTCTCAAACCTTAATGAAAGGAAAAACAAGTTGATTCTGAAGGGCCTCCTTAAGATGCCCTTCTCAGAGGCTATTTCTGTATCAGGAGGCTCACTGCCTCCCAGAAAAGAGCATAAAAAAGAGACCGCATTCGGTTCCTTCTTCACCGTCTGGTGATAGGAAGGAGGAACCAAGACCTAAAATTCCAAAAATTACCTCTTTGGCTCCAGAGTCGAAACTAGCTTCTACGCAACCATCATCTGTACTGTCAACCATTGAGTCAGCACCTATTTTGCCACCGACAACTTATATGGCACCGACCATGCCTAAACTACAAATTCTGACATCCACACCGACCACGGCACCTATTAACATCCACGGCATCGAGCTTGCCCACAGTGTCTATTCCAAGTTTGGACACCCCTGCCATACAGGTCTCTAAACTCAAGACCTTGGTGCCAATAGACCATACTGCACGGACCCAGTACTCCCCTTCAATGGATCCTTTTGTTGGTCAGCAATTTAGCCCTTTCTTAGAATGGCCAGAATCCCCATTGGGGATATCCATAAGATCGACTAGGAGCCTCATGGAATTGGATGTCGTGCGTGTTATGAACCAGCTGCTGACAGCCAGAGGGATTGCTACACCTTCTAAGACAGCATTCCCTTTTGGACTTCGATCTCCATGGACTCTATTTTATTCTCCTCCTTTGACCTCTTTGCAGGCTTAGATGTTCTCGGCACCGACACCTTTTTCGGTTCCCACACCGGTGCCACTAGTGGATCTCACTGTGGCTCCAGAGCCGTCCCTTTGGCCTTCAACTCATTCGGAGCCAGGCCATCCTCAGGTTCAGGACTGGACTGCAGGCTCCATGGCACCTGGTATGGCTCAGAGTTGTTCTACAGTGCTGCCTGCCACGGTTCCAGGAGTCCTGTTTGTACAGACTTCCCTTGAGGCTCCATCCTTGGGAAGTGAGCTTGTCGAACCGGTGTATGACCTCAGTTCCAAGGTTGGCCGCCTTGGTTTCAGGCTCCTATCTCTCTTCGGGCTGGTCAGTTTTCCAAACGATGGAGAGGACTCTTGCCTCTGCAGGCAAGCCACTGGCGTGTGAACTCCAGATATGTCCTCTCTCTGAGCTGCAGCTGAAACAGACCACCACATTGGGGCTTCGGACACAAGAGCTGCAAGATACCCTACCTCGGGGTGCCACCTCTTCAAAATCCCCTTCAGACAGCCCCATTGAAGAGGTACCACAAAGGACGTGCAAGAGGAAGCATGTGGACTCCCTTGTGGAGTCCCTCACTGAAGGTACGGACTACGATGAAGGGGAAGGGTCCCCATGGTCACCCCCTGAAGATGTCTCTTTTGGAGACATGCTGGAGATGTTGAAAGAGTTTGGGAACTGAAAGCCCAGCAACCCTTCCTCCGAGGAGTCCATATTCTTGCAGGCTTTTTGTGCCAGACCCTCTACTTCCTGGGTGACATCGGCTGTGGACGAGCTAGTCCTGCTAGTCATGCAGCGCATATGGAAGAGTCCTGATACAGTCAAACCAATTCGCTGGAGACAAGACAAAATCTTACCCCTCCAGAAGAAAGTCCACATTGGTTGAAAGGATTACCAGTAGATCCTATAGTGGTGGCAGCAGCCACTAGAAAAGAGACTCCTTCAGTGGCTCCTACTAACACAATGGCCTACACATCATCCCCTGTCCTTCCAGATCCGCATAACAAACCATTACAAGCAAGATCTAACTTGGAACGCTTTCCTGATAGGGTGGTTGGGTATTTTCAGGGACAGACTGTTCAAGGCACGTGGTCCACCTTAGAGGCCAACTTACATATCAATGTTCTAGAACTGAGGGCAGTGCTTCTAGCATTGCAGGCATTTCAATCTGTCCTCCCTTCAGGAGCAGTTGCCATACAGTATGACATGTCAGTAGTCTGGCACATCAACAAACAAGGAGGAACCAAGTCCTACTCATTGTGTCGATAGGCCATGAGAATTTGGCAGTGGGCGATAGCTTCTAACCACTTTTTGATTGCAACGCACATTCCCGGGTACTCCAACATGATTGCGGAGAAGCTGAGCATATGTATCCTCCTGCCTCACTAGTAGTCCCTCAATCCTACTAAAGCGGCAAGGATTTTCAGCCGCTGTGGCCAGCCTTGCTGCAACCTATACGCCTCTCCAGCAAATCACAAATGCAGCAGCTAGTCCCCGAGGGATGCTGTAATACATGATTGGCCCACGTAACTTCTATATGTCTACCCACCTCTTCCCTGATCTCGCAATTTCTAAAGAAGGCCATTCGGTTGAGTAGCAAAGTGATCCTCGTTGCACCCTATTGGCCACAACAAGTTTAGTTTCCCTTCCTCTGGCCTCACCTACTTTGCAAACCATGGATTCTGGCTCCAGCTCTGGTCTTTATCTCTCACCTGCAGGGGTTGATCCATCCAAACATATCCAGTCTCAAGCTCACAGCTTGATTTCTCCACTTCCAGTAATTGCCAAGCATAATAACCTTACTTCCCCCTTGTATAACATCCTTTTCGCTTCACAGAAACTATCCACCAGAAAAAATCTACCTTAGCCAAGTGGAAAAGATTCCTAATTTGGGCCAGAGAAAGACACTTAGACCCTTGTTCAGCTCCTGTTAATGTCATAGTAGATTATTTCTCAGGCCTTCTTGATGCAGGAGCAGTGGCCTCCACCATTCGTGTACACTTGGCTGCTATGTCAAACTTCCATGATGGATTTCAGGACTCATCCTTAATCTCCCACTGCCTCTATAAAAACTTCTTAAAAGGAGTCACCGATATCAGACCACCCTTTAAAGAACTTATTGGATCCTGGAATTTAACATTACTTCTCCAATCCCTAACACAATCCCCTTTCGAACCTGCTGCAACTTGTGATGAAAATATTTTATCTTGGAAAACACTATTCCTAGTTGCTGTCACTTCAGCAAGATGGATATCTTAGCTTCTGGCCTTATGCATAAAACGTCCATGCAAGCTTTTTCATAAGGACAGAATATCACTTCAGAATAGCCTCCCTTTCTGCCCAAGGTCATCTCAGATTTGACAGTCTTTTCCAAATTACTTAAAGGAGAATATTGCTTTCATTTACTGGATGTACACAGACAATTATGCTTTTGTCTGGACAGGACGAAATCAACACACAAATCAGACCAGTTTGTTTCCTGTATGGGTCCCAAGCTGGGAAACGCTGTTTCAAAAGTGACCTTATCCAAGTGGTTGAGAAACTGCATATCCTTTGTCTACCACCAAAATAAAATTCCTCTACCAAAGTCAGAGCTCAAGTCTACTAGATCAGTGGCTACTTCAGTGGCTTTTCATGCCAAAGCTTCAGTGGATGATATTTGTGCCGTTGCAACTTTGGCCACCCCTCTTTTATAACTCATTACAAATTGGATTTGGTCTCCAGGGGAAGAGCTTCCGTTAGTTCGATGGTACTCAGGAATATTCTTCCATAAGCGCCTCCCAGGACAAAGAGTAGCTAGGGACGTTGTCCCATTAGTAAGGAATGAATGAAGAGTAACATCAGATAAAGAAGTTATGTTCTTACCATAACATTCCATCTGTGTTGTTCATCTTCATTCATTCATTATGTCCCACCCTCCTTCCCCCCTCCAAGGGGCTCTTGGGGAATTGGATTGGGTCCAGACCCCACGTTAGGGAGCCTGCTCAAAAAAAGCCTCTGCTTTCCTTATACGGGCAAACTCAATCTGTAATAACTGGGAGAAGGGCACTATGGGTAAAAGCTTAGATCAAGAGTTTTTGACTAGCACGAGCTTGTTGCAAAGCCAACTCTATTCAGAGGATGGAACCAAACCCATTAGTAATGAATGAATGAAGATAAACAACACAGATGGAACATTATGGTAAGAACATAACTTCTTTTTTTCAACAGATAGGTGGAAAGTGCCAGTGTCTCATTTTTGTTGGCTTTGTTGTGTTTTTTATTGGCACATGATCTGATGTAGTTATTGGGTGCATTATCAAGACCTTCAATTAAATGCACATGTCACTGTGAAATGTAAATTCTGAACTAAGTAAACAAACTTCACCAAATGCAAAGGACGTTAAGTCAGGACAGTGAATACAGACTTTGCACGAACAATATTATTTTATTGTAGACTGCTCTTAAAATACCAAGGATAAGCACTTTTGTCTAAACGAGACTTGATCAGATTGATCCTTGCAAAGTTAAGACGGTTTAAATACCCAATGAAATTAATCAGATGATCATCGACCCATTTCCCAGTACACAGGAAAAGACATCCTACAAGTAAAACATTCACCCTCCATTTGTGTAAAATGTACAGCAAATTATAAATATTCTATATTTGGAAAACCACGATTATCTAAAATAACATAAAAATTAACATCAAGTAGTATTGCATATTATAAATCCTGTTTAATACTAAAAGTACAACAAAGCTGAAAAAAGTGATGTTATGTAGTCCTATCTCGCCTACATTCTTACCCGTGGGTTCGGAGCTGAATATCAGCTCCGACTCTGCCTATTTTACTAGCTCAAAAGTCTCTGATTGGCTGGGCTAAGAGGGTATCCCATGGTACCCTGTTTCGTACCCCCAGATCTCGTTTGCCGCTTGTAGAGCTTGGATGTGGTCTCGCTTGGCTGTGGCCAAGTACCTCTTTTGACTTTTTTTCTCTTGAGAAATTGGTTGCTTTATACTCAAAAAGCTATTTTAATAGCTATATCTTGCTGCTGTCGCTGTGAATGTGTGTTTTTTTTGGTTTGTGTGGTATCCCTAACTGTTCCCATGGGCTAGGCCCGTTTTAGTTAGAGGACCTAGTCCTCCCTTAGTGAGTTGTTGGTGTGTTTGTTCCGTATTGTCTCAGAACCGTTTTAGTTAGAGGTTCTTTTAGTGGTGTCTTTTGTTGCTAATTGTTTGTTTAGGGCTTCGCTCAGTCTGTTTGCAGTGAGAGTGTGGGCTTTCCCGCCCATTTGGAGGTTCGTTAATTGTAGTGAACGTTTTGGCAGTTTAACTGTTTCTCTACAGTAGTAGATAATGTCTAAGGATCAGAAAGAACATAAGCCTTCCGGCTTTAAAAAGTTTTCGAAATGCGGATATAAAATGTCCATCACAGATGGACACTCTGTATATGTCTATTGTCTTGGAGCCATCCATTTACAGGAGTCGTGTAGCTTTTGCCACGCCTTCAGTCCCCGGGTGCTCCAAGAGAAGAAAAACAAATTGATTTTAAAGGGACTGCTTAAACCGTCTTTTGAGGAGGCTATAGATTCGGCTTCCAGCTCTCAGTCGAAATCTAAAACCTCCAAGTCCAAGAAGAGGTCTCCGGCTCCATCTGCATCTTCGGAGCCTCCAGAGAAAATTACTATACTGGACTCTGCTTCCTCAGCTCCACTGTCCTCAGGGCCGCAGGAGGTATCTGTTAGGTGAATCGGCGTCCACTCTAATAATTCTCGAACCCATTCGGAGCCATTCGCCTAGTGTGAGGCATGGTTCACCAGATAAGAGATCCCAATCCCCATCCATCTTCTCCAAATCCTTCAGGCTTTCTGATTTGGATGTGGATAGGGTAGTGCAGAGGCTCCTACAGTCGCCGGTGTTGGCTAAATTGTTTTCGGCTCTGACCCAGTCGGCTCCGGAGCCAGTTCCTATGGCTGTTTCGATGATTCCTCCTCCGAGCACATCCTTGTCGGAGCCGGTATGTTCTGCTCTGAGTGATGTTCTTGCGCCGGCTGCGATACCCCCCTTGGGTTTATCGGTGCCGACCTCTGCTCCAACCATGTCAGTCCCGTCCACAGGTTTTGAGACTCTGGTCTCCTTGGTCGGGCCCGAAGGGGATACTTCGGAATATCTTTCGGTTCCGAGTCTCCCACTCGGTGCATCTGCTCGCGGAACCCCGGTCATGGCCTTGGAGGTCGGTCCTCGGACTCGGGGGGACCTGCCTTTGAGGCCATACGGAGCGCACTGGCCAGGTCATCAGCTACTTCACTCGGGTCGGTCATTCCATCCCCTACCACTCCGGCGAGAGCTTCTGACACTATCCTATCATTGGACAGTAGAGCGCCAGGCCCTAAGGACACCCCCACAAGCAGTCCCCCACTTTCTGAAGGCATCTCAGGGCCAGTGCCTGAGGAACCTCCCAGAAAGAAGTTGTGCAAGAGGAAGCACATAGACTCCCAGGACGAGTCTCTCACTTCCGATACTGACCTCGAGGAATCGGAAGGGTCCTTCAAGTCGTCCTCTGTTTCCTTCTCCGATATCCTGGAGATACTGAAACAAAGAGGAGACTGGCTTTCCAAAACCCCTTCCGAGGAGGAGTCAGTATTCCTTAAGGCTTTTGGCACTCAACCCTCCGCCTCCTGGGTGTCCACCCTTCGATGAACTTCTTGACCTTATTTGTCGAAGGGTATGGGAAAAACCTGATTCTGTGGAGCCCGTACCCAGGCGCCCCAACAAATTTCTCTCCGCCCCTCAGGTAAAAGAGTTTCTGTCAAAGGGAGTCCCTGTAGATGCCGTGGTGGTGGCAGCCACCCAGAAGGAAGTTGCAGAGTCTTCCTCGTCGGTCCATTCTCCTAACAAGGAGTCTAGGACTATGGACCGGTACGGGAAGCGTACCCTGTCTTCAGCCGCCTTCACTTTACGGTCGCTGAATTACTTGTCTCATTTCACTCGGCTCCAGAGAGATCTCCTTAAAGAACTTGGAGATACTCTTGCGGGTAATATTCCTGAGGTGGTAGCTCAGACAGTTAACGCACAGGTTTCTACCCTCAACTACATCGCAAACTCGTCCATGCGACTCATTTTGTATGCGGCCGAGGGAGCGAGTAGGGTGGCCAGCTCAGGGGTAGCCCTTCAAAGGCAAGCCTGGCTACACCTGTGTCACTTTGCGGAGGCCTTCAAGTCTTCCTTCACTGATTCCCCTTTTGATGGTTTGTCCTTTTGGGACCAAAGTGAAAGACCCCTTCACCAGGTGCGAGCAAGAGGGAAAGACCCTGTCTGCCGTAGGGGTCCATTTTTCCCTTCCATCTAGGCCTTATCCCAAGGCCCAGCGGGGGGGGGGTGGGGTGTGTGGTTCAAGAAATCACAGAGGTTTTTTCCTGCCGCACAAGGTGAACCCCCCTCCAGAGGCAGGGGAGGAGGGAGTTATTCAGGGAGATGTCACTCCAGAGGCAGAGGGGGCCCTCGCAATTCCAGAGACCGCGATTCCTTCGGTGGCTCCCCATACTCTCATTCCTAAGGGTGTGCCCGACTGTGCTTATTGGGAGCCAGTCGGGGGTCAAATTTCCTTGTATCCAGAAGCCTGGGAAAGCATCACCCAGGACCAATGGGTATTGAGGATAATTTCCGGAGGTTACCTCATTCCATTCTCTTCAATACCCCCTCCTATAAGAAAAATCCCGGACGTTCCACCCAGTCAAAGGGATCAAGCAGCCTCAGAGATATCTCAGCTGCTAGAGAAAGGAGCCATCCAACCGGTCCCCTCAGACCAAATCAGATTAGGGACTTACTCAAGATTCTTTTTGGTGCCAAAAAGAACAGGGGACCTGAGACCCATACTAGATCTCAGTCAACTCAACAATTACATACACAAGTCCAAATTCTGTATGGTCACTCTACAATCCATTCTCTCATTGTTGGGAGAGGAAGTATGGATGTGCTCCATCGACCTAAAGGATGCTTACTACCATGTCCAAATGGACAGGGCATCCAGGTGTTACCTACGCTTCTGGCTGGGAGCCAGTCACTTCCAGTTTCGAGCCCTGCCCTTTGGTCTCACCACAGCCCCCACGGTGTTCACCAAGTGTATGGCAGTGGTGACGTCTCACTTGAGACGTCAAGGATTCCAGGTGTTTCTGTACCTGGATGACTGGCTCCTCACCGCCCCCACCAGGCATCAACTAATTCAGACCAGGGATGCTACCATCAGTCTATGTCACCAACTAGGCAACACAATAAACTGGAAAAAAATCTGCCTTATTGCCCTTACAGCGTGTCACCTTTATAGAAGCAGAGTTGGACACCATTCAAATGCGAGCATTCTTACCACAGGAAAGGATCACTAGGTTGCAACAACAAATTCTCACGTTGATGCCCCTGAGACATGCAAAGGCAAGACTGATTCTACAACTCCTAGGTACCATGGCGGCGTCTATCATGTTGGTTCCTCTAGCAAGATTACACATGAGACTTCTTCAATGGCTCCTCTTTGTCCAATGGTCTCTCCAAAGACTTCCGCTGTCCCATCCAATCTTAATGACAGACAGATGCAAACAGGACCTCCGTTGGTGGCTGTGCACCAACAATTTGAACGGGGGAAAGCCCTTTGTTCCACCCGTCTCTGTTGCCACTGTGACCACGGACGCCTCCCAGATGGGGTGGGGGGGCATTATCTCGGCAGGACGGTCCAAGGCACGTGGCAGGAGCACGAGATGCACTTGCACATAAATGTCCTGGAGATGAGAGCAGTGCTGCTTGCGTTGCAGGCACTTCAAGAAGTTCTTCCTCTAGGGACTATTGCGATACACTCCGACAACATGTCAGTAGTGTGGTATCTCAACAAGCAAGGGGGAACCCGTTCTTACCCACTATGCAGAGAGGCCATGCGCGTGTGGCATTGGGCAATAGCTTCCCAACGGTTTCTGGTGGCAACGCACATTCTGGGGAAGACCAATGTAATAGCGGACAAGCTAAGCAGGGCGATCCTTATGCCCTATGATTGGTCCCTGAATTGCCGGGGGAATCACCCAAGGACGCTCTGGCTCACAATTGGCCCTCCGGTCTGCTTTATGCTTTCCCTCCGTTTCCCCTTCTTTCAAGGGTGATTCAGAAAGCACAATCTTTGGGAAGCAGAATGATTCTGATTGCCCCACACTGGCCTCGTCAGGTATGGTTCCCCTTCCTTCAACCTTACATTGTGGACACACCTTGGATTCTGGAACCCCTTCCAGATTTACTGACGCACATGTCGGGACAGTTCCACCCCTCTCTGAGGACACTCTGGTTGACAGCCTGGCTACTCCACTTTCATCGTTACTCAGATGTAAAAATTTTTCAGCGGAAGTAGTCCATATATTATCGTCCTCTCATAAACCATCCACTAGAAAAATCTACTCTACCAAATGGAAAAAGTTCTCTATCTGGGCCCATTCTAGAGGCATTGATCCCTACACGGCCCCAATTGATTTGATTCTGGAGTTTTTGTCTACGCTGTTCTGTCAACGGTCCGCATCAGCCACCATCAAAGTTCAGCTGGCGGCTATATCAAATTTCCACGTGGCCAATGAGCCTAGCCTTATGGCACACAGACTATGTAAAGCATTCCTTAAAGGTACTCCATTACTTTGTCCCCCAGTATCCCTACCGGTCATGCCCTGGGACCTAAATTTTGTCCTTCAAGCCCTCACTCTTCCACCATTTGAGCCTGTAGCTACCTGCAAGTTAAAATTCTTGTCATGGAAAACAGCATTTTTAACAGCAGTCACTTCAGCGAGGCGGGTCTCTGAGATTCACGCCCTTTCCATCAAACCCCCATATTTGATCTTCCATAAAGATAGTCTCTCTTAGACCAAACCCATCATTCCTTCCCAAAGTGGCTTCAGTGTCTAATATGAATCAGTCTATGAACTGCCAGTTTTCTTCCCCAATTTTTCTAACAAGGCAGAATTCAGATTTCATCAATTGGATGTACATACAGTTGCGCTTCTATCTACACCGGATGAAAGATATCCGGAAATCTGACCAACTCTGTCTCCCTTTCGGAGAACCGGTCTGGTTCTCCGGTTTCCAAGGTCACACTCTCTAGATGGATAGCCAGCTGTATTTCCTTCATCTATCAGACAGCATGTAAAAATTTGCCTTTTCCAGCTAAAGCCCACTCCACAAGAGCAGTCTCCACATCCACAGCCTATCAAGCTAGATTGTCAATGGATGATATATGTGCTGCAGCTACTTGGGCTTCTCACACCTTTGTTTCTCATTACAAATTGGATGTGGTTTCCAGCGGCAGATCTTCATTTGGTTCCACAGTTCTCAGGAGTATTTTCCTATGAGCCACTCAGGATGTAGGTGCTAGGGACGCTGTCCCACGGGTAAGAAAGTAGGCGAGATAGGACTACATAATATAAAGAAGTTATGTACTCACCATAACATTCGATGTATGTAGTCCATCTCGCCTCACATTCTTACTTACCCTCCCGCCTTCCCCCTGCCTGGGGGATTTGGAAGTTAGATTGTATCCTGCAGAGTCCCTTTGAATAGTTTTGTTGGTATGGATGCGTGGTATGTATGCAGTAATTCTGTTAGCAGCAAACTAGATCTGGGCATACGAAGCAGGGTACCATGGGATACCCTCTTAGCCCAGCCAATCAGAGACTTTTGAGCTAGTAAAATAGGCCGAGTCGGAGCCGGTATTCGGCTCCGAACCCACGGGTAAGAATGTGAGGCGAGATGGACTACATACATCGAATGTTATGGTGAGTACATAACTTCTTGTTGCTATTCGTCCATTGAGAACTTCAGTGAACTAATCAACGAGTCAAAGCATTTAGTCTTAATAGGCTGTTTGAGAGGTCTATTTGTTAACCCCTGGCAAGCTACAGGCATTGCATTTCAACTGCCAATGCAGTTCCTGCCTTTCTAGTATAAGCTGCCAGGGATCACCCCTTTTATTCCAATCCACTTTTTAGTGACAAAAAACTTAAAATTATGTTCTGGATGGTTTTCCTAAAAATTATATGGGGCTTTGTTACTAACTTCTCCTTAGTGTTATGTCATAATTAAATATGCCCTCATTGCTTAAGATGGGAACAAAATGACCAGTTTTTTTCTTATAAGCTACCTCACTAATCAATTCCACAACCATATTCTTCGGGTATCCTGTTCCTTATAAGCATGTTCATTCATAAAAATGGTCATCAGTGGTGCTCATTTAAGTAGGTTGCATGAGTTGCCCTTTAACCACCGCTCATTTCTGCTTACCAGGATGAGCACTAGAGTAATGCACAAAGCAGTCAGAGTATGTGGGCTTTTCTGTATATGTGGGCAATATATCTGTTTCTCATAATCCTTTTCCAAAAATGCTTCAAGATTAGCTATTTTATTTCTCTCAATTACATGTGTGAATTCCAAAAAATGTGTACTATTATCAGTATAGTCCAAAAACTCATCTATTGTATCTTTACTATCCTTCCAGATGATAAATAGATTGTCCAGGTAGTGCAAATATAAGCGCCAGGAATTCTTATACTGAGTAGGGAAAAGGTTGGTATATTAGCACTGTGCCATAACTATATTTGCAAACAATGTCTTACAGGGGGAGCTCATGGCCACTCCCTTCTTTTGCAAAAAAATGTTGTCCTTCATACACTAAAAAATTATTCTTTAGTATAATTTCTATAAGTTACTCATATATATTAATCTGCTTCTGTGCTACTCCTCCCCGAGCAAGAAATTTACAAAACTGCTGAGTGCCCAACAAATAGGTATTTACGGTGTATAAATCCCCTCCCATCAGTAGTTGCAAGAATGCAATGTTTTCAAACAAGAGACAGGGATTCATTGCAACTTTTAGTATGGATAGAGAATCAGGTGTATTTTAAATAAAAATTGAGGCATATTTAATGGTGATGTAACACTAAGGGAGAAGTTAAGATGGAAGCTCCATATAATTTTTAGCAAGGACAACTCTTAAAAATGTCTTTGAGAATATAAAGAGCAAGGAAGTGAGGGAACAATCCCATATGTCTGTGTGACATTGTAAATATTGTGGATATATTAAAACTGGGGACAGAATAACAGCTATAATCTTTCTCTCTTTTTTTGGTAGATTTAATTTTGATAGTGGGAGTGTGGTTTATGCAGTACAGTGCGATTTATGTCCTGCATTCTATATAAGGAAAAAGAAATGCAGAATAAAGGATTGCGTCTATGAATATTTATGAGATAAGGAAAGAAAAAAACTACAAATGCCCTTTTTAAACACTTAAAAAAAATCCAGCATATAATAAGATTTTTTTCATTGAAAAAGTGGATCTGAATAAAAGGCGGTCCCTGGCAGCTTATACTAGAAAGGCAGGAACTGCAATGGCAGTTGAAATATAATGCCTGTAGATGGCCAGTGATAAACGAACACACCTCTAACTAGTCTATTAAAACTAATGGTTTTGGCTCATTGATTGGTCAACTGAAGTTATCAATGGACGAATAGTAACACTTTTTCAGCTTTGTTGATTTTTTTTGTATTCAGCAGGATTATAATACGAGATACTACTTTAATGTTAATTTTTGTTATTTTAGATTGTGGTTTTCAGAATATTGAATATTTATAATTGGTTGTACATTTTAAACAATTGGAGGATGAATGTTATTACTTCTATGATTTTTCTGAGTACTGGGGAATGGGTTGATAATGGTGATTAATTTCATTGGGTATTTAAACTGTTTTAATTTGTAAGGATTCATCTAATGAAGTCTATTTCAGATGAAAGTTTTTATCCTTGGTATTTTATGAGTAGTCTACAGTAAAATATTCATGCAGAGTCTGTATTCTCTGTTTTGACTTAACGTCCTTTGCATTTTGGAAATGTAGATTCTGCCTATCTTAGCAAAGTTTTTATATCTTGGGGAATATGTACATTCATTCAGAGCTCCTATTGCTGACGTCACATCTCCCATGCCAAATATTTTCTTAAATTTCTTCAAAAATCTACCCTCCTTTGTTATACTTTCACTTCTGGGTCCCCTAGACACATCTTCACTGGTGCAAATCAAATTCCATTCCCCACCTCTAAGTAATATTCCTTGCTGAAAACTGTTTCTCCCAGAATTTTCATAAGCTCCATTGTAGCAGTTTTAGGTGGAATATAAATGCATGCTGGTGTAATCCTCCTCTCTTGTCAGTAGCCCCTTAGCACTACAAACCTGCCATTTTCATCTTTTTTTTATCCTCTTTTATCACAATTGTAGCTCTTGCAATTAATGTAAGTGCTCCTCTTTTCCTTGGTCCCAGATATTCCACTGAATAACCATCCCAAAAACCTTTATTAACTTCACATGTTCATTTCTTTCCAAGTGCATCTCCTGTAACATAGCTGTATGCACACTACATTTTTAATATAGTTCACTATGTGACAGTCCCTACTCTGGGAACAGTAATCAAGGATCCTCAATCCTCACCACTAACAGTGTTGAGGGATGGCCACTAGGAGCAAAAATACCCAACCACAGTATTTTCAGATGCAGCTCTCTACACCAAACACAATTTCCCTTACGAGCACACATGGAGCACCATCCAGACCTGGGGCTGGACACTCTCTCGACAGGCCCCAAACAAGACTCCACACTAACCACTTTGGAGCTCTGTGTTCCGGTTCCAAATAGCTGACACACACACTTGGATATATGATTTTCGCCAGACTATAAGGTAATTACTCTGCCACCAGTCAGCTATTCTAAGGCTCTTACAAGTGTACCCAATTATACTGAGTAAAATTAATACTAATACAAATGGTAAGAGTTTGCCCAAAGCAGCAAGGCTTTCAAGAGTGGTCACAGTGTCACTAAATTAAGCATAAGTGCTTTTAATATGTTACAAATATTCTCTAAAAGACCAGCCATAATGAAAGGTATAGAAATATTTAATAATAAATAAAATAGTAAATATGAGAACACTGAATATCTAGTTACAATAAACACTACGGTTTCAGCACATGAGAGATAAAAAAATAACACAATTGGGTAGATTTCACACAGATGCAGAAAAACAATACTTAGCTAATCTTACTGTTTTCTTGACTGACTAAAGAATTATTGTTCCCTAGTTAACGTTGCTTACTACAGCAAGACAAGATGATTAGTGCTGAGTTGCTTACTACAGCAAGACAACATAAGATGTGTGGTTGTGAATCTGAGAGAAATCTTTCCCGTCTGGTTCTGAAAAAAAAGTGCTGCTGCTAGAGTTCTAGAATATCTCTGACTAATATCTAAAACATATTTCAGTGCTGGTTATAGAATGACATCACATCTGGTCAACTGACTGTGGTGCAATACACACACATAACTTTGCTAAGATCTATTGCAGCATCTGAAAGCTATAAAACAATTTTAAAATCTTCCACCCTTCCAGGGTAGCACTTAGTCCTCCTCCCCCAAGGACAGTACAGTAAGATTCCTAGTACTGGTTTCCCAGACATTTTTATCTCTGGCTCCAGTCAGACCTGCAAGATAAAAGTTTTATGGCCTAAACCAACCCATTTAATTTTCAACCTATTTTTCAAAATTAGCTGGACTGAGATTAACCTCTTCCCTTCCAGAACTCTCTGTTAAAACATATACATTTAATCAGTTATAATACTGTCTGACATACATGCATCTCTCTCCTGTCCAGCAGAACCCACCGTTGATGCATTTTTTTACAAAAGCAACTTTACAAATATATTTAACAAGCATCTGTATAAATTGGTGTGATAGTCAAATCACACAAAATTCTTTACAAAACTCCAGCTAGCTATGCTGGCATATGTTACACATCCACTACCTACTCACCCTGGCACAGATGGCACTACCTCGTATCATCACACACGAATCTTTATTTTTTGTATTTATAGGAGACCATTGCCTTTGAAAGACATTAGAGAAAGCATCATTGTATTAAAAGTTATTCCCACCTTTTATGTACACCTTTTTTTGTTAATTGTCTAGTTACAGCTTTTGTGTTGCATGCATTGTTTGGCTGGTTGCAGTTTTATATAGTTTGTCATATCCATTTGAGCTTATGTCACATCTTACAAAACATTTTTTACTGAAAGCCCTCAAACAAAACAAGCCCCAATACCCCCCTAAAAACTATTAATTTAACACTAACATACAAAACTTTGTAAATCTTCAAATATTGAAGTTTAACCCTCCTAATCGGAACAAATGTCCCAAACTAACAGCCATACTCAGACTTGAATTAACCTAAACGAAAGTTTATTCGTGCTAAGATGCATGATGCAGCTCCTCAAAAATCCAAGCTTATTATTATGGAATTTTATAATTGCATTTGAAATAATTACATTAGACAAAGGAAATAAGTTTCCTAGCCATTTCCATATCTTTTGGTCAGTAAAATGCTTATAAACGTCTAGTCACTCATTGACAATGCAGAAATGTATCAACAAAATATCATTTGCATCATTATTAGATTACATGGTGTCACACTATGTTGTTTATGATGGATTGACAACAGAAATTCACACAATGTTTGGCCTTTTCCATGAATTTCTGTGCACCTTTAAAAAGCTATGTTGAGAGAGGGTAATTTGGATGAGTTTCAGTCTCAAAAATTGTGAAATAAAAAAACTTTAGGATGAAATATTCATTTGGGTTCAGTTTATCATAATGTAATGACCTATCTTAGATTCCAGCTATCCCTTTAAGTTGATACTTTTAAAATTTTCATAAACTGGTTAATCACAAAGTATAATCTAAAATAGAGTACCTTAACCCCCCCCCCCCCAAATCATTGAATTTTAGAGTATATTCAGGTTACTTCTAATGGTTTTCTTTTTTCACAAATAGATAACTGGTTAATCATTTAAGTGTATTGATAGCCTTAAGTATTTTTTTCCAAAATAGAATGCCTTCTGGAAAATATTGATTTTAATTATGAAAATTGCCAGAACATTAGACTACATTTTGAACATCTGTTTGTGTTGCTTATTTTTTTTTAAGTTGTTGAAATTATCACCCATTTCAGCTTATAAATGTATTTAATCTTAAACATTTAATGTAATGTATATGAAAAGTGTGTGGCCTTTTTGATAAGATTATTAAATGACTTGTGGATTTAATGACGTCAAAGATAAGTTGCCTGTGTCTGGTTTGTAATTTAAAATTGAACTAAAATCCTGCACAACTTTGAGAGTCTAAATAACTAGATTAAACAAGTATAACACAATCAACAATCACTTTTCTGAAGCACTCGAAGCTCTCCTTAGTATGGAGAACATCGATATCTGTGCAGTGACAGAAACCTGGTTCAAGGCTCCAGAGAGCACCCCAGCACTACCAGGCTATACCTCATATCATGCTTTTCGGCCCCAAAACCCGGACCGAACCACAAAAGGAGGGGGAGTTTCCATATTTATCAAGGATATCCACACCTCCAGGTTAGTGGCATTGCACGAAGTATCGGAGACCATCCATGTGCAACTAACAGTGGGCAAGACTGCTTTTCAGTTTATAGCATCCTACAGACCACTCTCTCAAAGTCAGGAATCCCACTCGGCTTTCCTGAAAACATTGGAGAGCATGAAGATCTTTCCGAACACCATTATATTGGGCGACTTCAACTACCCAAACATTGACTGGGAGCACTACTCAAGCCCCAGCACCTTAGCCCAAAGGTTCCTGGAAATTATAAACTCAAATGCTATGGAACAACTAGTCACCACTCCCACAAGAGGGGACAACATACTAGACCTGATCATTACCAACATGGGGACTCTATGCTCCACACCAGAAGTATATCCCTCATTGGTAAGTCAGACCATAAATTAATCTCACTGGATGTCCACATCCCGACCCCACCCCCAGCCCAGAAAACCACAGTGAAAAACTTCTCAAAAGCGAATTTCTCACTTCTCAAAACTGAAGTGGAATCCTTCAAGGCCCCAGGGCCAGTGGAAACTATGGCCCAAACTGCAGAATCCTATATAAACGCATTCTACGGACATCTCCGGGAATGCATGGATCATGCTATCTCAAACAAAACCAAGACCCAATCATCCAAAGGCAGGCGTCCAGTCTGGTGGACCCCTGCCATAAATAAACTGTACAACAGAAGGAGGACGCTACTACATGATAGAGCAAAATCCCTAATAGGGAAGGCATCTCTGATCAGTACTAGCAAAGAATTACGATCCCTCATAAAATCCTCCAAGGCCAGCTTCGAGAGAAAAATTGCACAGGACACCAAAGACAATCATAAGGCTTTTTTCAGTTATGTTAGAAACCTGGGATGCAACTCCCAGACTTGTTCTGAGTTGATTCTAAACGACAAAAAATACACTGAACCCACAGACATCACCAATATCCTGGCAGACAGGTTCAGTGCAAACTTCTCCCCCCCCTCCCCCCCCAAAAGAGCAAGTATCTCTCTGATGCTCAGGTGAAGGCTGCCCTCTCCAAAGCAAAAAACACTGCTTCCATGGGACCAGATGGTGTCCCAGGTTGCATCCTACATGAACTCCAAGAGGAACTAATCCCTCAAATAAAACAGCTATACAATCTCAGCCTCACTACAGGATATGTGCCCACAGAATGGCGTACAGCAACAGTGGTCCCACTCCACAAAGGTGGAGCCTCTACGGACCCTGGAAACTATCACTCCATAAGCCTGACTAGCTTAGTCTGCAAGGCTATGGAGAGGATCATCATGGAGCTCATAAACAAAGACATTTGGGACCTACAGACACTAGATCCTACCCAGTTCGGCTTTGTCAGGGGCAGATCCTGCCTTTTGAACCTGGTTGACTTCTTTGAAACAGTCACCAAAGCCATAGATGAAGGGAAGGTAGTCCACACAGCCTATCTGGACCTTGCAAAGGCATTCGACACAATACCCCACTCGGGCATCATAGATAAGCTATCCAGCTTAAATATAAACCCCTATGTCACAAGATGGGTCGCAAACTGGCTCAAAGACAGAACCCACAGAGTGAGAGTTGCTGGAGCCATGTCAGACTCGAAACCAGTCACAAGTGGCGTCCCACAGGGTTCTGTCCTGGGACCACTTTGTTCGGTATATACTTTTCCCGAGGTACAGGCAAGCGTGGGAGGACTATGGCTCACCAAGTTCGCAGACGACTGCAAACTGGGCGCCATAATCAACTCTCCAGCTGACACAAACATCCTTCAAAAAGGTCTCACAGAGACAGATAACTGGTGCCAGCGCCATGGTCTAAAGCTAAATGCCAAAATGTATAGTCATACCCTTTGGCAAAAACAATGTGCCCACAAATTACCACATAGGTGGAAACCCATTAAGTACAGAGAAAGTTATTAGGGACCTGGGGACCCAAGTTGATAGCAATCTCTCCTTTGAAAACCACATTGCCAAAGTGGTTAGAAAGACCTTCTACATAGCCCACCTCATCACGAAGGGTTTCACATCTAGATCAAGAGAGGTAATCGTGCCCCTTTATTCATCCCTCATCAGGCCCATCATAGAATACAATGCCCCTTTTGGGATGTACCTTACCCGACACCTGCAGCAATTATAAAGACCCCAAAAGTATCTCACCAAGAGGATCAAGGGTCTCAAACAGATGCCATATGCTGCTCGGTTAAAAAACTCCAGCTCTACTCAGTTGCATACCGCCTACTTGAGGCGATCTATGCCTGACATACAAAGCCATGTCAAATCCAGAATTAATGGACATGCTCCACCTCAGTAAATCTAAATCCCTTAGAGCCACACGCTCAAGGGACTTGAACCTCAGCACAGAAATAAATAGAACTTGCTGGAGGGACAGGTTCATAACCCAGAGGCTCCCTTCGCTCTGGAATAGAATTCCAGTTCATGTGAGGCAGAGCACCTCACTGAATCTCTTCAAGAAGAATCTCGATAGGTGGATGGGGGATCGTAGGTTTGTCCCAGGGATTACTCCCGTGTCACTATTAGACAGAGGCACAGTAAACTAAACCTTAAAGGGCACAGTATACTCAAATCAAGGGGTGGCATAAGCCATACAGAATCGGGCTAGGCTTATAATTGCCTCAGGGCAGATAGCCTAGTATGAACCTATGAACAGCTGCAATCATTGTGTTAATGGAATGAATTTGGATACTTGTAAGTAATGGATTTTAGATGAAAGTTTCTATAAACGGGTTAAATAAGTCTGAAAGTATCTCTGACATCTGCAGAATAAAAATGTCTTGTTCAAACGACCATTAATTGATTAAACTTGAATGAATTAATGTCACTTTGCTATCATCTGAGTAAAAGAGGATGGAAAATTTAAAGTTTTCAACAAAAATTGAATGTGTATATACTCAGAAGCCTTAGTCTGGTTCAGGAATGATCTGTTAAGTTATTGTCCTATATCTCATCCCATCACCTTGTTGGTCATATTTGGAATGGGATGATTGGCAAGAGGGATGGTAAATAACTACATTCACGTACATGTGCGTGTGTGTACTAAATGTTGAGTGAGATCAGTGTTTGCTTTACAAATAAAAACTCTGTTCACGGTATGGATTTAACAGTGCCTTGTACTCTAATATGGTTAATGCTTTTCCAAAATATTACTAGTCATCCTTTAACATTTATAAAACAGACTAGTTAAACCAATTTGATCTGATTTTATTATCTGTCAGATTATTTGCTTTCACAATCTCCATGTATTGACACTTGAAACCATTGACAGTTTTGGTGTTTCATCCAAAATTAGGACTTTATAGTTACTTAAATTTGAAAAGTAATATGATTGAGATTGCTATAAATTGTTTAGGTTTTAGCAAATAGAACTAAAAAGATTAAAATGGTACTCAACACCTGTCCCCAAGGCTTAGAAAGATGAAGCTCCATCTATAACCCAGGTGACCCATGTTTCACTAGCAGCACAGGCGGTGGATGGGCTTGTGTAGCCGACAACAGCTCACTCATGATGGAGGTGCTGGCACCAGCCATATTAGTGAAACCTGCTTTTGGTTGGATGACTGCTTATGGAAGTGGCTGGTCAGACTTGTGCTGTTGCGGCAGTATGAGGATCACTGAGTTGGGAATGCAGGCATATTTGAAAGCAAAACCTTTCACTAAGCAGCCTACAAGGGTGGGGACTGTAAAGTACTGGCAATCTGGCTCATTCCTCAACACCTAACTCTAACTTTCATGGGGAAAGAATGGGCTGAAAATCCTCCCTAGTCAGGAATGTGTGCCGTAGGGCCCTGCCAGGTACAGGGATGCCTCAAACAAATAAGCCGGTGGGCACACATTAAGCAGCCTTTGGGCAAGTCCCTTAGGGGATTAAATAGTGGTACTTGAATCATTTACAGCATTTATTCCTCCTCCTCTGTTATATAAAATGACTATTTTGAGAGGATTTAAAAATTTCTATAAATTTTAGAGGGTCTCTGATCCTATTCAGCATTCTGAACTATCATTTTATTTTCAAAAGCAATATATTAAGTTCCACACAGTGATACTAGTTATTTTTTGGGGGGAGGCACCTCTCTCCACTGCAGAAATCTGTCTTATGAACTCTATTTTCCCCCTTTTTCCAGAGGTAGAGAAATCTTGCTGTGCTTGTTTGGCAAGTGGGCTCTCCCTTGTTTTTTTAGCTAAGCAGTATAATAAAGAAACCTTAACAGATGCTGAGCATGTGTATGACATCATGCTTATCATTGCATATGATTACACACCTACTGAATCCACCTCAACCACCAAACTAGTGGTAGCCTTCGCAACCTGGTTACACTTTCTGACATTGTGTCTAGTGGAAGTGCCTGGTTGCAAGCAAAAAGCCTCCAAACCTAAAATGGGCAAACTGGTCCTAGCTGATTACTGCTCCACTGTCTGAGCTGCTAATTAAGCTTGTCATCTGGTTCACAGTCTGGACCCCATCAATGTGTGCCATGCAGCCAGGTGAAATTACTTAATTTTGAAGTTCTGTGGTCGTGTACGTAGTTTCCTGATCTTGACCATCTCTGTTTCATATTCAATTTTAATTTCCCACTCCAGATCAGAGTTCATTCTCATTTGTGTTTAGTTACAAGAGAAACCACGTTTACTATTTCCTTTACCAAAACATTTTTTTATACTTTATTTACAAAAAGTAGTACATCTATATGAACATGTTGACTTAATGGTTAAACCCTTAATATTCTGGAAATCAAAACTTAAATAGAAGACAATTCTACTTTCTATTAATTCTGGATGCTGTACTTTCAGCTTAGCTAGATTGAATTAATGCTCTCCGGTGCTTTTCTTAATGTGAA
This sequence comes from Protopterus annectens, assembly GCF_019279795.1. NCBI lineage: Eukaryota > Metazoa > Chordata > Ceratodontiformes > Protopteridae > Protopterus > Protopterus annectens. The sequence goes on along the minus strand of NC_056735.1, from coordinate 526,636,521 downwards.
GTCCCCATCACCAGGCAATATTAGGGATAGTTTTTAAACTGATAAATAACCTTGATCAGAAGCGATATAAAGGGGACTTTGTTATGACATGGAGCACAGATGATGTGAATTTGTAGTCCCTTGAAATCACAACTCTCAGAAAATATATTTACAGTGTTCAACTCTCAACCTACAGCCAGCTGTGGAGGTTCAGTTTCTTAATTACATTAGATGACTCCTTAGGATTTACTGCATCCTGAAGCCCAAATGCAACTTGTTCAACTCTTCTTATTAGATAATCCATAATCCAGCACACATGATTCTCCCAAAATACACAGTGTTTACTTCACCTTTGTACTGTAAGCATACCAGAATGACTTAAAGTAATAATCGTGTGCCATTGTAGTTCTTCCAAGCAACTATTTCACCTCCCCAAAAATAGTGAACTCATATTCGAAAATAAAAATGCATGCCCACTGAAATGCATTTGTATACCAGCATGTTGGCTTAACACTGAAAAAATATGTAAGATGTGGCATAGTATAGTAGAATAAACAATAACAAAACATGAATTCATTCCAAAACTCACTTTTTTGTTTTTTACCCCGACCTAATCCCAACCTATCCCTTTAATGTAAGAGAACTCAGAGTCCAGATTACCTACCAACCAAGTAATGATGCCATAAGAAAGATACTACGTTGCTTATCTAAATTCTAATCAACTAAAAGAATTGACATCTATTGTACTAACTGGAGCCAAATATACACACTCAAAAGTGCAGAACCACTTGCTGGCCTGTCTGCAGTATATTACCTTCAAAATGTTTCCAGTTTAGCAATGCTAGCAAAGCATTCATTGTGTGTCTGCATATTCCCCAGTCATCTTTATCTCCTTCCTATCTTTGTTCAGCCTAGCCAGGTCTATCCATTACTTCATTAAGTGTAGCTAAAAAGGGCTTTCCTGCCACCCCTGCCTTTCTTGTCATTCAGATAGTATCTCTATATGGTTTCCTTCTGCTCCCCACCTCCTTTTCTAATTTTTGTAGCCACCTGTGCTTTGCCATAATTGGTAACCTTGTATTCTTGTGTATCCACACCAGACTTCTCTTTTTGCTCCTCCTTAACACCTAAATCCATAGTCTTAAGTAATAGAGTTCTGGCTCATTACCATAACTTCTGTACTCCGTATCCTTGACCTTTTGCTGAGAGCAGTGTTATACACACCCTAAAATCCAGCACCATTGTCTTTGTATTACTTCCCTAAGAGTGCTTTAACCTGAATATACACACCTTCTACAGTAGTCAGGAGCACATCCAGAATTCGTATTAGTTTTTTAGTACTGTTTGCACCAGTAGTCTGAATCCCACATAGTCAAGAGACTTCAATCAGATCCTGCTCCGTCTGTAACCTGAAGCTCAGAATCTCCCAGTCTGTGCCTGGCAGATTCTGCACCGTCTCCTTGAATATTACATTCCTCTGTCCTACATCCACCACTGCTTTACTTACCTCCTACAGTCAGTAGGAGATACTACACTGCATTAATCTCCATCTCCATTAACTGCTAGGTTCCTTACCCTAGGTTCTGATCTAGCTTGCTCTACTGACCCATTCTTGAGTCAAGTGTTCTTCCTTAATATTATAAACAAGTGTACTAAAGCTGATTTCCTCACACAGCATTGCTCTGTTGAGCAACACAATCAAAATGGCCACCGCACTTATTTTGACTGGATAAAACTAATTACTTTGCAGGGTTTGGAGATGTGTTGCCTTTGGCTTAAGTCTGAGTATGTGAGTAGAGGTAAATATGAATAAAGTTTAGATTTACATACTTGCATTCTACTGTACTACTCTTCATTAAATGACAGTGTTGCTCTGGTATACTGACGGACTTTGACATTGTAATATATTTTAATTTTGTGCATCATTTGACATTCAAATTTGGGAATGGAAAAAAAATGGAAAAAATTGAAATCTACACTTTCTATTCTACAATTTAGGTATGTGATGAAAAACTGTGTCCATGTATTTCTTTCAGTTTTATACTATTCTGACCAGAGGGAGATTGCTTTACTTTAACAAAATTAAGGTGCGCTGAGTATTCCCTTTACTTTCATAATGAAAACACTTTTGATAAAATTAAAGGCTTCTTCAGAATCATTAATTGCTGAATTTGCATCATAGTTGTAATGTTTCTGATATAGTCTCTGCTAAAATTACCTGTGTATAGTCTTGTTATGGAGAGTGTCTTACTTGAAGAGAAAAATATACTAGGCTGACAGTGTATTTCTGTGGTTTGGGAATCTGTGATATTTGTCTGTGTTTATGGATCTGTGGATTTTCTATGCTTGTATCTCCTTTTCAGTTTTATGAATTCACAGAGACACTATAAAATGTAATGAAACTGTCTTTCAATACATTGGTGCCTTTTACCCACTGATCTTCCTAAACTGATGAGACATTTTTTATGCCATGATTGTTTGCATCCAGTGCTCTGTGGTTACCATTTTGTAACTACTCCTTTGCTTGTTAATGTCATCTTTCAAAATTTTATCTTCATATATTAATGGCACCCTTATTTCAGACTTTTAACTTGTTTCATATTATGGTTGCACATCTGTGTTTATCTGTCCATTCCTTTACCTGCACTGCACTGTGTTGTGTCTTGGTATGACTGCTGTTTCATTTTTGAAGGATTTGTCATGCCTTCGCTAGTATGATAGAGACTAGGTTTATATTTGGGAGGCACCAGAATGGAACAATGTTTAAATGAGCCCCAGGTATGAAGGGATACCTGTGCTTCGCTGTGTTTATGGCTCTTGGATATTGTGATCTGATGTGTGGTCAGTCTGTTTAATGCTGGTTTAACTGTTGCATTGACGTGTGTCAACTTTAACTTCCCAGTGTCTGCTCATCAGAAATCACCATGCAGTCTCATTTGTGTTCTTACTTAGTCTGTGAGTAAAGGTTTGTGTGAAATAAAATTGATGCCACCTTTTAGAAAAGGTAGAGCAGCTATGATCTACATATAAAGCTAGACTCTCGTTCCAACAAGACTTGCAGGGAATGAGTTGAAGCTGGTCTCTGTACTACCTGCTGTATTTTTTTTCAGTGTGTATTGAGGTCTTTCCAGGCGACATAGTGTATAACGTCCAGACGTGTTTGCTATCTTTCATTAGCATAACTGTCTGGATATATACGACAAGAGCGTTTCCTGAGAACATGCTGCTTTTGCCATCTATTTTACACTTAAGCTGAGTAAAAGCAGAAGATAGTGTGGAATTCTATAAGCCCCTTAGTAACAGTTATCTGCTTCTATTAGATAACACTAAAGCTTGAATAAATAAGCACTTCATATAAAAAAAAAAAAAAAAAATCTTTTCTAGTAAGCAAAACAAGTATTGTATCGCCTACAGTCTGTATTGTTATGAACTTGTAACTGTACATATGAATTTGGCTTCTAATCAATTTTACCTGCGTATGTGAAGAGAGGCTATTAATACCAGACTTAATAAATGACACTTATCATTGCTGTTGCTCAGCAGGTCCTTGATGGAGCTGCAGTATCTTAATGGTGGATATTATGATGCAGTTCCCTTAACATGGTCCAGCATTGTTTAGAGTTACCACTGCAATTAATGTAGCATTCTCAGTTGACAAAAGTACTTAGCAGGGGCGACGCCAGATTTATTTAAGCCATACTCGTACAGGAAGTGAAGAGGAAAAAAAATTACAACAGCAAATAATGGTGCCTCCCCATGCCAGTCTCTGTATTAAAATATGCTACATCACTTAATGAGAGAAAACATCAACAGGTTCTGTCCTGTACTCAAAAGACATGAACTGTGACACACTGCTTGTAGTAATCATACTTAAGATGCCACAAAATCTTAATCTGGGTCATTATTAATACAGATTTCTTCCCATTGTTCTGTGGTGCAGCATTAAATGTAGCATGTATAAGGGAGAGATGGCTTACAAGAAGAAAGCCAAAGGATTATTTCTTTGATTTGAGTACAGTGGTTTTATTGCATCCCCCTGGTTTTGCAGTTTTTTAGCTGCTCAAGTATATAATTTTGGCTTGTTTTTAGGGCACATCCTCCTCACAATATATTTTGATGCCACGCAGTACTGTGGAGGATTTCATTTACATTTTGTGATTTTATGTAATGCAAATTGTGTTCTTAATTGTAATGTTTGTGGTATACTTTGAATCTCACCCAATTCTTCTGAGGTATTACTTGACAGTTGCCTGGTTTGTGTGCACTGCAACTGACCAGTTAGGAATATATTAATAGTTTTATAGGTTCATATGTTCGTACTAGGGTCTTTGCAAGCATAACTATGCAACCCAACTCAGTTTTTTCCTTAGAGTTCCTTACATGCCTATATAGTGGGCTATGTTAGTACAGAGGTAGTCAATGGTAATGCTGAGGGTAGGGTGACATGTTAGTCGGGGATTAATTTACTTACTTTTGACCTCTGTCCATCAGAGACATGGAGTCCAGACTGGGGGTGAATTTATGATTTCTTGTCCATTGATTTTCTTTTGAGCAGGGTCTGGGAAGGCTCTGCTTCACGTAGCTAGGGAGCTTATTCCATAGAGCAGGGATCCTTTGAGATGCATATCTGACCTTCCAACATGTTCTGTTTATGTTGCAGACAAATTTCAGGTCCTTGGAGCTTGTGTTTCTGATGATGTCTGATTTGTGGATGTGCACAAGATCATCGGGACTGGATCGGAGGACGCCTTATATGCTAGGTGTTAACCTGTAAGAGACTGAGTACAGTGACAGGACCTTAATGAGATCTGCATAGGACAAGATATTCATAACCTGGATTCTATTGATGACTAACCTTTGAGGGCATTCCAACTGTTGCAGATACCTGGTAGGTACATGCCAAAGGGGGGATTGTACTTCATGATGGGTCTGATAAGAACTGAGTAGAGTTGGTACTATTACTTCCTTGGACCTGGATGCCTTACCCTTGCTTATGAGTTTGGTGACATAGAATTATATTTTGTATTATCTTGGCTACATTTTGGTCTAATGTCAGATTATTGTCTACATGTGTTCCCAGATCCCCAACTATTGGGTCAACTGTTAGGGGGTGTTTTATTGATGAAGTAATAGCTTGGGTGGATGCTTTGCCAAAGGGCACTATAATGCGTTTCTTCTCATTGAGTCTTAATCTGTGGCGTTCACACCTTTCATTTGTTTGTGTTAGAACCTTTTGTAGGATGTTGATGTCATGGGGGAAATCTTTTAGGAAAAGTGGTAAAGGTATTTTTTTCTCTCTCAAAACTTTTTTTTTATTGACTATTGATTTAAGGATCTGTTCTGTGATCCCCCACACTTTGGGGTTAGAATGGTGTGGAAATATTACAATGTGTAAGTTTTTGACCACCAATGACCTCAAATTGGTTATGGAATGCTTGGGTATGGTGCTGACAACTTTGTGTACATTGAGGAGGGAATAGTACAAGCAGACACAGAGAGACAGCTGTGGTGGTGGGGGGCTGCTTGTGCCTGTGTTCACCAGCATAGTGCTATTATATTGGGAGAAAGAATGTTTTTAAATCCCCTTACTTTCAGTTCATCATCCTACATTTTTTGGATATCTTTCTCATCTGGAAAGGGGCTAAAGATGAATTATATTAATTTAATAATTACATCTTCCAAACTACAGAATTTCTGAAATTTACAAGTAATGTAAGATGTGACTAGATTCATTTTTTAAACACCATACTTGTAAAAGACTTGAACAAAATGAAATTTAGATTTAAACTTTACAGAAAAGATCATTTTTTCTAATTTATATTACAGTAGTGACCATCCAGCACTTCAGAAGAATCTAATCTTTCTTGTTAAATTGCCTTTTGTCCTTTCATAACTGAAAATGTTGCAAAAACATTAAGGGAAACCTCTAGGTTTCAAAAAGTGCAGAGATTCCCCCCAAGAGTCCTGCTCCATATGCCATGGTTTCGACCAGATGGCTCTCTTGGAATGCAAGAAGCAGCTTATTTTGAAGGGTCTGCTAAAAACTCCCTTCTCTGAGGCTCTATCTCCGGAGTCTGCCACCAAATCTAACAAGTCAGACAAATCACAAAAACGTGCTTCTTCAGCACTGGAATCCTCTTCAGAGCCAAAGCAGAAAGTTCCAAGACTATCATCTCTAACAGAACCCTCAGAGTAGACAGTCGATGGATCCAAGACTTTGTCGAAGCAATAGGAACCATTAGCTCCGACATCTGCAGCATCTACAGAATTCGGTGTCTGAGCCATTCACCTTCTTTTAAACTGATTTCCCTCACTGCTCCCTTCACCTTTTTCTTGACTAAGTCAAGATCCCTTACGCTCTCTACTCGGTCCACCAGGAGTTTGTCTAGTGATGATGTGGATAGAGTAGTGCAGAGGCTGCTAAAAATACCGGCATTGGCCAAACTGTTGTTGGATCCGAACCTAAAGGAATATGCTCAGAAACTGTCCTCCCCTTCGACATCTGCTCCTCCTCCTATCCATCCCTTCGTTTCAGAGCCAGAAGATTACGTCCGGATTGTGTCTATCAGATCTGGGTCACACAGGTTCCTCAAATCCGATGTCTGCCATGAGTATTTCTGCCCAGTCAGAGCAGGAGACCTCTAGGAGCAGATACTCTCCAGTTGGGACCACAGAGCTGGTTCAGATCTCTCCAGATCCAATCCTGCTTTTGGGGGCTTGGCTCGGGTGATCTCGGCTCCCACCTCTGCTTTGGAGCTTCTGTCTTGGAGATTCCTTCAGATCAGACAACCCTTTTGTCAGATCCGGGATGTTCTTCGGAGCAGGGATAAGATTGCCTTTGAAGTCCTGTGGAGGGTTTTGACTCCATCCCACTTTGACACAATTCCTCTCGGGTCTTCTTCACAGTTCTACTCAAGTGTCTTTGTCTTCTCACAGACCCTCTCCACAGGACTGCAGATACTCCAGGCCTCAGGATGTCCAACAGGGGGCAACCCCCTCTTCTGAAACCTCCCCAAACTGTCCCACTGAGGAGGTCCCTCAGAAGAGTTCCTGCAAGAGGGAAGCATCTTGACGCCCCTGTACTGATACTGACCTTGATGAGGCAGAAGGGTCCCCATGGTTACCTCCTGAAGATGTCTCCTTTGGAGACATCCTGGAAATTGTAAAGCAGAGGGATGACTGGCAGTCCACATCTTCTTCAGCTGAGGAGTTGGTATACCTGAAGGCTTTCGGGACTCTCCCTTCAACCTCTTGGGTGACCCCTCCTTCTGATGAGCTTATTGAATTAATCTCTTGGAAGGCTTGGGAGACCCCAGATTCCATAGAGCCTACTCCTGGTAATCCAAATAAGTACATTACTGCCCCAAAGGATAAACCATTCTTAACACAAGGTGTAGCAGTTGATTCCATGGTTGTGGCAACAGCCACTAAAGAGGAACTATCTGAGACCAGTTCCTCTAATCATCTTCCGAAATAAGGATTCCAGGACTATGGATAGGTATGGGAAGCATGTCTTTTCATCAGTGACCTTTACCTTACAATCTCTGAACTACCTTACCCACTTTGCCAGATTACACAGGGACCTGTTGATGGAACTTTGATTCCCCTCCAAGGAGCTGTAGCTGACGCGGTGGCAGATAGTCAACACCCAGCTTGCCACCCTCCGTTCAGTTGTAAACTCTTCCATGAGGCGCATATCTTACGCAGCAGATGGAACAAGTAAGGCAGCGGGTTCAGATGTCTCTCTCAGGAGGTAGGCCTGGATGCACCTTTGCGATTTTGTGGAGTCCTTCAAGTGTTCATTAATGCCCCTTTTGATGGCTCTTCTATTTTTGGGCCTAAAGTTAGAGATGCTTACCAGGTGTGAACAGGAGGGGAAGACCTTGTCTCCCATTGGAGTGCGTTTTTTTTCCACGCCTACCAAAACCCTTTCCTAAAGGTCAGAGAGGTAGTGGGAAAATGTGGTTCAGAAAATTGCAAAGGTCTTTCCAGGACACACAGGGTGATAGTTCCCCTATCCCCTATAGGCAGAGGGAGGAACATTAATGGAAGACACCATCCTCACAGCAGGGGAGGCCCACAGAATCAGGGGTCCATAGAATCCTTCTTTGGTAAACCCTTCCAGCACTCCTGAAGGAGTGGCCGACTGCTCACCACTGGTAGCAGTCAGGAGGGGGTGATTGTCTTTGTACCGCAAAACCTGGCAAAAGATAATCGACAAATGGGTACAGGACATAATATCCAGGGGATATCTCATTCTCTTCTCCTTTCTCACTCCCGTAAACAAGACCATTCCAGACGGTCCACTCAGTCAAAAGGAACAAGCAACATTAGAAATTCAAAAGTTGCTAAGGAAGAGAGTCATCCAAGAAGTCCCCGCAGACCAGAGAGGATCCAGAACTTACTAGAGTTTCTTTTTAGTTCCAAAGAAAAGAGGGGACTGGAGACCCATCTTGATCTCAGCAATCTAAACAAATTTGTGAAAAAGACCAAGTTACGGATGGTGACACTGCAGCTGATTCTTCCATTTCTGGAAAAAGATTTACTCTCCTCTGGTATCTCAAGATCGTCACTTTATTCCTCCTCAACCCAAAGCCACGTTGACCACGAATGCTTTCCAGATTGGGGAGGGGGGGACATTATCTCAGGAAGACAGTTCAAGGCATCTGGCAACAACATGAGGCTCATCTGCACATAAACATCCCAGAGATGAGGGGAGTGCTTTTGGTGTTGCAAACATTTCAGGACTGCACCCCTCTGTGAACAATAGCAATCCAATCAGACAAACATTTCTGTGGTCTTGCATATTAACAAAGGGGGGACTAGATCTTTACCCCCTTTGTCAAGAAGGCTTGAGGGTGTGACAATGGGCAACAGCTTCCAACTGCTTTCTGATAGCAATGCACATCCTGGGAAAATCAAACATGATTGCAGACAACTTGAGCAGAGCATTTTATGGCTGCACAAGTTGTCCCTCAGTCAGAAAGTTGCGGAAGAGATCTTCTGAAAATGGGGCCAGCCTTGCTACGATCTCTCTGCATCACCCACTATTGACAAATGCAGCAACTATTTTGCCATGGTCTCTCCTGCGGGGGAGTCAGCAAGAGATGCATTTGTTCACGATTGGCCTCCGGAGCTGCTTTATGCCTTTCCTCCAATCCCTCTAATCCCTCTGATTCCCAAATTTTTGCAGATAGCAACTCTGTTGGAGATGACAATAATCCTAATTGCCCCTATTGGCCTTGCCAAATCTGATTCCCCTTCCTTCAGCCTCATCTACAGGATGAACCATGGATTCTGGACCCTGCTACAGACCTTCTGACTCACCCGTCAGGAATGATTCATCCCACCCTGAAAAATCTCAAACTAACAGCTTGGCTGCTCCAGTTCCCCTGATCACCAGGTTTCCTCTCCTTTCCTCTCCAGTTGAACATATTTTGTTATCTTCCCATAGATCATCTACATGAAAACTGTACAGAGGTAAATGGAAGAGATTTGAATGGGCCAACAACACTCTGGTAGACCCCTTTTTTGTGCCAGTGCATTCTATTCTAGAATTTTTGGCCAAACTTTTCAATGAAGGAGCTGCTGCAGCCACTATCAGTGTTCAGTTGGCAGCAATTTCAAATTTCCATATAGGAGAAAATGGTTCTGGAATCATGTCGCACAGAATCTGTAAGGCATTCCTAAAAGGAACTACTATGATAAGACCGCCATATGGAAACCCGTCACCACCCTGGGATCTGAATTTTGTTTTGTCAAACATTATCTGTCCTCCTTTTGAACCATCTGCCACCTGTGACCTGAAGTATTTCTCCTGAAAAACACTCTTAGTGGCTATTACTTCGGCTAGGAGAGGTTCAGAATTGCAAGCTTTGTCTGCCAAGCCTCCATATCTAGTTTTTCATAAGAACAGTTTCTTTGTGCACTAACCCTTCATTTCTACCCAAGGTTGTGTTGGAAAGTAACCTCAATCAATCTATTGAGCTGCCAGTATTCTTCCCAAACTTCCAAAATAAAGGGGAATGAACATTCACTGCATCTTCTGGACATTCATAGACAATTGTTTCTACTTGCATAGCACTTCAGAATTCAGGAAATCAGATTAACTCTATTTCTTATTCGAATATTAGAAAAGGCTAACCAGTCTCCAAAGTTACCTTATCCAAATGGCTTTCACAGTGTATATCCTTCGTTTACAATTCTGTCCAAAGCCCTTTCTAACCCTGTTAAAGCACATTCCATTAGGTCAGTAGCCACATCTGCAACCTTTCAAGCTAGGTTAGTTTGGATAATATCTGTGCTGCAGCCACATGGGCAAAACCTTATGCCTTTATTGCTCATTACAAAGTGGATTTGTCCTCTAGGAGTAGAGCCTCTTTTGGCTCTATGATTCTGGAGAATATTCTCCCATGAGCCACCCAAGAATAAAGTAGCTTTGGACATGGTCCCAACAGTGAAAATAAAGGCAAGATTGACATCACATAAAGACATTTTATACTTGCCATAACATTCCATGTGTGTTGTGCATGTCTACCTTTATTCTCAACCCACCCACCATACGTCCTGCCTATACTCCTGGAGACTGAGTAGTCCTAATTGGGTATCACAGGACTCTACAGCCTCAGAGATAACATTTTCTTCTCTGTTATTCTATTGGACAAGCTAATTTGTATGTATTAATGGGGGCAAACAAGATCAGAGGATGTTAGGCAGTTGCATTATAGGTAAGGAAGAATGCCCACAAGCTTTGCTGAAGGCCTCGAGCTTTTGAAATGGCCAAAACAGGTCCAACCCACCATTGAGAATAAAGGATGAGATTGACAACACACGTGGAATGTTATGGTAAGTACATAACTTTTTTTTTTGTCACCAAGTTTTTTAGAGGGAAAGTAACAGGAAGTGATGTGAAAATTCTGTTTCAATTAATTACTTTGAATTCTGTACAAATACTGGTTTTAGAAGTGTATTTGTTGTTCTGAAGAAGTCTTATTTCAAGACAAAAGCGCTTAATGACTGTAAGAAATTTTGGTTTACTTTTTCCTCCGAGTGTTCTGTGATACCTTTTGGTACCATAGCAGAGGCATTTCTTTGTAGTAATCTGTGATAGTTCCCAATTTATAGTCGTCTGTGAACTTGGTGAGCCAGAGGCCTTTGACATTAGCCATGACTTCTGAGAGGTAGATGCCATACAGGTGTAGCTCAACAAAGAGTCCTAGGGTACTCTGCTGGTGACCAGTCTCTTGTGCAGGTGGTCTCATTGATGCTGACTTCAAGACCTGTCCATGGGCCAGCTGGCAATCGAGCAAGTTATGTTCATAGGTTTATGCTAGGCTAACAACCACTAGTGCCCTTATAAGCCTAGCAGTGCAACCCATATGTGACCCACAAATTTGATTTATATAATTGGTGATTTACTGACTGCCTTTGTCCATCAGAGACATAGGAGCCAAACCAGGGCTGAATTTCTGATTTTCCCATCCATTGGTCCAAACTGTGCTTAAAAAGGGATGGAGGAACTCTGCTTCACATGGGTGAGGAGCTTGTGCCAGAGAATTGACTCTGAGAAACTTATCTATCTGTCCAAATGTCATATTTGTCACAAGCAAAATTTAGTTTTTTTAATCTAGTAGTTCTGATGCTGTTTGTTTTGTGGATGTGCAAAAGGTCCATCAAAACAGGGTCTAGGGATGCCCTGATCTGGCTAAAGCATTTGAGTATGATGCCACGTAGGGAGTCAAGGCACTGAGGTGATCAGCATAGGACATTGTGTTTACTCCCTGTATTCTTTACTCTAGGATGGTTCTGACAAGGGCCGAGTACAATGATATGATTACTACTTTGGATCTAGATGCCATGCCCTTACTTATAAGTTGAGCAACAAAGAAGGATTTTCTTATGCCGTGGATAGATGCTGGTTGAAGGTAGATTACTGTCTACATGAGTTCCCAGATTCCCTGACTAGTGAACTTTTAAGCGGGTTTTTTTGATGATGTAGTTCCCCAGCATGGTCGACTTCCCAAAAGATACTATAATGAATTTCTTGGTATTGAGTTTTAAGCCACAGCTTTGGCACAGAGTGTTTGTCTGTATTAGACCTTCCTGAAAGGTGTTCTCATCTTCGGGGATTCGGTGACTGCTCCCAGTTTGCATTTTATAAAGGGGTTTATACTTAGTTCCATAAGTTTGTTGACAAACGCCTGAGTTGTGGTATTGTATCAAATGTTTTAGCCATATCTTGGTAGGCAGTATACAGTTTCCCCCCTCGTCCATTGCCTTGGTAACCTTTTCAAAGAAGTCCACCACATTCAGTAAGCATGACCCTCCTTTGACAAAGCCAAGCGAGGATGGATCCAGTGCCTGTAGATCCCCTTTGCCCTTGTTGATTTCCATGGCTTTGCAAATAAGACTAGTCAGACTAATTGGTGTGTAGTTTCCAAGATCTGTTACAGGTCATCCCTTACCTTTGCAGGCCAACATTCACGTGGCACAAAGCCTGTATGAGACTATAGTTAATGACTCCACGGGTTCTGATAAGTCATATTTTAGACTATTCAGGAGACATCAAGGGATGTTATCAGGGCTCAATGAGATTGTGTTCTTGGCTTTAGTGAGTGCAGCCAGTACATGACCTCCCCAGTTATAGCTGGAGGTGTTATGTTTGAGAGGATGGTTGGGGGTGGAAGGGTGTAAAAGTTGTAACTGAATTTTTCTGCTAACAATTTTGCTACATCACCAGGGGCTCAGCAAATGTAGCACCATTAACCACCAGTTCAGCACATTGCTGTTTGCTGCCCTTGAGGTTTTTGACATATCTGTAGAAGGTCTTATGGTTATCTTTCACCTGGGAGGTTGGCTTGAGCTCAGAGTTGGCTTTGCTTGACTTCATTAGCCCTCTGGGTTGCCCATTTACTTTGTTTCCATTTTTATGAGAATTACCCTTCCTGATATTTGCCATACATTTTTCCTTTTGTTGTATATTCTGTTTAATTTGGGATGCCACCAGAGTAGTTTGTTTTTGGGGCTAGTCCTGGGTTTACATCTGGTAGGCTGACATGGTTGTACAGAGTTTCTGAAAGCAATTCAGAATAGGCTGCTGTGTTCTCTGGATTTGGAAGGTATTTGAATTTTGAGAATCCATCACTTAATAAAAGGTAATTTGCCTTGGAATTGTTCCTTACTGCTTTTAATGGGATTTGGGGGTTGATTTTGAAGGCAAAAGCTGCATATTCAGAGCATACCAGGGAGGATGAGACATCGGGGGGGGGGGGCAGATGGGTGCAGCGTTCTCCCATATTTTGAAGCATGAGGTCCAATATGTTGGAGCCTGTAGTAGGTGTATTCACTGTTTGGTCAAGGGTCTTTGCATTTATGAAGTCCAGGAATCTCTTTGCCTGCTGTGAATTTGAGGCGAAGTAGGATTCCCAGTCCATAGAAGGGTAATTAGTCTGCCATGAGTTGGGTGTTAGGCTGGATGGTAAGAGTCTCCTGTAGGTCCAAGTATACATTGTGAGCTTCTTGAGACATGGAGAGTGACCTATAGCTGGCTAGGATATGGTACTGGTGATTTGCTTGTGGAGGAACTCCAGCATGTCATCCTGCTCGACCACCCTAGAAATATGCTGCTGCTTGTTATATAATGAGGCACCTCCTCCTTTAGCCCTTTTCTGTGCAGCTGCTGGTCTAAAAGTGTGAAAGACACTGAAACGTTGCACTTCTGGGGTACTCACTACTGCTTTAAACCATGTCTCAGTAACTGCACAGCTGTCTAGATTCTCAAGTATGAAGAGGGCTTGGAGGGAGTGTTTTTGTTTAGGCTTCTGAAATGACCATTAACACCCTGAGGGTTCAGTTGAGTTGATTTTGCTATGTTAGTAGGTTTGTCAATTTGGCAACACCTAAAAAAGCACTATGGGGTGGATAAAATTTTATAAGCATTAGAAAGTCTAGAGGGGAGATGTGCAGACCATCCTTGGCAAAGCAACGTGGTCTGTTAATGTCCTTCCCAAGCTGACAAATATTAGATCCCCTTATAATGACACCAGGAAAACAGCCAGTTGTTGAAATCCATCATGTTTTGCTCATATTGTGGCTCATAATGATTCTGCTGACAGGCTTTAAGGCTTAAAGATAGCAGTGACTTTGCAGGGTTGTGAATTAACCTGTAGCTAAGCCTCTGGAAGTCTCAACACTCCTGAAGTTAGTCCCATTGATCTATCACAAACTGAGGCCAGGTCCCATCACCACTCATTCAAGGTATAAAGTTACCACGTGGAAAGGATTTAAAGAGTTCCTTAGAATTAGATGGTGCTGAGAATTAACAAGGTGATAACTCTGCCTTTCCTCCATTTGGAGATATCGCTAATGTTGCAAATACTGACCTGGTTATAGCATTAAATCAAATATTTTAGATAGAGGCATACATTAATTATCAGTAGATCTAGATTTGGTAGGGTTAGTCTAAGGAAAAGGAAAAAAATGCAGCACTGTTGTGGATAAACCCTAATGAAAATCTGGTGCATACACTACTCTCAAACCTGAACAAATGAGGGTAGTAAAAATGAGTGCAGTGATTATACTGAACAGGCAGGTCATTCTAACTGAACAGATCAATTTCTGTATGCATCTTCCATCTCTGCTGGTGACACCCTTATCAATAATGTTGGCATACTGGTTGTTAATGCTAAGGCTGTAAAGTTTGCTACTGGACACTCCATGGTTTAGATGCTACTGCCACACAGGTAACTTGCATGAACAAGTAACGAGTCTTCTGGGAGCAAGAATGACAGGGTACCATGGATGGTTTAGCTAACGTTCTAAGGGGGGGCTATCTTATACCATCATTGTACATGTATGCTAAAGTGATTTTGGGCACAGTGCCTTTCTAGAGGTTATCAGAGTGTCAGTTAAAATGTTGATTTCTGTTGGCATGATGTGCATTAATATATTTTATTCTGGCATTTTGCTTGTCATGAAGGCAAACAGATTTAAAAGCTTAACTAAAATGATTTTATATTTACAAAATTGCTCTATTAAAGCATGGTTCTAGTGATAATTTCAGATTTCTGTTCTATTGGGGGACACCGGATAGTCAAGTTTCCTAGCTATTTGTTTCAAGCTAGGAAGTGAGTCTTTGTAGAGGCATTTCTTAAAATGTTACTTTTTGATACTAGCATTCGTGTAGCACGTCTGTCTGGTACTGGCAGCCAGTTAGAAAATGTATTCCACTTAGCTATATTTTTGACAACTGAAATAAAACGGTTAATGAGAATATCAGGTGTAGAATCTTCTTTTGAGAATGGTTATTGAAACTTGTAGGGACTGATGATTGGTTGGTTCAGTTTGTTGCCTGGATTTGCTACTATTTCCTGTAAAAGACCTATACATTTAGGCAGAGGTAGAATGCTGACATTTTTATTTAAAGTTCTCTGCAGGTCACCAGTTATGTCCGGTACCAATTTTTACATTAAAATTTATGGGAATAATACTGCATTTATTAATATTCATTACCCAATGGCCAGTTCTGCTGGTGACCTGATAAAGCTGGTTGAGTTGGCTAACCATGATATTGCCTCAAGAGACTTCAATCTGCCACTTGCTCATTGGAGAGAAATCAATATGGCAACCTACAAAGGCCACTGATATTCTTAACATTCTGTGCATCAATTCTACACACTGCTTTGCCACTTCCAGAATGGTGACTCCCACCTTGTGACCATAAGGTGATTTCTGTAAAGATTCTCTGCATTGCCACAAACCTATCGACATTTTTTAGTCAGCCAAGCTTTACTAGGCAAATTTGTATACATTTTCTGCAGGGAATATCCTTTACAATAACATATGCTTGTTTTAAAAATGTATTAGTACTGTTAAAATGAAAAAGAAAGCACTTAGACATGATAAACTCAAACTAACCTGCGGTGACAGTATTACTAGAAACTGCATACAGTCTCTTGCAGAGATTTATTAAAACTCATTACCAAGTACATCAAAACCTTTAAGACTAGGTAGCCCTAGAAAGATCAGTGGAGTAGTAGTTTGTAAGTTATGCAGGGGAAAGCAAAGTAAGATCACCTGATTTTTGTGAACAATGCTGTTTAAAGTTAGTGTCAGCAGTTTGCATTCATCCAAAAGCCAATGTAAGCATCTTTTTCTACATGGTAAGCCAGCATCAGTAGCGATTTCTAGCTCCCAGTAAACAGTCAAATGCTTTGTTTTCAGGTGAGTAATGTCCAAAAAACTACAGTCCTAGCCCACGTTAAAGCTTCAGGTATAAACTTAAGTAACAAGAAATTGAAAGAGTTTAGCTTTGCTCTTTCATCCTCCTCACTGCTCTGTTTAGTACGTCTTGCAGCAAGGAAGAGATACCTGCCTGCACTATTGGCAGAGGGACAAAGCCCTGACTATGGTCCATGTTATAAGAGTTTGAATAGCGACTTGTGTGCTTGACAATGCAGGCAGGGGGGGAACATGCGTGCTCAGATGCACCCTCATGGTTCACTCTTGGTGGAGCATTGGGACAAGTAGCAGTTTTTATCCAGAATGGGGCAGGACCGTGGCTTAGCTGTACTTGGATGTGTGAGCAATACTTCAGAAGAGCCCACTGTACACTTTTAACTATGACAGGAAGATGCACATAGGAGTTAAATCCTTAGGAGAAAATACTTCTTAGCAGTATGAAGCTGGTCCAGAAGCCTTGATCTTACTGCACTTGAACATGGGTCAAAGTTATTCAAAGGGTGTGTGTGTGTGTGTGTGTGTGTGTGTGTGTGTGTGTGTGTGTGTGTGTGTGTGTGTGTGTGTGTGTGTGTGTGTGTGTGTGTGTGTGTTAATCTGGATTTAGTAGACCAGGAGACAAAGATTTTGGGAGCTGCTAATGGTCAGCTATGGGGGCCCAAAAATGCCACACAATAGAAAGAGAAAAAGATTACTGATTGGGACGATAGCAGTTATTAAATCAGTGTATACTGAACTGATTAAAATGATTTGTAAGTTTTCTGTCCTACACTGGGAAATCCATGAACATAAGTCAAACCTACACATAATCCAACATCCTCATTACAAAGTAAAACACACCAATGCATCATTCACCAGACTGAACAAGGAGAGGGACCCCGTCAGTTTTCTAATGGAGTCAGGATTCGCCACATCATGCATGCACTCGCATCCTTACACCACAAGTACACATGACCTCATAGTACACTTGGGAGTAAACATTCTGAGCTGTGTACCTTCCTGGACTATATGAAGAGATGCATGAGTGAGGTCTTGGAGTGTATCCGAGGCAGGTATGAACCTAGCCTTGTGCAGCATTTTATTTTCTCCATGAATGTTGCCACAATACAATGAAAAGATTATTGACATTGACAATTGTCTTAGTTTCTGGTGTCATTCACAGGTGGTCCCATATATATATATATATATATATATATATATATATATCAGCCTGTGAGGAGATGATTGACTGTCTTAGGTGCAGGCCAACCCTGACATAGTTATCTCCCAAGGCTTTTGTATATTGGCAAATTTTTGTACACCCCCATAGCACATTTTATAGGCAACATCAGTCATCAAAAGTTCCTAACATAGCAAAACAGAATTTGGATAACATAAATGTATTGCTGCTGACTGCTAAGAGCCTTAAGAAAAATCTACTCTCCCCACAGGCACTCTTTATCCAGAAACGCATCAATACATGCATTGTTACTGAGACCTGGGCTAAGACCCTTAAGAACACCCTATCAGTGCAAGGGTTCAAAGTGTACCACAAATTCAAGTCCGCCACACTAGGTGAAGTCATTAGTTGCTGATGTGTCTGTATTTTTGTTGAAAAGAAAAATCACCAACAGACACATTAGACAGGATAATGACTGAGAACTCCTCCATGTTCAACAATACCATTAATAAAACCCCTTATCACATTATAGCTAACTATAGGACCGACTCTTAGCCTATATTTCCTACCTGCCTAGTGTGGAATCCCTATGCTTTCAGCCAAACACCATTCTTTTAGAAGACTTCACCTACCCCTGCAGCAATTAAATGACTTTTATATCCCGTAATATGTATTCCCAGAGATTTCTAGACTTAATACAAACTCGCTGAACAAGTTAGTCCACACCACAATTACGAGTGATAAAATCTTGAACTTGGCTTTCAACAATATGGGACAGCTCTGTTCCCATCCAATTGTAAATTCCTTTGTAGTCAAAAGGCACCAGAAATCAGTCACATTCATAGTAAGATTGAAGCTGGAAGCATCCTCCAGTAAATCTGTATTTTGCAGTTATGCTTAAGTTAATCTACTAAAACTGTGTGATCTGGCTAAATTCAATATCCACCCCCTTCCAACCTTATGGCCCCTCTGTGTATGCAGAATGCTTTACCACCAAATTCTGTGCACATGTAAATAGTGGCACAGATTCATCCACCCCCCTCTGAAATAAGCAGAATGCCAAATTTAAAAATAAATCCCTGTGGTCTACCTCAAATGTAAACAGACTCTACAGTAAAATAAGAAAGCTCATTACACACACACAAATAATGTAACACTCCAGTTACTAAAAACAGACTTCCAAACTTGAAAACGAATTCTGGCTCCTGATCAAATCAACTATAGCTAGGTATAAGGTAAAAATAGCCACCCAGACTAAAGGCAATGACAAAACTGCCTCTAACTTTGTTAGAAACCTCAGAAATGAAGCTCTGCACTGCACAGAGCTAATAGTAAATTATCTCATACTCTGACCCAGAGGACTTAGCCAGTCTACTAGCAGATAAACTTGGCCATAACTTCTCCCACACACACATACTAGATCATATACCAGCATCCACACCACCACCCCTTCCAGTCTCCCAAGGACATGTCCTTAAAGTACTGTGCAAGCCCATGAATATTGTTTCTATAGGGCTGCATAACATACCAGGATGCCTACTGGCCAGCCTGAAATAAGATTTGTCAAACCCCCTTCAGAGGTTTAGTATCAGCCTCCAAGCATGCTTTTTGCCAGACAACTGGAGGACAGCAACAGTCATCCCCACTGCACAAAGGTTGGGGCACCAACAGATGCTTGTAATTATAGACCCATATGAATACCATCCTCATCTCGTATAGAAAGGATCATTATGGAATTAACAAGTAAGGACTTGTGCAACGTACAAACTCTCGAGCCTAGCCATGTCAGTTTTGTCAAGGATAGATCTTGCCAACTTAACCTGGGCATATTCTTTGAGAAGGTTACTGAAGTAATGGATGAGGGGAAATCGGTACTCCTTATATCCAGACTTCACAAAGATTTCAGCACCATCCCATTCTCTGGTATAGTTGATAAACTCAGCTTTTTAAAGATGAATCCATATTCAACCCACTAGATGACAAAATGGCTCACAAATAGAACCCAGGAAGTTAAAGTGGTTAGCCGTACAACCTCCAAAAGATCCGTCACTAGTGATATGCCCCAAGGTTTAGTCCTCTAGCCATTCCTTTGGCATTTATTTCTTAGAGGTTCCTTGGTATGTACTAGGCTAACCACCATCAGGAACTTTATAAACCTAGCCACATAACCCACCCTAATTTTATTTGTGTATCCTGGGCATTTATTAAGAGATGTTTCCAAAGGTTATGTTTGGGGGGGGGGTACGTTAGTTTGAGCAGATTTACTGTCTGCCTCTGTCTAGCAGAGACATGTGGTGTCTAGTCCCAGGAGAATTTCTAATTTCCCATCCTTTGGCCAAGGTTATGCTTAAATAGAGTTAGTGATGGAGTCTGTTTCACATGGATGGTTTGCCTGTTGGAGATCCTTTGATACACATCTGTCCTATTTATGTTGCAAGCAACATTTAAATCCTTTGATCTACTGATTTCTGATGCTGTTCATTTTGCAGATGACAAAAGGACCATCAGAGCAGGATCTGAGGATGCTGTGTATGCCAGGCATAGACTTGCCTCTAAGTAACCTGTAACAGACAATGTGTAGAAATGGGGCTTTAAGGCTATCCCTATAGAACAAAGTTTTTACACCGTGGATTCTCTTGAGAAGGAACCTTTGTGGGTATTCCATCTGTTGTATATGTCTGGTCAGGTGTGTACTAAAGGGGGCATTCTACTCTATGGTCCTGATAAGTGCCAAATAAAATGGGACTATGACTTCCTTGGACCCAGTTGCCATGCCCGTGTTTAATAAGCTGGTTGACTCAATGATTTTCTTTCTTCTTGGCTACATGTTGGCCTAAGGCCAGATCGCTGTCTCCATATGGTTCCAGATTCCTAATTACCAGGTCATCTCTTAGGGGTGTCATATCAATTGAGTAATTAGCCTGGATGGCAGTTTTCACAAAAGGTACCACAATGCATTTCTTGACAATGAGTTTTAATCCATGACTTTGGCACCAGTCATTTGTGTTAGACTCTCTTGCAAGATGTTTGTGTCAAGGGGGGAAATCAGTAGGCTTCCATTTGCAGTCATCTGCAAACTTGGTCAGACAAAGTCCCTTGACATTAGCCTTAACTTCAGAGAAGTAGATGCCAAATAGGAGCAGTCCCACCATGGAGCCCTGAGGTACTCACTGGTGACTTGTCTCTCAATGGAGGTGGTCTCACCAGTCCTGACGTCCGTGGTCCAAACTGTGAGCCAGCTGGCAATCCAGAGAGTTGTGTATGGTTTTATGCCCAGTTCAGGGAGTTCAACTATACCAGAGTGGGGTATTATATCGAAAGCCTTAGCCAGGTCCAGCTTTGGTATGCAACGATTTCCCCTCATCTGTTGCCTTGACTTCCTCAAAGAAATTCCCCAGATTTAGTAGGCATGGCCTTTCCTTAACAAAGCCAAGCTGGGTTGGGTCCAATGTCTAAAGGTTGCATTTGTTGATCATTTCCACAATAATTTGTTCCATGGATTTACATATCAGACTAATGGGTCTTGTAAAGTGGGATAACTGTTGCAATCCTCCATTCTAATGGCACAAAGCCTGTTTTGAAGCTGCAGTTAGTGACTCAAGTGGGCCTGGATAGGTCATGTTTTAGGCTATTTAGGAGGCATCATGGCATATTGTCTGTGCCCATTGTGGCTGTGCTTTTGACTTTAGCAAGTGCCACCAGGACCTGCTTCCTGCTAATAGTTTAGGGGGGTATGCTAGTTTGTGTTTGGGGGTTAGGAGTGAAGTATAAGCTGAATTTGTCAACCAGGACATTTGCTATGTCACTCTACTCAGTGAAGATGGAACCACTGACCACCCCACCAGTTCGGCACACTGCTGTGTGCTGTCTGGGAGGTTATAGACATAGCTGTAGAAAGCCTCATTTTATTTTTTATGCCTGCAAGGCTGTCTTGATCTTGTAATTGACCTTGTTGTACTTAATTAGTCCTCTTAGTTTCCTGTTTAGTTTAATTAAAGAGCTCTTAACATTATGGGAGTTATTCTTCCTGATTTTAGTCATGACTTTTTTCTTTTTGTATATACCTTACTTAGATTTGGATTCCACAAGTGTGGTTTGTTTTTACAGTTTGTATTGGCTTCTGGAAAGTAAAACAACCTCTATGCAGCCATTTACATGGTTGTACAAGGGTCTGTGTGAACAATTCCACATTGGTTGCTGTGAATTTGGGGTTGGAAGGGACACTGAATTTTGACAGGCCATCACTTAATAGGATGTAGTTTGTTTTGGAGTAGTTCTAACTGTTACAGGGTTTGCTGGAGGTATCAAGTTGACTTTTATTTTGAAGAAGACAGCTTTGTTGTCCAACCTCACCAGTGAGGATGTGACACTGGTGGTGGGGTCTACAGCACTCTCCCATATCGCTGAGCATCAGGTCCAGTACATTTGAACCTCTGGTGGGTGTGCATACTAACTGGTCAAAGTTTTGTTTTAAAGTCGTGGAATCATTGTGCCTGCAATTTTGAGGCAGTGTGCATTTCCCAGTCTGTGGAGGAGCAGTTGGTCTCCCACGAATGGGGTGTTTGTTTTAATAATGAGCGTCTCCAGTAAGTGTAGGTATGAGCTATGGGATTCTTGGAACATGGAGCGTGGATTTGTAACTTGCTAGGGTATGGTATCATTTTTTTATTGATATATACATTACATATTTACATATTACATTTACAAATCTCCATACATAATCAACTTCAGTTTAAGCATTCCCTCCTCAATCTTCTCAAGCAAAAAATTATTTTCTCCAAAATCTTTGTCAAAGTCCATTTTCTATTGTACTTAAATTAGTCTCTTGTTCAATATAGTCCACCTAAACAGTTTACAACTTCACTAAAAAGTGCAGCACTTGTTCCAAATAGCTTTTTCTTCTCAAAAAGCTCAGCACTTGTCTTATAAGCATATCCCTTGTCTTATAAGCATTCTCTTTGCAGGTCAAGCACTCCTATATTATACAAATCTCTCACTAGCAAAACCCCCCAGGAGTGCCCACTTCCCTGCTAAGCCCACTACTTTTCTGTCTCATACCAACTCATAAATCTTTCTAGCATGTCGAAGGGTCAGATGCTGGCGTCCTCTCCTGCCCAGTTGGTGAATCTGGGAATTCTGAGACAATGTTACAATTGCCTCATGTACACGGACAACCCTCTCCTCCTCCCACGTAACACTAACACTTGCGAGAGATGCAGCTATTTAGCCAAACTGGAGGCTGAGCTCTCTCAACTCAGGACTGGCAAGACCAGGCAGGAGGAGAAGGCAACTACACACACCACAATACCAGTCTCACATAACTCAACCACACCACTGAATCAAACACATAAACACACTAAGACATACTCGGAGGCTCTGAGTAAAAATTTACCTGAACAGCAGAGGCCTCCAAAGCAGACACCCAAGCAACTGCAAACTCAATACACCACACAAACAACACATAAACAACAAAATCAGTGTGCAAAGCAGTCACTGCCCTTAAGGCCAAATACAACACCAAACATACTTGTCATAGGTGACTCCATAGTCAGACACACTGACGTCCCACTCACCAGGCTGAACAAGGAGAAGGTCACGGTAAGCTGCCTATCGGGCGCTAGAATCCGCCACATAACACAAGCACTCAGGTCACTCCACGGCAAGTACAAGTATGACACAGTCATTGTCCATGCTGGTGTGAATGACCTGAGACGTACCTCCCTGGACTACATGAAAAGAGACATAGAGGAGCTCTCTGATTATGTAGCCCAGGCAGGTATGACCCTGACCCTGACCCTGAGCAGTATCCTTCCTTCACCAAGAATGATGCCACAATATAGTGACAAGATGATCAGCTTTAACAATTGGCTTAATTTCTGGTGTCATTCAAAGGGGATCCAGTGCCTGTCTGCCTGGGATGACATGCTCGACAAGCCACGCTGCTTCAAGGGACGGCTTGCACCTGTCACCCTGGGATTCCGGATATTGGCTAAGGCTCTTGCCACCCCCATAGTGCCTTTTTTAGGCAAGGCTCAAATTCTAAACCTGCCACCCTAGAAAACAAAAATGTGAAGAAACTAAGGGTAATGCTGCTCAATGCCAGAAGTCTAAATCTCAAAATGCACGCACTCGAGGCCCTTCTCAGTATGGAGAACATAGATGTCTGTGCTGTGACTGAAACCTGGTTCAAGGCTCCTGAGAGTACCCCGGCACTATCAGGTTTCATCTCATATCATGCGTTCCGGCCTCAAAACCCGGACCACACCACAAAAGGAGGGGGTGTATCCATATTCATCAAGGATACCCACACCTCCAGGTTGGTGGCTACGCACGAAGCATCGGAAACCATCCAGGGTGCAATTAACCATAGGCAAAACTGCTCTACAATTTGTAGCATGCTACAGGCCACCCTCTCAAACTCAGGAAACCCACACAGCCTTCCTGAAGACACTGGAGGGTATAAATGTATCGCCAAACACCATCATATTGGGTGACTTCAACTACCCGAATATAGACTGGGAACATTACTCAAGCCCAAACTTTCTAGCCCAAAGGTTCCTGGAGTTCATAAATTCAAATGCCATGGAACAACTAGTCACTGTCCCCACAAGAGGAGAAAATATACTATATCTCATCATCACGAACATGGGGACAAAATGCTCCACACCGGAAGTATATCCCTCATTGGTGAGATGAGATCATAAACTAATCTCACTAGAAATCCACATCCCGCCCCACCCCAAACAAAAAAGACCACAGTGAAGAACTTCTCTAAAGCAAACTTCACACTACTCAAGACAGGTGTGGTATCCTTCAAGGCCCCCGAGCCAATGGAAACCACAACCCAAGCTGCGGAAGCCCTTACAAATGCCTTCTATGAACACCTTCAGGACTGCATGGATCAGGCAATCCCAAATAAAACCAAGACTCTTTCCACCAAGGGCAAACGTCCAGTCTGGTGGACCCCAGCCATAAACAAACTTTACAATAAGAGGAGAAAGCTATTACATGATAGAGCAAAATCCCAAAAAGGGAAGGCATCTTTGATCAGCACTAGCAAGAAACTACGATCCCTCATAAAATCATCCAAGGCCAACTTTGAGAGAAAAATTGCCATAGATTCAAAAAAGAATCATAAGGCCTTCTTCAGCTATGTCAGAAACCTGGGTGGAAACTCCCAGATATGCTCAGAATTAGTCCAAAATGATACAAAAATCACTGAACCCACAGACATTGCCAACATACTGGCAGACAGGTTCAGTGCAAACTTCACCCCCCTCTCCCCCCCCCCAAAAGGAGAGAGAACTATCCCAACTGAGAGTAGCCTCCCAGACATCTCAAATGCACAGGTGAAAGCTGCTCTCTCTAAAGCTAAAAACACAGCATCAATGGGACCGGATGGGGTCCCCGGCTGTGTGCTACATGAACTCAATGAATAACTATACCCGCACATAAGGCAGCTGTTTAATCTTAGCCTCACCACAGGATATGTGCCCAAGGAGTGGTGTACGGCAACTGTGGTCCCACTCCACAAAGGCAGTGCCTCTATGGACCCTGGTAATTACCGCCCCATAAGCTTAACAAGCCTGGTCTGCAAAGCTATGGAGAGGATCATAATGGAACTCATAAACAAGGACATAGGGGACTTGCAGACCTTGGACCCAACCCAGTTTGGCTTTGTCAAGGGCAGATCTTGCCTTTTGAACTTGGTCGACTTCTTCGAAACAAGTCACCAAGGCCATTGATGAGGGAAAGGCAGTCCATACAGCCTACCTTGACCTTGCAAAAGCTTTCGACACAATACCCCACTCTGGTATTATAGAGAAACTTACCAGCTTAAATGTAAGCCCATATGTCACAAGATGGGTTGCAAACTGGCTAAAGGACAGAACCCACAGGGTTAGAGTTGCTGGAGCCATGTCAGACTCCAAGCCGGTTACAAGTGGAGTCCCACAGGGCTCAGTCCTTGGCCCCCTATTGTTCGGCATCTACTTCTCAGAAGTCCAGGCAAACATAGGAGGACTATGGCTGACAAAGTTTGCGGATGACTGCAAACTGGGTGCCATAGTGGATAGTACATCGGACACAGACATCCTTCAGAGGGGTCTCACGGAAACTGATAGCTGGTGCCAGAGCCATGGCCTGAAGTTAAACGCAAAAAAGTGTATAGTCATACCCTTCGGGAAAAACAAGGTAACCCCAAGCTACCATATAGGTGGCAACCGACTAAGCACAGAAGAGGTTATCAGGGACCTGGGGACCCAGGTTGACAGTGGCCTCTCGTTTGAAGCTCATGTTGCTAAAGTGGTTCGAAAGACCTTCTACATTGCCCACCTGATCATGAAGGGATTCACATCCAGATCAAGTGAGGTCATTGTTCCCCTGTACTCTTCACTTATCAGACCAATGATAGAGTACAATGCCCCATTCGGGATGTATCTCACCCGACACCTGCTGCAATTGGAGAGACCCCAAAAGTTCCTCACCAAAAGGATAAAGGGACTCCAAAACCTGTCATATGCTGCCAGAATGAAGAAATTCCAACTCTATTCAGTTGCATACCGTCTGCTCAGAGGTGACCTGTGCCTGACATACAAGGCCATGACCAACCCGGAATTAATGGACATGCTCCACCTCAAAAAATCCAAATCCACCAAAACCACTAGAGCAAGAGACTTAAACCTTAGCACGGATATAAATAGGACGTGCTGGAGGGATAGATTTATCACCCAGACACTCCCCATGCTGTGGAATAAAATCCCGGTCCATGTGAGGCAGAGAAATCTTGACCGGTGGATGGGAGATCGTAGGTTTACCCCGGGAATCATCTCTGTGTCACTACTGGACAGAGGCACAACAAACTAATGGGCACAGTATTTCTAACATAAGGGGCGGCGTAAGCCACATAACTTTGGGCTAGGCTTATAAATGCCCTGGGGCAGTTAGCCTAGTATAAACCTTTGAACCTATGAAACATACCCCGGGATTCAGCAAGCTCTGCACTGCGTGCAGGAATAATGCAGCAGCTGTTGGAGGCAGTATGGCCGCCAAGAGAGCCAGGAATTAGCTCCCGGGACGTGGACGAGAGCTTCTGCACAGACACAGCTCCTGTATGTTAATTACCCCATTTGCAGGTGAAAACCATGCAAATAAGGTGATTTAGCGAGCCAGAAAGCTGGCAGCCATCCGTGCAGGACTAGTGTAACCTGCAGAAATGTACTCTGTTAGTAACCGAGTACATTTCTGCAAACTACAAAACGGAGCCATGACAGCTCCAAATAAAGGGTGTATATAATGTGGAAAGCATGCCAATGTCCAAATATATGGCATTGGCATGGAAAACAGTTGCAAAAAATATGTAACTTTTATTTTTTTTGGCAGATTTCGTCCGTTTAAGTGTAGGGCAGCGGCGCGCAAACTGGATCGGCTGGAATACCAAATAAAAACCCTGAAAAAAGCTTTCTCTGCAAAATCACAATTTTGCCATTATAGTCAATGGCAGGCCGAAGACAACAAGGCCAGTGAATAGTGGTTGCTAAGGGGGAAGTCTCAGTGTGGGACTTGTAACTAGGTATTAGCAGGCAGTCCTATTCAAATGAGGGGAATGACACTGAATCACATATTTCCCCTCATGGCTAGCCTGCACCCAACTGTGTAAGTGCAGAACGACCATGGTGCAAGCCTAAGAGCTAGCTGACATCATAGATGGGTGTGTCAGGCATACTGTAAGCTTATTGGAGCCTGTGGCTCGGGTTTGCCCTTAGAGCTAAGGAAGAGTGGTGCGTCTGAAGCTGCCAAGCATACTTTGCATTGCCTAAACGGGTGCGCGCGCCAAGCACCGGGGTTTAAAAAAAAAAAGTAAACAAGGAAATAGCAGCTCCGTGCACATCTGATCACTGTGTTTGCACGGCGCGCCTCTGGGCTTAAACAGGAAGGCAGTGGGAAGGGAAAACAGCAGTAGGAAGGTAAACAAGGAGAACTAGCATAGCTGGCAGGTGAAATGTATCAGAATCAGCCAATTACACAGGCAGCAGCCCAGCCCAGCACACTACTATAAACTATGCAAACACCTTTCCCTCTGGTTTTTCCTACAAACTCTACACCACCAGTGTACACAAATGGGAAAATTTTACCTAACAAAAGCAACAAAATGATAGGGGCTGCATTTGCACTCATAAATCATGTTCGAGGCTGAGGGTGGGGAGGATGAGAATGCTGACGACTAATCTACTGTGAGGAGAAGAGTGTACAGACCCAGGGTAATCTACCAAGGGCTACATGAGCTGGCGATAGTGGAGCGCTATAAGGTGTACAGGGACCTCCTGCAGCAAATTGTTGAGCTGTGCTGGCCACACCTCACACACAGAACCAACAGAAGGGAGCCCATCCCAGTGGATATCAAGGTATGTGTAGGCCTAAGAATACTAGCCACAGGTACCTTCCAAAGGCCAACTGGGGATATCATGGGGATCACACAGGTATCAGCATTCAGGGTACTCCACCAGTTCCTGGATGCTATGTCAGCACATGCTGGTGAGCACATATATTTCCTCAACATCCGTGAGGCATTGACCAGCAATATGCATCTCTTCCACCAAATATCAGAATAACCTGAGATAGCAGGTGCTATAGACTACACACACATACACATCAAAGCACCACCTGGCGAGCTGGGTAGAGTCTACATAAACAACAAGGGCTTCCCTTCTATCAACTGCTAGGTCATTTGCGATGCCCAGGGCATTATAATGAATGTGTGCGCTGGCAGCCCTGGAATTTATCACGACTCCCACATTTGGCATATGACGCAACAGTACCAGAGATTTGCCAATGGGGACATCCCATATAGCCACCTGGGGGGGACGCTGGTTACGCTTTGGAGCTGTGGCTAATGACACCCATCAGAAATGCACACACACACACACACACACACACACACACACACACACACACACACACACACATGAACAAGAACTCTGTCATGAGGCACATACACAGACCAGAATCATAATAGAGCATGTGCTTGGGATGCTTAAGTCACAGTTCTGGTGCCCAGACATAACCGGTGGAGCCTTGCAGTACTCACCAGCTACATGTACCCAGATTGTCATCGTATGTGCCATGCTACACAGTATGATCCTGCGGAAACAGCTGCAGCAGGAACAGCATAGGGCAGGGCCACACAGCCCTCACCATTGCCAAGGCCGGCACAGAGTGACTCGGACGAACAACCTGCCCCTGCCCCAGTAGGCAGAAGGAGGCGAGCCCAGTATGCCCAGGCCTTGGCAAAGAGGCTACGCATAGCACAGGAACCCAGGGAATGACACCTCTCTCCGACTCGCACATATAGTAAAAGGGATGCCAAACATGACACTGTTTGCGCGCTTAACCATGTATAGGGAGTGTACTATGTGCATGTGACATAGTTAGCCCTCCAGCACCATCCTCAATACTGGCACAGTCACAAGGTAAGTTACTCTCCTTATCAATTGCTGAATGGAGTAATATGTTCTGTTACTTGTATCTATGGTATAGATGTGAGCATGCAAGGGAATCGGGTGGCTGAATGGGGTGACAGCAGATAGACACCTATATTGGCAGCATGAAATCTGTAACAAATACTGGTGTCACCATAGCAGCCAGTACTAGACAAGGTGACAAAACCCACTGCAGGAAATGTGTTGGGCCAAATGCGTGTCCATAGGGGACACACATGCAAGTCAGTGAGGCTCACATACCAAACAGTCACAGCCACCAGGACAGGCGTAGACACACACAATGAAAGGCTGTGCTAAGGCCTCTGATTGATGGCTATGGAGAACAGCCCCCCTCCAGACCTACACTGGCAAGACTGCAACAGGTCAGGCAGTGGGATGTTAGTTCTGAAGGGTACGAAGTCTGAAACAGGAATGTAGGTCAATAAAACCTAAGAACTGTAGTACACTGATATGCCTCTAATCTGCATGATAGGTCAGAATACAGAATGAAATGGTGTACCTGAAATACCAGTACAGTCATAGCAAATGTGTACAGTTGTCAGGTGTGTCCCCCCCTCCACTACAATCCTATGTAGAAATGTAGTAACATGTATGTGTAGGTATAATAGTTGAGCACAGATTACCTGAGCCCAGCCAAAGTAGCAGGATAGATTGTTGCACATGTACAATATGCAGGGCTGTGTGTGTTAGGTTGGTGTGTGTTGTATATTGTGTGAGAGTGGTTAGCATGTAGGCATGGTGGGTTGTGTCCTGGTGGCCATTGGCCAGTACTGCCGTTGACAGGGCCAAGTATGTGTAGGGATCAATGCTTTTGAGGCCATTCACAGTCACTATAATTTCCATTGCCCTACTTTGGCAGGCCTTCTGACTTTCACTTTGAAGTACACCTTTGGGGAAGGAGTAGCCCAGTAAGCTCCATAGCTCATGCTATAACTGCGTAATGCTGTACTATGATGTACTAGTTAGGTAAGAATTCTAATCCCAGACATGGCAACTGTGAAACTCTGTGTCTGTCTGTGTGTGTGTGTGTGTGTGTGTGTGTGTGTGTGTGTGTGTGTAAGGAGCAGTGCTTTTGTGGCCATTCACACTCACTAGGCACTCCTAAAAATGGAGAACATCGATATGTGCGCAGTAATAGAGACCTGATCCAAGGCTGCCGAGAGCACCCCTGCAATACCAGTTACAGTTCTTAACACACCTGTGTGCCACCAAACTAGGACTGAAACACTAAAGGTGGAAGTGTGTCCATATTCACACCACCAGGCTACTTTCCCAATACAGTGCGTCTGAAATTCCTCAGGTGCAACTAACACTAGGTAAGACGGCAATCCAAATTGGTTAGCTTGCTACAAATCCCCACCATGCCCCAAGATTCCCACCACACCTTTCTAAACATACTGGAAAATATTAAGATACAACCAGACATGCTAATATTGGGTGATTTTAACTACCCTGCCATTAACGGGGAAAACTACTTGTGTACCAACACCTGTGCCCAACGGTTCTTGGAAATCATAATTCCCAATTTCCTGGATCAACTAACCCATAGTCCCACCGGGGGCTCTAATATCCTAGACATGGTCATTACCAACATGGGAAATTGATGACCATTGATGCTATGGTCACCCCATTGGTGGTCAGGTCTGACCATAAGCTAATCACCCTTGACATCCACATCCCTCCCGCACAGCCCAGTAAGGAAACCTCCATAAAAAATGTCTCCAAAGCCAACTTCATGCTACACAAGTCAGACGTGACAAACTTCATGACACCCATGCAGACGGAAACTGAAAGTTCGACTGCTGAATCCTACACTAAGGCACTGTACGAGCCCATTCACTCCTGCATGAATCGTGCCATCCCAAATAGAACCAAGGTGCTCTCCTGCAAGAAAAGGAAGCCAGTGTGGTGGTCCCCTGCCATAAGCAAACTTTACAACAAATGGAAGAAACTGTTACAGAAAGGAGGTAAATCCCAGGATGCAAAAAAACTCCCTTACTAGCCTCAGTAAGAAGCTGAGATCCCTCAAAATCCTCCAAAGCTAGTTACGAAAATAATATATCCAAATATTCCAAAGATAACCACAAGCCATTCTATAGTTATGTCAGGAATCTAAATGGCAATGCTCAGATCTGTTCTGAGCTACAACAGAATGGCATTAACTATACTGATCCTAAGGATATTGCCATTATCCTGGCAGATGGATTCAGTGCCAACTGCACCCCCCCCCCTCCCACCCCCTAAAGGGCCCATCTCAATACCAAAAGATTGCCAGATTCCAGTAATAATGGCCACACAGGTAAAAAAAAACTCTCCAGAGCTAAGAAAACAGCATCCATGGGACCAGACAACATCCCGGGCTGTGTACTACATGAACTACAAAATGAACTGGCACCTCACCTGCGTTCTATGTTTAATCATAGCCACACCTCAGGCTTCATGCCCACTGAGTGGCACACAGCTACAGTTCTCCCATTCCACAAGAGGAGATCCACCTTGGATCCTGGGAGCTACCGCCCCATCAGTCTGATGAGCCTGATCTGCAAGTCCATGGAACGTATTTATCATGGAACTTATAAACAAAGACATTGGCAACCTGCAAACACTGGACCCCACACAGGTTGGATTCATGAAGGGCCGATCATGTCTCTTGAACCTGATTGACATCTTTGAATCAGTCTCCAGAGCTGTGGAAAGAGGGTAAGGTGGTCCACACAGCCTATCCGGACCTCGTCAAGGCCTTCAACACCATCCCTCAGTCTGGAATCATAGATAAATGTACTAAGCTTAATCCCTACATCACTCGATGGGTTGCCAACTGACTTACTGACAGAACCCACACTGTAAAAGTAGCCGACTCCAAATCCAGCTCCAGACAAGTGACAGTTGGAGTACCTCAGGCTTCAGTCCTATGACAGCTGTTGTTTGGCATCTACTGCTCAGAAGTACAGGCCAACACTAAGGGACTCTGGCTGACAAAGGTCACAGATGACTGCAAACTGGGAGCCATTATTGAATTTCCAAATTATGTGGTTATTGTACAAAAGGGCCATACAGAAACAGATGCTTTGTGCCAGAGCCATGGGATCCAGCTCAATGCCAAGAAATGTATAGTTATCCCCATTGGGAAGAAACATGTACCCGTGAAGTACCACATAGGTGGCAGTACACTAAACACCGAAAGTGTGATGAGACTTAAGGACACAGGTGGACAGTAGTCTCACCTTCGATAACCACATCGCCACAACAGTCAGGAAATCTGCCTATGGTGGCATACCTCATCACTAAGGGCTTTTCATCCAGAAAAAAGGTCATTGTCGCACTGTAGTCAACTCTTAGTAGACCCAGTAATAGAATACAATGCCCCGTTTGGTATGTACCTCTCAAGTCATCTGCAACAACTAGAAAGGCTGCAGAAATAACTCACTAAAAGAATCACAGGCCTAAAGCAAATGCCCTATGCTGACCATCTAAAGATCATCCAGCTATAGTCTATCACATACCGTCTATTCAGAGGTGATCTCTGCTTAACATACAAGGCCATGTCAAACCCAGAGCTTTTGGATATGCTACACTTAAAGAAATCTCAATCCCTCTGAGCCACATGCTCCAGGGATCCAAACCTTGTCATAACAGTGAACAAAACCTGCTGTTAGGGATTGGATCCTGACCCAGAGACTCCCCAGACTCTAGAATAGACAGACTGCCCATACATGTCGAGCAGAGTGCCTCTTTGGCCCTCTTCAAAAAGAACCTTGACGATTGGATGGGAGATAGAAAATTCACCCCAGGGTTCACCTCGGTCACCCTGCTAGACAGGGGTCCAGGGAAGTAAATATTGTGGGAAGAAATAGCCAGGGAATTGTCATTGCTAGGCTTGTATAGGCCCTAGGGCCAATAGCTTAGTTCCAACCTATGAACTACACTTTCCATTGCCCTACTTTGGCAAGCCTGCTGATGTCATTCACTTTGAAATACACCTTTGGGGAAGGAGTAGCCCAGTAAGCTCCGTGGCACATGCTATAACTGCGTAATGCTGTAGTGTGATGTACTAGTTAGTTCTAATCCCAGACATGGCAACTATGAAACTGTGTGTGTGTTTATATAGGAAGCAATGCTTTTGTGGCCATTCACAGTCGCTACAATTTCCATTGCCGTACTTTGGCAAGCCTGCTGATGTCATTCACCTTGAAATACACCTTTGGGGAAGGAGTAGCTCAGTAAGTTCCCGGGCGCGTGCTATAACTGCGTAATGCTATAGTGTGATGTACTAGTTAGATAAGAGTTCTAATCCCAGGCATGGCAACTGTGAGACTGTGTGTGTCATCAGTATCCTGTGTGGAGGTAGCTGAGTGTGTGTGTAATAACAGGACTCATGGAGCGGGTTTTGCAAATTTCTTATATGGTGAACCTTTTATATGTCACAATGTCCACCTTACAAGGACAATAGATGATGTCAAACCGCAGAGAGGCTGGTGCAGACAATCCATACCCCTACATGTGACATCATGGATTAGGAAAGAATATAGGCAACCCTTGGATTACCCAGAGAACACTCTCCACCCATGTGTCATACACAAACACACTTGGCTAGGAAACAACCACTATGTTGGTAGTTCCCTGCATATCGCCCACAGATAGTAACCATGGTGTGATTGCAGTGGACTAGAGGACATGGCACCCTGTCCCATCCTTACAATAGGCAAATTATTGCATACAGTGGTCCTTTGCTATGTTCCCCACTGGACGCCTGCAAACACTGTAGAGTCAGCAAATGTAACCAACAAAGGAAATACCATGCCTTATACACATGCCCTATATGGACAGATGCCACTAACACCAGTGAATACCTGTATCATGCTGTCAATGTAGGTGCAGGGTCAACCTGGTTTCCATTGCCAGTTCTCGCCACAAGGTCAGGAAGGGCACATCAGATGATCTGTCCACACAACATGCCCCAGACACCCCAGGTGTACACTTCCACATGTCACAGAACATGCATGTGGGACATGTGCACATCCCAGACACCATCCATGTTAAGGAATATAGAACACACACATGGCAAACATTGCACAGCACTGGCCACCCACAATAGTAACCCAGATGAGTGTATGGTGAATACAGTACCCACCTGTGTGGGCCAATCCAGAGACTACACCCCTGAGCCACACTGCAGACAATTGTCATGTGGCCTGATGCCAAGGTATACCCTTTGCCTAGCATTGTACAGCCTTCTGGCAAAGTCAACCACTACACACCTCTGAAACAATGCACCCATGCATGTCAGTGCTGGCAAACCTGCGTGTGTGTGGAGATTAATAATTTTGATGCTGCTCACACTCACTGCACCTCCCATTGCCCTACTGAAGCATGCCTTCTGATGTCCATCACCTTGACATACCCTTTGCCCATATATCAGCCTGATAACCTCTGTGGTGCATGTGATACCTGCGTAATACTGTAGTGTAGCAAGCTAGTTAGGAATTCTAATCCTGACCCTGCCAACTGTGATGTGTGCGAGTCCCTGAGAGAGTGTGGTTGTTTCATCCTTGATGCATGTTGTGGACAGGCACATGTACTTGCACCTACCTTATCCCTCCTTTTATCACTGTCGCTGATGTCAATCACCGTGAACTATACCTTTTGACAGCTCTCTAACCTGTAAGCTCTGTGGTGCATGCAATAACTGCATAGAAATGTAATAGCAATACATAGGCAGGGGTTTGAAACCCCGTACTCGTACGTGTGTGGCGCATACATGCTTAGCTTTTACTTTCCT